>NC_060181.1:28199218-28540468 GCF_021184085.1 Oncorhynchus gorbuscha | reverse complement strand
GCTGTGGGATAAGTTCAGTGAGCTGGCTACTAAGTGCATTATAAAGATCGTGGAGTTTGCCAAACGAGTGCCTGGCTTCACAGGACTCACCATAGCTGACCAGATCACGCTGCTTAAAGCTGCCTGCCTTGACATACTGGTAAGGACTGACTGTCACAAACACGCACAGGCACACACACACCCACGCTGATCCAAACTGCCTGCCTTGACATACTGGTAAGGACTGACTGTCACAAACACGCACAGGCACACACACACCCACACTGATCCAAACTGCCTGCCTTGACATACTGGTAAGGACTGACTGTCACAAACACGCACAGGCACACACACACCCACGCTGATCCAAACTGCCTGCCTTGACATACTGGTAAGGACTGACTGTCACAAACACGCACAGGCACACACACACCCACACTGATCCAAACTTGACATACTGGTAAGGACACGCAAACACGCACAGGCACACACACACCCACGCTGATCCAAACTGCCTGCCTTGACATACTGGTAAGGACTGACTGTCACAAACACGCACAGGCACACACACACCCACGCTGATCCAAACTGCCTGCCTTGACATACTGGTAAGGACTGACTGTCACAAACACGCACAGGCACACACACACCCACGCTGATCCAAACTGCCTTCCTCGACATACTGGTATGTATCAGCAGTTTTCAAAGTAACACATCTCTTATGTACATACTTCATGCATTTATTCCTACAATGCATTGGGAAACTATTCACACCCCTTGACTATTTCTTCTTCTTTTTTTATTCTAAAATGTATTAAATAGATTTTTTCCATTGATCTGCACACAATACCCCATAATGACAAAGCAAAAACAGGTTTACATTCTTTTCCTCAAATGTATACAAAATCAAAAAACTAAATATCACATTTACATAAGTGTTCAGACCCTTTACTCAGTACTTTGTTGAAGCACATTTGGCAGCAATTACAGCCGTGAGTCTTGGGTATGAGGTGCGTTGCTACACAGCTATTTTCAAGTCCGGGCTCTTGGCTGCTTAGGGTCGTTGTCCTGTTGGGAGTTGAACTTTCTCCCCAGTCTAAGGTTCTGAGCACTCTGGAGCAGGTTTTCATCAACGATCTCTCTATACTTTGCTCCGTTTATCTTTAACTCGAGCCTGACTAGCCTCCCAGTCCCTGCCGCTGAAAAAAATTCCCACAGGACGATGATGCCACCACCATGCTTCACTGTAGGGATGTGGCCAGGTTTCCTCCAGACATGACGCATGGCATTCAGGCCAAAGAGTTCAATCTTGGTTTCATCAGACCAGAGAATCTTGTTTCTCGTGGTCTGAGAGTCCTTCAGGTGCCTTTTGACAAATTCCAAGAGGGCTGTCATGTGCCTTTTACTGAGGAGTGGCTTCCTTTGGCCACTGTACCAGAAAAGCCTGATTGGATGAGTGCTGCAGAGATGGTTGTCCTTCTGGAAGGTTCTCCCATCTCCACAGAGGATCTCTAGAGCTCTGTCAGAGTGACCATTGAGTTCTTGGTCACTGCCCCTTTTCCCCCGATTGCTCAGTTTGGCTGGGCGGCCAGCTCTAGGAAGAGTCTTGGTGGTTCCAAACGTCTTCCATTTAAGGATGATGGAGACAACTGTGTTTTTGAAGAACACAGTGCTGCAGAAATGTTTTGGTACCCTTCCCCAGATCTGTACCCCAGATCTGTACCTGTACCTTCCTTCGACCTCATGGCTTAGTTTTTGCTCTGACATGCACCGTCAACTATCAAGACAGGTGTGTGCCTTTCCAAATCAGGTTCAATCAACTGAATTTACCACAGGTGGAATCCAATCAAGTTGTAGAAACATCTCAGGGAGGGTCAATGGAAACAGGATGCACCTGAGCTCAATTTCGAGTCTCTTAGCAAAGGGACTGAATACTTACGGGTGAAGTCGGACGTTTACATACACCTTAGCCAAATACATTTAAACTCAGTTTTTCCCAATTCCTGACATTTAATCCTAGTAAAAATTCCCTGTCTTAGGTCAGTTAGGATCACCACTTTATTTGAAGAATGTGAAATGTCAGAATAATAGTAGAGATAATTATTTATTTCTGCTTTTATTTCTTTCATCACATTCCCAGTGGGTCAGAAGTTTACATACACTCAATTAGTATTTGGTAGCATTGCCTTTAAATAGTTTAACTTGGGTCAAACGTTTCGGGTAGCCTTTCACAAGCTTCCCACAATAAGTTGGGTGAATTTTGTCCCATTCCTCCTGACAAAGCTGGTGTAACTGAGTCAGGATTGTGGGCTTCCTTGCTTGCACGTGCTTTTTCAGTTCTGCCCACAAATCTTCTATAGGATTGAGGTCAGGGCTTTGTGATGGCCACTCGTTGTCCTTAAGCCATTTTGCCACAACTTTGGAAGTATGCTTGGGGTCATTGTCCATTTGGAAGACCCATTTGCGACCAAGCTTTAACTTCCTGACTGATATCTTGAGATGTTGCTTCAATATATCCACATAATTTTCCGGCCTCATGATGCCATCTATTTTGTGAAGTGCGCCAGTCCCTCCTGCAGCAAAACAACATGATGCTTCCATGTGCAGTTGCAAACTGTAGTCTGGCTTCTTTATGGCTGTTTTGGAGCAGTGGCTTCTTCCTTGCTGAGCGGCCTTTCAGATTATGTCGATATAGGACTTGTTTTACTGTGGATATAGCTACTTTTGTACCTGTTTCCTCCAGCATCTTCACAAGGTCCTTCGCTGTTGTTCTGGGATTGATTTGCACTTTTTGCACCAAAGTATGTTAATCTCTAGGAGACAGAACACGTCTCCTTCCTGAGCGGTATGACGGCTGTGTGGTGCCATGGTGTTTATACATGCGTACTATTGTTTGTACAGATGAACGTGGTACCTCCAGGCGTTTGGAAATTGCTCCCAAGGATGAACCAGGCTTGTGGAGGTCTAAAAAAAAAATCTGAGGTTTTGGCTGATTTCTACAATTGATTTTTCTGAGGTCTTGGCTGGTTTTCCCATGATGTCATGCAAAGAGGCACTGGGTTTGAAGGTAGGTGTCACGTTCTGACCTTAGTTCCTTTGTTTTTGTCTGTGTTTTAGTATGGTCAGGGTGTGAGTTGGGGTGGGCAGTCTATGTTTGTTTTTCTATGTTTGTTTTTGAGTTCGGCCTAGTATGGTTCTCAATCAGAGGCATCTGTCAATTGTTGTCGCTGATTGAGAATCATACTTAGGTAGCCTGGGTTTCACTGTTTGGTTTGTGGGTGTTTGTTTCCACGTGAGTGTTTGAGACACACGGTACTGTTTCCTTTGGTTCACATCGTTTATTGTTTTGTTCCAGGGTTCAGTTTGTTTATTAAAAAGACATGAACACTTACCACGCTGCACCTTGGTCCTCCTCTCGATCTCCAGATGACATCCGTTACAGTAGGCATTGAAATACATCCACAGGTACATCTCCAATTGACTCAAATGATGTCAATTAGCCTATCAGTAGCTTCTAAAACCATGACATAACTTTCTGGAATTTCCAAGCTGTTTAAAGGCACAGTCAACTTAGTGTATGTAAACCTCTGACTCACTGGAATTGTGATACAGTGAATTATACGTGAAATAGTCTGTCTGTAAACAATCGTTGTAAAAATTACTTGTCATGCACAAAGTTGTCCTCATGCACAAAGATGTCCTCATCGACTTACCAAAACTATAGTTTTTTAACAAGACATTTATGGAGAGTTTGAAAAATTAGTTTTAATGACTCCAACCTAAGTGTATGTAAACTTCCAACTTAAACTTTATGTAAATAAGGCTTTTCTGTTTTTTGTTTATAATGCAATTGCAAAAATTTATAAAAAACATTTTTGGCTTTGTCGTTATGGGGTATTGTGTGTAGATTGCTGAGGAATCTCTTTAATCCATTTTAGAATAAGTCTGTAACGTAACAAACAGTGGAAAAAGTCAATGAGTCTGAATACTTTCCGAAGGCACAGTATGTAAACTCAGCAAAAGAAGCAAACATCCTCTCACAGTCAACTGCGTTTATTTTCAGCAAACTTAACATGTGTAAATATTTGTATGACAATAACAAGATTCAACAACTGAGACATAAACTGAACAAGTTCTATAGACATGTGACTTACAGAAATGGAATCATGTGTCCCTGAACAAAGGGGGGTCAAAATCAAAAGTAACAGTCAGTATCTGGTGTGGCCACCAGCTGCATTAAGTACTGCAGTGCATCTCCACCACATGGACTGCACCAGATTTGCCAGTTCTTGCTGTGAGATGTTACCCCACTCTTCCACCAAGGCACCTGCAAGTTCCCGGACATTTCTGGGGAGAATGGCCCAAGCCCTCACCCTCCTATCCAACAGGCCCCAGACGTGCTCAATGGGATTGAGATCCGGGCTCTTCGCTGGCCATGGCAGAACACTGACATTCCTGTCTTGCAGGAAATCATGCACAGAAGGAGCAGTATGGCTGGTGGCATTGTCATGCTGGAGTGTCATGTCAGGATGAGCCTGCAGGAAGGGTACCACATGAGGGAGGATGTCTTCCCTGTAACGCACAGCATTGAGATTGCCTGCAATAACAAGCTCAGTCCGATGATGCTGTGACACACCACCCCAGACCATGATGGACCATGATGCACTTCCAAATCGATCCCGCTCCAGAGTACAGGCCTCGATGTAACGCTCATTCCTTCGATGATAAACACGAATCCGACCATCACACCTGGTGAGACAAAACCGCGACTCGTCAGTGAAGAGCACTTTTTGCCAGTCCTGTCTGGTCCAGTGACGGTGGGTTTGTGCCCATAGGCGACGTTGTTGCCGGTGATGTCTGGTGAAGACCTGCCTTACAACAGGCCTACAAGCCCTCAGTCCAGCCTCTCTCAGCCTATTGAGGACAGCCTGAGCACTGTTGGAGGGATTGTGCATTGCTGGTGTAACTCGGGTAGTTGTTGTTGCCATCCTGTACCTGTCCCGCAGGTGTGATGTTCGGATGTACCAATCCCGTGCAGGTGTTGTTACACGTGGTATGCCACTGCGAGGACGATCAGCTGTCCGTCCTGTCTCCCTGTAGCGCTGTCTTAGGCGTCTCACAGTACGGACATTGCAATTTATTGCCCAGGCCACATCTGCAGTCCTCATGCCTCCTTGCAGCATGCCTAAGGCACGTTCACGCAGATGAGCAGGGACCCTGGGCATCTTTCTTTTGGTGTTTTTCAGAGTCAGTAGAAAGGCCTCATTAGTGTCCTCAGTTTTCCTAACTGTGACCTTAATTGCCTACCGTCTGTAAGCTGTTAGTGTCTTAACGACCGTTCCACAGGTGCATGTTCATTTTTTATGGTGCATTGAACAAGCATGGGAAACAGTGTTTAAACTCTTTACAATGAAGATCTGTGAAGTTATTTTGGATTTGTATGACTTATCTTTGAAGACAGGGGTCCTGAAAAAGGGACGTTTCTTTTCTTGCTGAGTTTGGTAAGACTAGTTTTAGGCCTCCATTTCTCAGGGTGCCTCAACTTCTGGTCCATGAACAGGGCCAGTCCCTGATGGCTAACTGACCCTGATTAAGTCACTTCTACAGACTAGTTGTAATGTAAATGGACATCCAAGGAGGAAGGATAATATATAGTATCTTAATAATAATATAGTAGCTTACCAATATAGTATCTTACCAATCTGTGGTACAGGAATAGTTGAGAGACAGCCCCACTACTCAATGTAATCACAGCAGTGATTGTGCTAGCCTAACAAATGACACTAATTAGCACTGTGACTCGATGCAGAAACACAAAGCGTACCTTTCCCACATAACCAAATGAGCAGGTTTCTATTTAATGACAAAAGGTTTGGCCTAATTTCATCTGTACTGTTTAGTGTCTAAAGATCTCTGTTAACTGGGTTTTCTCTCTCCACTGAGGTAGCCAGTCAATAAGCTCAAATGTACAGGGGGTTTAACCTCTGAACTTCCTCCCTAGAGTCTGGTCCTTAGACCTTATTGGTCGGTTTGTCCAGAAAGCCAATAGAAGAGCGGTTTAATTGATCCTGACGGTGGATCAGTACGTAGAGGAGCCATCCTTAATCAAAGTACATTAAGTTAGTGTCTCTCAGACGTTACTCAGTTCCAAATCTCATTAAGGGTTGATTGAAAGACCTCTTAGTCTTTTTCCTGCAGTGAGTTTCAGTAAGGACTGTTGTTCATGTTTGTTTGGGTTGCTTGCTGTATGTTCTTCTGGAGCAGGGACATGAATACGGGGGAGCACAGTGTTAGCAGACTTAGTGCAGTCGAGTGCTAATGTGCCCTCAGTAACAAGACAGAGAAGAGAAGCAAAGAGAGGGAGGAGAGGGAAGGGAGGGGGGAGAGAGGGAGGAGAAGGGGGAGAGAGAGGGAGGAGAAAGGGGGATGGGAGGGGGAGATAGAGGGAGAAGAAAGAGGGAGGGAGGAGGAAAGGGGGAGAGAGAGGGAGGAGAAAGGGGGAGAGAGAGGGAGGAGAAAGGGGGAGAGGGAGGGAGGAGAAAGGGGGGGAGAGAGGGAGGAGAAAGGGGGAGAGAGAGGGAGGAGAAAGGGGGAGAGAGAGGGGTGGATTGTCTCAAGCTCCAGTCATGTTTATTTTGTCATATTTTTTATTTAACCTTTATTTAACTCTCCGTGTGCCTTGCCTCTCTCTCTGGCTCTATGAGGCTATCCTCAGTCAATTCAGCGTCTATTGCACGTCGTCATTTCATTGAAACAACATTGATTCAACCAGTGTGTGTTCAGTGGGAAGCCACTGGAGTTGAAGAGGTGAGAAGTTGAAGTCCTGCTTAGATCAATCTCTCACACACACGCTGACAGGTTTCTACAGTGAAGGACCTGCCCTGTGTATTGTGTTCTAGATCTGGGTGAGCAAGTGTGTGAAGAAGGAACAAACGGTTTGTGTGTGCGTGCGTGCGTGTGTGTGGTGAAGAGACAGGCAGTGTCAACCTTTGAAGCCAATCGAGTGGCGCTGACAGCTAGTGTGTGTGTGTGTGTGTGTGTGTGTGTGTGTGTGTGTGTGTGTGTGTGTGTGTGTGTGTAGGTGAGGTGTGTGTCGGCTCCATGAGGCTATCCTGTGTGAGGTGTGTCCATGAGGCTATCCTCAGTAGGTGAGGCTATCCTCAGTCGGCTCCATGAGGCTATCCTGTGTGTGTGGTGTAGGTGAGGTATCCTGTCGGTGTGAGGCTATGTGTAGGTGAGTGAGTGCTAGTGGTGAGTGCTAGTCAGTGAGTGAGGTAGTCAGTGGTGAGGCTATCCTCAGTGAGTGAGTGAGTGAGTGAGTGAGTGTGTGCGCTGACAGTGAGTGGCATGAGCGTATGCAAAATGAAACAGAATAAAACATGCAGGCTGGCGGAGACTCAGAGGCTATCCTCGGCTGGTCAGAGGCACCTCACGCTCCATGAGGCACATCACACCCTGTATGAGGCTGTACAATACAGAGGCTATCCACACAGACACACTGAGGTTTTTCCTCCTCAAGGTCATGATCATAGTGGTGGTTTCTCTCTTTAGTCTTTGTTGGCTGTGAAACGTGTCAGTCCTAGCTACAGGTATATAGGATAACTAGTGCATAGCCTCTGTGGGCTTCACTTTGAATTTGTCTTTCTACTCTTTACAAGTCCTGTCATGACACTTTCTCCTCTCCTCTGTCTTACTGTCCCTCTCTCCTCTCCTCTGTCTGACTGTCCCTCTCTCCTCTCCTCTGTCTTACTGTCCCTCTCTCCTCTCCTCTGTCTGACTGTCCCTCTCTCCTCTCCTCTGTCTTACTGTCCCTTTCTCCTCTCCTCTGTCTTACTGTCCCTCTCTCCTCTCCTCTGTCTTACTGTCCCTCTCTCCTCTCCTCTGTCTTACTGTCCCTTTCTCCTCTCCTCTGTCTTACTGTCCCTCTCTCCTCTCCTCTATCTTACTGTCCCTTTCTCCTCTCCTCTGTCTTACTGTCAGTGTCTCTCTCCCTCTCCTCTGTCTTACTGTCCCAGTGTGTCTCTCCTCTCCTCCGTCTTACTGTCCCTCTCTCCTCTCCTCTGTCTTATTGTCCCTCTCTCCTCTCCTCCATCTTACTGTCCCTCTCTCCTCTCCTCTGTCTTACTGTCCCTCTCTCCTCTCCTCTGTCTTACTGTCCCTTTCTCCTCTCCTCCATCTTACTGTCCCTCTCTCCTCTCCTCTGTCTTACTGTCCCTCTCTCCTCTCCTCCATCTTACTGTCCCTCTCTCCTCTCCTCTGTCTGACTGTCCCTTTCTCATCTCCTCTGTCTTACTGTCCCTTTCTCCTCTCCTCTGTCTTACTGTCCCTCTCTCCTCTCCTCTGTCTTACTGTCCCTCTCTCCTCTCCTCTGTCTTACTGTCCCTCTCTCCTCTCCTCTGTCTGACTGTCCCTTTCTCCTCTCCTCTGTCTTACTGTCCCTTTCTCCTCTCCTCTGTCTTACTGTCCCTCTCTCCTCTCCTCTGTCTGACTGTCCCTCTCTCCTCTCCTCTGTCTTATTGTCCCTCTCTCCTCTCCTCTGTCTGACTGTCCCTCTCTCCTCTCCTCTCTCTTACTGTCCCTCTCTCCTCTCCTCTGTCTGACTGTCCCTCTCTCCTCTCCTCTGTCTTATTGTCCTTCTCTCCTCTCCTCTGTCTTACTGTCCTTTTCTCCTCTCCTCTGTCTTACTGTCCCTTTCTCCTCTCCTCTGTCTTACTGTCCCTTTCTCCTCTCCTCTGTCTTACTGTCCCTTTCTCCTCTCCTCTGTCTTAAGTCCCTCTCTCCTCTCCTCTGTCTGACTGTCCCTTTCTCCTCTCCTCTGTCTTACTGTCCCTCTCTCCTCTCCTCTGTCTTACTGTCCCTCTCTCCTCTCCTCTGTCTTACTGTCCCTCTCTCCTCTCCTCTGTCTTACTGTCCCTTTCTCCTCTCCTCTGTCTTACTGTCCCTCTCTCCTCTCCTCTGTCTTACTGTCCCTCTCTCCTCTCCTCTGTCTGACTGTCCCTCTCTCCTCTCCTCTGTCTTACTGTCCCTTTCTCCTCTCCTCTGTCTGACTGTCCCTTTCTCCTCTCCTCTGTCTGACTGTCCCTCTCTCCTCTCCTCTGTCTGACTGTCCCTCTCTCCTCTCCTCTGTCTGACTGTCCCTTTCTCCTCTCCTCTGTCTGACTGTCCCTCTCTCCTCTCCTCTGTCTGACTGTCCCTTTCTCCTCTCCTCTGTCTGACTGTCCCTTTCTTCTCTCCTCTGTCTGACTGTCCCTCTCTCCTCTCCTCTGTCTTACTGTCCCTCTCTCCTCTCCTCCGTCTTACTGTCCCTCTCTCCTCTCCTCTGTCTTACTGTCCCTCTCTCCTCTCCTCCGTCTGACTGTCCCTTTCTCCTCTCCTCTGTCTTACTGTCCCTCTCTCCTCTCCTCCCCCTTACTGTCCCTCTCTCCTCTCCTCCCCTGTCTGACTGTCCCTCTCCTCTCCTCTTACTGTCCCTCTCTCCTCTCTGACTCTCCTCCCCTTACTGTCCCTCTCTCTCTCCTCCCCTTACTGTCCCTTTCTCCTCTCCTCTGTCTTACTGTCCCTCTCTCCTCTCCTCCCCTTACTGTCCCCTCTCCTCTCCTCCCCCTTACTGTCCCTCTCCTCTCCCCTTACTGTCCCTCTCTCTCTCCTCTCCTCCCCTTACTGTCCCTCTCCTCTCCTCTCTCCTGCCCCTTACTGTCCCTCTCTCCTCTCCTCCCCCTTACTGTCCCTCTCTCTCCTCTCCTCCCCCTTACTGTCCCTCTCTTCTCTCCTGCCCCTTACTGTCCCTCTCTCCTCTCCTCCCCCTTACTGTCCCTCTCTCCTCTCCTCCCCCTTACTGTCCCTCTCTTCTCTCCTGCCCCTTACTGTCCCTCTCTTCTCTCCTGCCCCTTACTGTCCCTCTCTCCTCTCCTCTCCCTCCCCCTTACTGTCCCTCTCTCCTCTCCTCCCCCTTACTGTCCCTCTCTCCTCTCCTCCCCCTTACTGTCCCTCTCTCCTCTCCTCCCCCTTACTGCCCCTCTCTCAGGGTTGGGGGAGTAATGGATTACATGTAAGGGATTGTAAAAAACAGTAACTGTAATCCATTATGTTACCAGCTAAAATATTGTAATCAGATTACAGATACTTTTGAAAAACTAGATGATTACTTCAATGATTACTTACAAATCTAAATGTGTATTTAAACCCAATAATGGTTGAATTCAAGAAGTTTAAGCTGCCTATCAATCATTGTTTTGGACAGCCAGTGAAAAAGGTGATCCTGCAACAGCTGCATAATGCAGATCCCAGCCTATGGAATGAAAGTGAGGCTTTTAATCCATAGGCCTAATGGACACATGTTCAAACTTGCACACTTTGGATAGACTTATTGGGGGAAGTCTGTTGTTGCCACATCCATTGTTGACGTATAAATCATATATATTAATGTAAAGATATAATTTAATCTAATTATTATATGTAGTAGAAAGTGATTGGCTAGAAGAAGCCTACATAACCAACCCATAAAGTAAAATTTAACATCCATATATGGCCAGCTATGAAAACTTTAACAGTGATTTATCTTGCAATAGATGTTGTTCAATTGGTAACATACATTTTTGTTTTCTTCTAACGCCCCTTAAAGGGAAAGTAATCTAAAAGTAACTGAATGTAATCAGATCACATTACTGAGTTTGGGTAATCCAAAAGTTACATTACTAATTACAATTATGGAAAGTAACTGTAACGGATTACACTTAGAAAGTAATCTACCCAACCGTGCCCTCACTCCTCTTCTCCCCCTCACTGTCCCTATCCTCTCCTCTGTCAGATAATGTGTGTGTATACGTAATGTATAATTCTCTCCTTTCCTGTCCCCTGTCATATAGATTCTACGTATCTGTACGAGGTACACTCCGGACCAGGACACCATGACGTTCTCAGACGGACTGACCCTTAACCGGACCCAGATGCACAACGCAGGCTTCGGCCCGCTCACCGACCTGGTGTTCACCTTCGCCCACCAGCTGCTGCCCATGGAGATGGACGACACAGAGACAGGCCTGCTCAGCGCCATCTGCCTCATCTCTGGAGGTACACCTTCTTCACTTTCTTTGAAGGTTGCATATATTCATTAAGCATCTGTCATTAGTGTCATTGGTGTTGAATATTATGTCAGAAGAGATGGAATGTCTAAATAAAAGTCTGAATTTTGTGACACAGAGACAGACAGGCCACCTCAGTCCCATCTGGGGGAGTAAGAAGGTGACTGTTATCTCCAGAGGCGGGCACCACAGTGGGGTGTACATACTCAGCGGGCACCAGACTGGGGGGCAAGGAGAGAGACAGGGCTGGGCAAGGAGAGAAACGGGGTTGGCAAGGAGAGAGACAGTGCTGGGCAAGGAGAGAGACGGGGCTGGGCAGGGGAGAGACGGGCTGGGCAAGGAGAGAGACGGGGCTGTGCAAGGAGAGAGACGGGAGGAGAGAGATGGGAGGAGAGAGACGGGAGGAGAGAGACGGGGCTGTGCAAGGAGAGAGACGGGAGGAGAGAGACGGGGCTGTGCAAGGAGAGAGGTGGGCTGGGCAAGGAGAGAGACGGGGCTGGACAAGGAGAGAGATGGGGGGAGAGAGACAGGGCTGGGCAAGGAGAGAGACGGGCTGGGGCAACGGGGCTGGGCAAGGAGAGAGGGGCTGGGCAAGGAGAGGACGGGCTGGGCAGGAGAGGAGAGGGCAAGGAGGAGCGGGCTGGGAGAGAGACGGGGCTGGGCAAGGAGAGAGACGGGGTTGGGCAAGGAGAGAGACGGGGCTGGGCAAGGAGAGAGGGGCTGGGCAAGGAGAGAGACGGGAGGAGAGAAACGGGGCTGGGCAAGGAGAGAGATGGGGTTGGCAAGGAGAGAGACGGGGCTGGGCAAGGAGAGAGACGGGGCTGGACAAGGAGAGAGACTGGGTTGGGCAAGGAGAGAGACGGGGCTGAGCAAGGAGAGAGACGGGCTGGGCAAGGAGAGAGACGGGAGGAGAGAGACGGGGCTGGGCAAGGAGAGAGACGGGCTGGGCAAGGAGAGAGACGGGGCTGGGCAAGGAGAGAGACGGGGCTGGGCAAGGAGAGAGACGGGCTGGGCAAGAGAGACGGGGCTGGGCAAGTAGAGAGATGGGAGGAGAGAGACGGGGCTGGGCAAGTAGAGACGGGCTGGGCAAGTAGAGACGGGGCTGGGCAAGTAGAGACGGGCTGGGCAAGTAGAGACGGGCTGGGCAAGGAGAGAGACGGGGTTGGGCAAGGAGAGAGACGGTGCTGGGCAAGGAGAGAGACGGGGCTGGGCAGGGGAGAGACGGGCTGGGCAAGGAGAGAGATGGGGTTGGGCAAGGAGAGAGACGGTGCTGGGCAAGGAGAGAGACGGGGCTGGGCAGGGGAGAGACGGGCTGGGCAAGGAGAGAGATGGGGCTGGGCAAGGAGAGAGACGGGAGGAGACGGGGCTGGGCAAGTAGAGACGGGCTGGGCAAGGACAGAGATGGGGTTGGGCAAGGAGAGAGACGGGGCTGGGCAGGGGAGAGACGGGCTGGGCAAGGAGAGAGACGGGGCTGGGCAAGGAGAGAGACGGGGTTAGGCAAGGAGAGAGACTGGGTTGGGCAAGGAGAGAGACGGGGCTGGGCAAGGAGAGAGACGGGCTGGGCAAGGAGAGAGACGGGAGGAGAGAGTCGGGGCTGTGCAAGGAGAGAGATGGGCTGGGCAAGGAGAGACGGGCTGGGCGAGGAGAGAGACGGGGCTGGGCAAGGAGAGAGACGGGGTTGGGCAAGGAGAGAGATGGGAGGAGAGAGACGGGGCTGGGCAAGGAGAGAGACGGGCTGGGCAAGGAGAGAGACTTGGTTGGGCAAGGAGAGAGACGGGGCTGGACAAGGAGAGAGACTGGGGCTGGGCAAGGAGAGAGACGGGGTTGGGCAAGGAGAGAGACTGGGTTGGGCAAGGAGAGAGACTGGGTTGGGCAAGGAGAGAGACGGGGCTGGACAAGGAGAGAGACGGGGCTGGGCAAGGAGAGAGACGGGGTTGGGCAAGGAGAGAGACTGGGTTGGGCAAGGAGAGAGACGGGGTTGGGCAAGGAGAGAGACTGGGCTGGGCAAGGAGAGAGACGGGGCTGGGCAAGGAGAGAGACGGGGCTGGGCAAGGAGAGAGACGGGGCTGGGCAAGGAGAGAGACGGGGCTGGGCAAGGAGAGAGACGGGGCTGGGCAAGGAGAGAGACGGGGCTGGGCAAGGAGAGAGACGGGGCTGGGCAAGGAGAGAGATTGGTCGGTGCCAGAGACCGGGAGATGGTGATTTAAGAAGTAGTAAAAGTTGCCCAGAGTCTAAGGTTGAGAGGGTGCCTTTGGGGTAGATGTGAAGCTTGGACAAGTCATTAGAAAGGCAGTAAAACAAGACTGATACAGACTTAGACAGACAGACTCAAAGTCTGGAATCAGGTCATCCACAGGTCCATGTCTGTGATGCAGGGTGTGTGTGTTCTCACAGGAAATGAGTCTGTTCTGTTCAGCCTGTTTCAGCACACAACACCCAGGCAGTAGTTGTCCCTCAGCTGAGACATGGAAGGCAGACATTGATTAAAACACACACACACATTGAGCTCTACATTTTTACATAATGCAGTTACAAACACGCACATGGGCACACACACACTCTGACACACGCTCCTCCCAAGGCAGCTAACCACCAAGAACAATTGTTCCCCGGGCACCGATGACGTGGATGTGGATTAAGGCAGCCCCCCGCACCTCTCTGAATCAGAGGGGTTGGGTTGAATGTGGAAGACGCATTTTCAGTTGTACAACTGACTAGGTATCCCCCTTTCGCCCTGCTCTGACTCTGAAGTTTCCATTCCAATGTGTGAATCCCCAGAGCCTCGACATATATTACATGCTGTTGCATAATCCACAGAGGAAATAACTAAACACTCTGTGACTCTGTGACTGGGAGGCAGGCCTCCGTTCCCACAGCAGGAGCTGGTTCTTTCAACACACACTGACCACTTGTGGATTGAATTGGTACTGAAAGCATTACAAGCGACAATGTGAAAAATAGAAGGTGATAAGAATATCATAAAGGGCTACTGTCTCTTGAGAACTAAGTGGTTTATAAAACAGAGGAGTTGGTGGATTGTATATATGTTTCCTAAACCATAAACCCTTTTAATGTTCAATGGAAACCGTTGAAGTTGGATTACTTCTGAGTTAGATTTCAGACTCCCTCGTTTCTAGACATGTACAGCACATCTCCTTTAATGCCAACTGTAGCAGAGTGCAGGCTGATGGTCTGGTAAAGGCCTAGCGTTTCCCTACTGTATGACTCTGGGATGTGTCTTTCTAACTCGTTGGTCCTACATAGTCTATGTACAAAGAAGATGCTTCATGAATTTGAAATTGATCTGTGTGACTCTCTCTCACTCACTATCTCTCTCACTCAATCTGTCTCTCTTGCTCTCACTCTCTCACTCACTATCTCTCTCACTCAATCTGTCTCTCTTGCTCTCACTCTCTCGCTCTCACTCACTATCTCTCTCACTCAATCTGTCTCTTGCTCGCACTCAATCTGTCTCTCTCGCTCTCACTCACTATCTCTCTCACTCAATCTGTCTCTCGCTCTCACTCAATCTGTCTCTCTCGCTCTCACTCTCTCGCTCTCACTCAATCTGTCTCTCTCGCTCTCACTCACTATCTCTCTCACTCAATCTGTCTCTCTCGCTCTCACTCACTATCTCTCTCACTCAATCTGTCTCTCTCGCTCTCACTCACTATCTCTCTCACTCAATCTGTCTCTCTTGCTCTCATTCTCTCACTCACTATCTCTCTCACTCAATCTGTCTCTCTTGCTCTCACTCTCTCGCTCTCACTCACTATCTCTCTCACTCAATCTGTCTCTCTCACTCACTATCTCTCTCACTCAATCTGTTGCTCTCACTCACTATCTCTCTCTCACTCAATCTGTCTCTCTCTCAGACCGGCAGGACCTGGAGGAGCCCTCTAAGGTAGACCAGCTCCAGGAGCCTCTACTGGAAGCTCTGAAGATCTACGTGAGGAAGAGGAGGCCCAGCAAGCCACACATGTTCCCCAAGACCCTGATGAAGATCACTGACCTCCGCAGCATCAGCGCCAAAGGTACAGACATCACAGAGACGAATATACAAATAAAACTGAGTAGAAAGGAACTATAGATTCAATGGCAGTTCAGTAGGAAAACTTTGTACACTAATGCCCTATAACATCATTTTGCAATACGTTGGTTTTGCAATATGTCCTTTCCTCTCCCTCCAGGTGCGGAGCGGGTCATCTCGCTGAAGATGGAGATCCCTGGGTCCATGCCTCCTCTGATCCAGGAGATGCTGGAGAACTCAGAGGGCCAAGACGGCCAGAGCAGCACCGAGGGCGAGGACGGAAGCAACCCCAAGAAGGGAATCCCTAAGGGGGGTAAACCCTGCCCTGTGTCCCCTGACCCTGACCCAGATGCTTCAGACAGCGGCGGGCCCACAGCGGCCCCCAAGGAGGAGGAGGAAGAGGACCCCTAGGTCCCCGTTGGAACTCAGGGGCCTCTCAGACTGACACTCTCTCTCTCGCTGACATTCCTTTGCAAAAAAAAAAAACACACAAAAAATGAAAATAGGTAAACCGCAAGGTGTACCAGGCATAGTGGACCCCCCTCCTTCTCCCCTCTCCTCTCCTCAGGCCGTTGGTCCCTTAATGAACCACCACCACCTTTGCTTGTTCTTATGTTATCCTTTACATTTGTTTTTTCCTTCTCTCTATTTATGACTTTATTTTCCCTTAAAAAAATGACAACACTAAAATCTAAAAGGACCAGTGGTTGGTTTGTGTATAATTCTACATTTATTGAGCTCTTATTTTGGCGTTGTGTCTTGGGGACTAGGGTGTGATTGGTCGAGTTGGGTTTGACCTCGCCCGGCCACGCCCCTTACTTGTTGTACACAAAGGTCATAGGTCATCCTCCTCAGGTCTCCTGTATAAATTCATCCCTGCATGATGGACTCGACAAGTTTAATAAGTAGTTTTAATCTCTCCCTCTCTGTCTCTCTGTCTCTGTCTCTCTCCCTCTCTGTCTGTCTCTCTGTCTCTGTCTCTCTCCCTCTCTCTCTCTTTGTCTCTCTCCCTCTACTGTCTCTCTCTCTGTCTCTCTCCCTCTCTCTCAGTGTATCTCTCGCTCTCTGTCTCTGTCTCTCACTGTCTCTCTCCCTCTATCTCTCTCTGTCTCTCTCTGTATCTCTCTCTCTCTGTCTCTCTCCCTCTATCTCTCTCTGTCTCTCTCTGTCTCTCTCTCTGTCTCTCTCCCTCTATCTCTCTCTGTCTCTCACTCTCTGTCTCTCTCCCTCTACTGTCTTTCTCCCTCTCTCTCTCTCCCTCTATCTCTCTCTGTCTCTCTGTCTCTCTCTCTCCCTCTATCTCTCTCTGTCTCTCTGTCTCTCTCTGTCTCTCTCTCTGTCTCTCTCTCTATCTCTCTCTGTCTCTCTGTGTCTCTCTGTCTCTCTCTCTCCCTCTATCTCTCTCTATCTCTCTCTCTATCTCTCTCTCTCTGTCTCTCTCTCTCCCTCTATCTCTCTCTGTCTCTCTCTGTCTCTCTCTCTGTCTCTCTCCCTCTCACTCTCTGTCTCTCTCCCTCTACTGTCTTTCTCCCTCTCTCTCTCCCTCTATCTCTCTCTGTCTCTCTGTCTCTCTCTCTCCCTCTATCTCTCTCTGTCTCTCTGTCTCTCTCTGTCTCTCTCTCTCTGTCTCTCTCTCTCTGTCTCTCTCCCTCTATCTCTCTCTCTCCCTCTATCTCTCTCTGTCTCTCTGTCTCTCTCTCTCCCTCTATCTCTCTCTGTCTCTCTGTCTCTCTCTGTCTCTCTCTCTCTGTCTCTCTCCCTCTATCTCTCTCTCTCTCTCTGTCTCTCACTCTGTCTCATATTGTTGAAATACATTGTATATACCATTGTTAGAAATCTGTCTGTTTCTATGATGAATTTTGTGGTGCTTTTTCCATTCTCTTAAATATTATTGTTTGATGCGAAACAGTACATACATGACAAAGTTCGAAGGGGGCTAAAATGTAAAGTCCTTTACAAAAACAGTCATATAGACTGTTCTTGCATATAGACAGTATGGAAGACTAATACTTTATATTTGTTCCTCTATTTAAAGCTGTTTTTTGTTTTGTCTTTTCTAACTCATTATGTTGACGTCTCCATCAGTTTACATTACATCACCATAAAGCCAGAGTGCTTGTCTCCCCTGTCAGTGGCTGCATCTCTTCAGCCGCTTCCTCAGACTGTCGAGGCCATAGATATACAATGACTAGATTGAATCTAGATAAACTATTACCAGATTGGATCTGTCTATCATAGATAACAGACTGTAATTTAATGTACAGGGCTTCTGAGGTTAAAAGGATTCTGAGATTTTATCATTAAATGACATTCCCAGAGAGAAACCAAGCAGTCTTTACAAGCGACATCTCTGGGGAAAGATAAGGGTTAAGCGACTCTCTGTGACAAAGACTTTCCTTAACCCAAGCTTGTGCCACTGAGAAATGTAGATTTTTTTATTTTTATGAATTTGGTTATACAGTTGAAGTTTCCTTGCAATTCTCTTGAACATTCTCCACAATCTGTGCAGTGAAATGCATTGCTATTACAGTGTTAAAATGTAAATGACTTCTCATCTCTGATTCAATCTAGTAATTGTGCATTAATGGCTGTCAGCAACTACAAGCGTCTGCGCAACACAAAATGCACATTGCGTTCTGGGCCAGGATTACAAAGGAGTCCTGTAGGCCCAGAATCACTACCTGCCCCTTCTTACATACTTGCATTCATAAGTGTCTTGTTTTGGAAGGAAACCACGGGGACATTGCAATCGTTAAAATACATATTCAGGACCTAACCGCTCGGCCGGGAAGATTGTACACTAGACTCTAGTAGCCACTGTGCATTCTTAGTTCTAGTCCTACAGAGTGACTGACCATTGCCTTGCTCCTCCACAAGTTCTGTGCATAACTACAGTGATGCAAAGGAGATTCTTTACATGACCCTTAACCCCTGAGACGTGCAGTAATTATAGATAGACAAGCTCAGGTAGCGTTCATTTGGGTTGCAACATCACAGAATGTTTGGATATAAATATATTATGTAAACATGCACTTCTCTATCATGTAGAATAGGGAATCATGTCAGCTCTAAAACAAGAATATATTTTCCTGAACGTTGCATCTCCTGAACCCAACCCTGCTTTGTGTTTTGGACGGCAGATCCACTAGACAGCACTTTTTCTCAGGGATGAGGAACTATGTCCCATATCGGCCACCGCCACAACAGCCTTTCTGATCTTCTAAATATATTCTTAGTAAAGCTGGTTTTCTTTAGAGCCTAAGGGCTAGATTCAGTCCATAGCACTGAAGATCTGCGGTATACCGCGATTAAAACGTAAAGGCAATGTTCCCACTTTCGCGGAGACTGCATTCACGGTATACACTGCATATGTCTGCTCAATCGGAAATTACACTGTTCTTCAGCTCTACGGATTGGATCTAACTCTAAATCACAGAAACAAATTTGGACACTATTTATAAAGTTAATACCCTAGAATCCACACTCAATATTGCTCTGTTCGTTTCACTGTTGTGAAGTGAAACAGAGTGATGTTCAGTGTGGAAGCCAGGCTATAGACAATATAATTTATTCAGATGTTGACCAGTTACTCAACTAGCACGAAGGCAATACTTCTCATAGTACTTATTTAAAACTTGAACGTGAATTATATGTAGCCGACATAATGTTAAGGGTGATAGTAATAAACAGTTTTCTTTATCATTCTTAAGGGTAATAATAATTTGGCATAAACTGTTATGGGTGATTATTGAGTCACTCATCTCAGAGGTATAAAGAGTTTTTTAAAATTCTGAATAGAGGCAAACATTTCACCACAAGGGAACAGATGACCACTGTAGTCAGTCAGCTAGAAGGTTGGGGTCAATTCTTGTTGGATTATTTCAGTTTGCTTCCTGAATAGACTCAATTGATATGGAATTGACCCCAACCCTGGCTAGAACCTTTCAGAACCATCTCACACACAACCATCTCCTCTCCTCCATATCAACACCACATGTAATACATACATAAAACAAAACTGTCTCCGTTGTTTCATGTTTGAATGTGAATATGCCATCCAGGCTTTACATAGGAATGATATGCAGTGTTAAAGGAATATTTACTTTAAAGCAGCGTTTTGTCAAATTCATTGCATCTCATTGTATGTATGACAAAACATGAAATGCTCTCTTTCCCTCTAAGGGAGAGAGGGATGTAGTAGGTTAAAACAATCCTGGTGGCTCATCACAAGAGCAGTGTGGGTGAATCTCAATAGTCTTGCCTACATTCCTCTCCCTTGATGCCGCGCCTCCTTCTCAAAACACATTGGAGGAAAGGGTGCAGAACCTCAGACCTTCTACAATGTGTGTTGTTGAGGTGAGGAATCGAGGATGTGATGAATCACGGAAAGACTTCTGACATTTACCCTGAGTGTCTTTGAAGTTGGAAAACTTATTTCACAGCTGAATGTCTACATCCATCTCCCTAGTGACCTGAGCGCCACCTACAGGCACCAGGTGACACGGCAGGGAACTCAATCCATTTCCACAATGCTGAATTTATATTGGTTTCTGTTGAATGTTGTACCGATGTAACTGTTAATATTTACTATCTCACTGCAGCCTTGTTCATGTATTAGATGGTGTGTGTGTGGTGTGCTTTATGTCTCAACTAATGGCAGCTTTAGGCTATCTGACCTCTCAGAGCTTCATCTCATAGCCAGCCCCTCTTGGGTAGCAGCTGCTCACCCCCACATCATTTAGGACCAAATGGTCTCAGTACCTGAGCATGGATTCACAATAGGGTTGCAAAATTCCAGAAACCTTCCCCAAATTCCTTTTTTTGGTGGGCGAGGGGGGGGGGATCATGGTCAGAGGATTTTCGTAATCAAGAGGGAATAAGCTAAAGGAATTTCCAACGTGGAATTCTTCAATTTGTGAAAAGTTTCCATAATTTCGAAACCCTAGTTACCCCGATGTCAATCGCTGATCAAACAACAGAGCTGCTTTCCCCTCTTCAGTTGGAATGCCAAGCAGCTGTCACTAAATCAATCAACTGACAGAAATTTGTTTAAGTCAATAAACGGAATAAGATCAATACATGTACCGAAAGGGGGCAACGTACTGAACATTGCAGATAGAAATACACTGAATAGATCTGGCACAACGAGTCCATACTCTACAAGTCAGTGGTGTCTGTTCTATGCAACGTATTTCTATATGCATGTTCCACCGCTGTGCCCTACATTATCCAACTATCCAGTAGAAGCATGACTGTGAACCTCAAAAAAATGTATCTTCGAAAGCAACTTTGTTGTTATGCCTGTTCAAAAATGTTCAAAAGTTTAACATTTACAAATAATGTATATGATTGCCTTTTTCACCCCATCGGTATCAGAAAACCTCATTGTCATCATATGCAGTGTTGTATAGTTAGTGTTATTATGAAGAGACATGATCAAATTATGGTTGAGTTTTCTTAACTTTGTCTTTCTGGAGGGTGGGCAGGGCAGCAGGGAGTTGTCATGGTGATTATACATTTACCCAGAACCTCCTGCTGGCCTGGTGGGAAGAGAAAGCAGGACGTCCTCATAGGGAGCTTTACAGTGAGCTTCTATCTTGTTTTCGTTTTCAATATTGTCTGTTTGTATATTAACAATGCTTTATATGTTCATATACTGTTTAACTTTACCATGAAATGCCCTGGCAAAGTAATAAAAATATATTTATTTTAAAATACACAACGTGTGAACGTGTTATAACCCGAATATTTAGATTTACTGTAACCTCGAAGCCTTGAATAGTGTGTGTGTGTGTGTGTGTGTGTGTGTGTGTGTGTGTGTGTGTGTGTGTGTGTGTGTGTGTGTGTGTGTGTGTGTGTGTGTGTGTGTGTGTGTGTGTGTGTGAGAGAGAGAGAGAGAGAATTGTGTTCCTACAGTTCTGCTCTGCAGGAAATAGAGTGAAGTCAATTAAGAAAACCTTACAGAAAACCCAACAGCCTGAGAATAATTTACATTTCATTGTTTACTTCCAAGTTCATGTTCAAAAAGGTACATAGTCTCTTCTTTACTTTTTAAACAGTTAAAATGTGCTGAAGCACCGCGTTCCTAACTTCTAAAAGCTGTTTAGGACAAATACAGAACATTTCCATGGTAATAATAATAATTTAAAAAACAAAATTGTTTTGTATGTATAATAAAAAGTGTAAAACACCTACACAGTAGAAAGCATTAAACGTCACCATTAAAATTAAAAGGGGGGGGGGTGTACAAAAGTCTGTGGGACACAGCACAGGGGTATTTCAACCAGCGTGTGTCTGGTCCTGGTTGAATACTTCAAAACTAAATTCTTCCTTCTTACGTTGAAATAATCACATGATATTTAAACATGACTGGATATTTATACAACCACTGCCTAGACCTATCCCACCTCTCAGATGATTTCTTCTAGAAAGTCAAGGAAGGATGCACGTTAAAATTACTCAAGCGATGTGTGTGCAAATGGCTGTTCAAATTGTTTCAAAACCCATCCTTCCTGATTTCATCAAGGTGACCACAGATCATAATTGATTGGATAGGTGACAGCATGGGGTACCAACCAATGAAGATCTGTGATTACTTCAAGGGAGGTAGAAAGCATTGGAACAGAGCCTGTGTGGGAGGGATTCCATGGTCTAGTCGAACATGTCGTACTGATCGTCGTCTGACCCTGACGCTGACTCAGCAAAGTACTTCACTTCCTTCTTGGCCCTGCTTCTGCACGGTCGGTCTCGAGATGCCGTGCCGGATTGGCTGAAACGGTTGGAGTCTACATCATCATCATCTGAAATGGGGGGTGGGGTCACGGCTGCTTTCTTTGACAGTTTCTACACAGGGAGAAGACGAGAAGACTAAGTATTTTGTTGTATGGAAGTCTTCGTTTTTTAGTATTTTCTTATATCCTATATGATTCAATGACACACACACATACTTTCTTACCCTACTAGTAGGGGCTTTGGGTGTTTTCCCAGGAGTCTTCTTGGGACTGAAATCATCCTCTTCAGATTCAGACTGCTTCCTCTTCCTCCCTCCGCCTTTACCTACACAGGTAAGGAAAAACACATCCAGGTTACACTCGGTTCATACCCAGGTTACACTCGGTTCATACCCAGGTTACACTCGGTTCATACCCAGGTTACACTCGGTTCATACCCAGGTTACACTCGGTTCATACCCAGGTTACACTCGGTTCATACCCAGGTTACACTCGGTTCATACCCAGGTTACACTCGGTTCATACCCAGGTTACACTCGGTTCATACCCAGGTTACACTCGGTTCATACCCAGGTTACACTCGGTTCATACCCAGGTTACACTCGGTTCATACCCAGGTTACACTCGGTTCATACCCAGGTTACACTCGGTTCATACCCAGGTTACACTCGGTTCATACCCAGGTTACACTCGGTTCATACCCTTTTATAGTCAGTTTACACTGTCAATCTCAATCTTTTATATTCATAGAGAAATAGAGTGTAAGCTTACTGACTCCACTGGTCATTGTGAGGTAAGCCTGTACCTTTGAGTGGTGTTGCAGGCTTCTTGGAGCGGGTATCTGAGTCCGAGTCCCAAACGGACGTGTCCAACTTCTGTTTTGGTGGCTCTTTGGGTACTGGTGCTTTCCTGGGTTTGGGAGCTGCATCCGAAGGCTTCTTCACTGCTGTGGGTAACAGAGATCAATAATAACAGGGATCTCAGCAAGACACCATGGTTGTGTCTAAAAAGGCACCCTATTCCCTATATAGTGCCCTACTATAGACCAGAGCCTTATTCCCTATATAGTGCACTTTATTCAGCAGCAGCAACATTATCCGTATCTTTTTAACCCCCCTTGGTAGTGATATTTGTAGGAGGGATTCCTGGCATATCTGGCATTACTCATCTCATATGTATATACTGTATTCTGTACTATTCTATTATCTCTGTCCGTTCCGCTCTGACGTCGCTCGTCCATATGTATATAGTCTTCATTCATTCCTACTTAGATTTGTGTGTATTGGGTATATATTGTGTAATTTGTTAGATATTACTTGTTAGATATTACTGCACTGTCGGAGTTGGAAGCACAAGCATTTTGCTACACCAGCAATAACATCTGCTAATCACGTGTAGGTGACCAATAAAATGTGATTTGAATTGAGATTTGCATTAGTGTTCCCTCTAGCGGCAGATGTGGGTGTTACCAGTCAGAAATTGTAATGTAATAGCGGTCATACAACATCATACTAATTGGATGTCGAAAGTATCATACGTGTTGGAAGGACATATAGTATTATACGTATTGCTCTGAGACCAGGCTGCTTGTTGTGTCAATGTCAAAGGATCATTTTTCCTAGAATGTCATGAGAATTAGGTTAAGGTTAGGAAAAGGGTCAGGGGAAAGGTTAGCTAAAATGCTAGTTGTCTCCAACGCGACTCGAACACACAACCTCTTGATCGCGGTATACGCCCACCCATCCTCCCTGACCAACCTCCCTATTGTACTGTCTTAAGTAAGCAGACCATTATTTAATTTGAAACATAAGAAGTACTTAATGAAGGTACACAAATGTACGTCTGTTTAATGTGGCCAGGCTGTAGATACATATTTTACTCTGTGTGTTACCTTTCTTAGCTGGGACAGGTTTGTCTAAGGCAGAGCTGCTGGAGTATGAGAAGGCCTTGTCATCCCCGTCACTGTCCAACTTCAGATCGTCTGGAAGAGAAGAGAAACTGACATTAACCCTCAGATGAACGCAGGGACTAGGAGCTTATTTACAGACAAAGTCCTTTTTCATAGACAAACACACAAGACTGGAAATAAAAACAAGAAATATACATCTAACCTTTTACTAAAGAAAGTACAAGACAAGGCAAACATGCTGACCTTGCTGTGTGAACTCACCACTGTCATTGCTCTTTTCAGAGGCGCAGGCTGATTTGGAGGAGGAGAATATACTCTCTGGTTCCTTCTTCTTCTTTGCTGGTGAGACGGTGGTGGTGGTGGTCTGTTTGGGCGATGGGAAGATATCTTCATCATCATTGCTGTGGTCATTGTATCGGTCTTTAGTTCCGGAGGAGGCAGTAAAGTCATCTTTGAAGGGCCGGGCTGGCGAGGATGCAGCATCATCATCATCATCCTCTTCCTCTCCTCCATCCTCTTCCTCACTGAAGTCAAATGTGTACTTGGGCTTAGCCGCTAAGGAACAGACAAAGTTCTTTATAAATGTGGATGTGTTTTGAATCACTTGTTGTAGTTTGATCGATTTGTAATGATTTCTGAAAGGCAGCATGTCCTAAAAGCCCACTACTAGTGATAAGGAAGAGCTAGAGTTCATAGTGTGAGTCAAATCAGTGTTTTGAGAGCTGAGAACCGTAGCATAACCTCTCCTATTGCATATGGATTTCGTCACGCTGCTGTCAGACTTCAGGCTCATCAAGCCAGGGAGAACCAGACTTTCAGACTTTCAAAGAGCTGATGGAGTTTCAAGTTATAGTCACCCCAGGTGACAGACAGTATAGTGTGTAGAATGACAATGAGGCAAAACTATTATGTTAGAATTAGCAAGGCCAGAGAGTTGTCTGACCACGTGACCTGCAAAGGGAAAAGATCACGGCCATTACATTGCTTTCTAACCAAGGAACATGAATTGAGGAGTGAACTGGGGTAGACAGGATATCCATCAACACTTGGAGGACAAATGGAATTAAATATAAAATGCGTCTTTATTGCAAAAAGTAGAACCACCACGTTTCGGCTTTCGGGTTTTTACAGAAATAAGAATGAGGCTTTTAAACATTTCAAAATGGCCTCAAGGACCAATCACAAAGAATATGCAATTAAAAACACAAGATTGGTTAAAACAGTTGAAGAAAAACCAACCAATCGACTCCGTGACTGGACCAGAAAAAAACTCTAGGCCCAGATAATCTCTCGTAGACAGATAAACATAACTGGTACAGTACAATCTGTCGTGAAGGAATGGGACGAGCAGCAGTAGTTTCAGTGTTTCAGGGATTTTCATTACTGGTGTCATTACTGGCATCTTTCAAATTTCGGAAGGGGAGGTGACATTCAAAGTCAGAGAGAGAGAGCTACTCGTTCCGGTTCTGTTCCTCATTCTAGCATCTCTTCAGCTCTTCTCTTTACAGGTATAGACCCAGAACTTAAATCGAGCAGCTGACCAATTACGCAAGACTTTAGTTCTGGGTTAACTGAGATTAGGGCCCAGTTGACTACTGTGATCAGGGCCCAGTTAACTCCTGTAGCTCAGTTGGTAGAGCATGGCGCTTGTAACGCCAGAGTAGTGGGTTCGATCCCCGGGACCACCCATACGTAGAATGTATGCACACATGACTGTAAGTCGCTTTGGATAAAAGCGTCTGCTAAATGGCATATATTAACTACTGTGATCAGGAAAAATGCCTTTCCCTAGTTCTAACAGGACAGTGAACACGAAGAAAACACCCTAAACCACAGTGAAAAAGGAAGCTACTGTCTGAACTTATCCAACACAAACCACTCTGTTTTAATGGTGTGTCCTAATGAACACAACCCTGTAGGTAAGTGGTTACCTGAGGCCCGTTGTGACTTGGTGTCTCGGGGGATGACCACAGGTTCACTGTCCTCCAGGTCACTCTCTGATTTGGACTCGTCCTCCGACCAGGGGTTACGCTTCTTCACCTTCTTACCAGATGATCCTTTGGGTGTGGGGGGTTTCCTGGCTCTGGGAGTACCTGATATAGAGAACATTTATTCATTCAGATTTCAGGTCTTTTATTTAATAGCCATGAAGTGCGATTAAAGTAAATGAGCGCCAAAGTTTCCTCTAGTAGTAGAACTTCTGACTCCCAACTACAAATTGCCCCAAGAGGAAGGGATACAATCCTTGGGTCTACCACCTACCTGTCTATCCCTCTCATATGTCTCCCCTTCTCCCCCAATTCATGACTGAACCCAAATAAGATAAGACACATGAAAGGAGAATGGAACATCTGCTGACCTGGCTCCTTCTTCTCCTGTTTGACCCGGGGGGCCTTGGGCTTGGCTGGGGTTGGGGCTGGTGTATTAGAGGAGGAGTTGAGGGAGTTCTCCCCTGTGCCCCCGTCTGACCCCAGCACTCCCATCTCATCATCAAATTCCAGCTTCATCACCAGGTCCGCATCACCCTGAGAGGCCAGCACGCACACGCGCGCACACACACACACACACACACACACACACACACACACACACACACACACACACACACACACACACACACACACACACACACACACACACACACACACACACACACACACACACACACACACACACACACACACACACACACACACACACACACACACACACACAGACCAATGCAAACAATGCTGAGCTATGATGGAGGAATACAGCTGATCTGAGCTCATACGGCACTGGGTATAAATCATCAACTTCAATGGTTGGAATTGTCTGGAAACACTACAGACTGGACCGTTAATAATGAAGCATAGAGAGGATTCATCTTAAATATGACATGTTATACCTTCTTCTTCTTGGTCATCTTCTTGGAGGCGTCAGTTTTCATGGCCTGTGTGATGGTGGGTACGACCCTGCGGCCGTACAGCGAGGGCAGCGTCTCCTCCAGGTGGAGTTTCTTCACCTTGGGTTTGCCCACCTTGCCCTTCACCAGCTTGGTGCCTCTACCTGCACTCATGTCTGCCTGCTCCTGGGCCTCAATTTTCTGTCACATGCACAGGGAGAGAACACACCACAGTCACTTTTTGTAAATGGTCGAAGTCACTTGTATTGAGGTGACGGTTTATAGTGAAAGGAGATAAAAGCCAAACATATAAGAATAGATCTGCCGCCAGTAAAGCCTGGAGAAAGAAACCTGGAGATTAACCGTCTTCTCCTCAACAAAAGCAGTCCGGCACATAAATGATTGTAGTCCCTTCTTAAGCAGTGACTTAGATGAGTGACTCAGAAGAGTGACAGATGAGTGACTCTGCTGCACATAGTGCTGGTACCGCTCACATCCAGTTCTTCAATGAAGACGGCCAGGTCCTCCTTCCACAGATCCTCAGGAGACTTCCTCTGCAGCTCATTCAACTCTCCTTTCTGTTGAACAACACACACTCAGTTGATAAAAGACATGGTGCTAGTAACACAGAGCGTGTGGGTTCCTTTCCCTCTGCGATCACACACAACCGTTCAAAGAGACACTCAGCCCCTGACGACTTGTGTAATGATGCTGCAAATGAATAGCCCTTTGGGGACGATAAAGATCTATTGAATAGAATTGCAAGTCTTTGACAGGCAGGTGTCTACACCCTTCCTCTCAGAGTCTGTACCTTGATGTCTCTCTGTCGGAGCAGCTCGTCCACCTTCTCCTTGGACAGGCACCACAGAGGCATGTTGAGGATGTAGTTGAAGTTTGGTCCCGACAATGACACAGAGTCCACAGAGCCGTCACTGTCATTACCATCACGATCATCCTCCTCCAGAGACTGTAGAGAGACCAGGAAGATGTCCAATCAGAATATAGGGTGTTGAAGCGTCAAGTGGTCTCAGCCAGTCACAGGGCTGAATGGTGGACAGTGGCAGGATGATAACAGTACCTTTTCCTGTGCTTTGGTCCATGCTGCCACAGGGTCCGAATCAAAGCCTTTCTGCACCAGCATCCTGATCAGATCCCTCTTAGACTTGTTCTCTATAGACAAACAACATTAATATAGCAGTACTCTAGTACCAAATTGCCAATTTAAATAAATATTGAGGCAGAGAGAGGCAGAGACAGAGGGAGAGACAGAGGGAGAGACAGAGTCCTCTCCCTCTCCCTCTGGGATGCAGTTAAAATTCTCACCGATTGTGATCTTTCCTTCGATCTTCTCCAGGACAAATCGTGCCTGATTGGACAGTTTGGAAGCCTCCGCCCCCAGGCTCCCCACTAACCAATCCTTCCTCAGCTTGTAGTAGTGCAACCGCAGCTCAAAGAACTCCTTGAGAATGTCCTGGACCGAGTCATACCTCTTCAGACAGCCCATGTGGTCAAACAACACCTGAGGGGAGAACAACTACTTTAGATAGTTCTCCTTTCCAAAACAGGTTAAAAACCATGAAACACCTCAAAATGTTTTTCCCTTTTTAGATGATAGACTCATTCCAAAGAATCCCATCATCCAGACAGATGTGATTCCGCTAAGAGCAGTTCTCTGTATATACACAAAACAGAGCACTTCATCCAAAGAGGTGTGTATAATGAATAAACAGTGGGAGTCAATACATCTATAAGTTTAACTCAAATACAGGTCGTATTCATTAGGGAAACTGTTTTGCTACGGATAATGAAACCAAGGCGTTTATTATTGAACAAGCTCAGGTAGTTTCTCCCTGTTTCAGTCCGTTTTCTTCTGTTTTGAGGAGGGGTACTAACCATGGAGTTGCAGGTGAGGCTGGACTGTAGCTTGAAGACTTTGTGTAGTCCAGCAGCCTCTGCCTGGGCCAGCTTCTCCTCTGACATGCGAACTACAAACTTGACGGTTTGGTCCGTGTGGTACTCCTTATAGTCATTAATCAGAGCTGGAGTCTTCTCTGTCCCCTGGAGCATGGGCTCTAGTACCGACTCCTTGTAGGCCTGGAGGGAGAGAGGGAGGGGAGTGAGAGAGGGGAGAGAGGGAGGGAGGGAGAGAGGGAGGAGAGAGGAGGGAGAGGAGAGAGGGAGGAGAGTGAGAGAGAGGAGTGAGGGAGGGGAGGGAGAGAGGGAGGAGAGAGGAGGGAGGAGGGAGAGGAGAGAGGGAGGAGAGTGAGAGAGGAGGAGAGAGAGAAAAAGAGGGGCAGGAGGAGAGAACAGAGTCCATTACAAGAACTAACAAACACAACATCACAGCATATGAACAAAGGTTCAACATCTCCTTCACTCATTCCGTCAAAGCAGCTAGATGACCAGAAGTGCTGGACAGGTGTGATATATCCTGTCCTTAGTGTACCTGTGTCCAGGTGTGATATATCCTGTCCTTAGTGTACCTGTGTCCAGGTGTGATATATCCTGTCCTTAGTGTACCTGTGTCCAGGTGTGATATATCCTGTCCTTAGCAATAGTGTACCTGTGTCCAGGTGTGATATATCCTGTCCTTAGTGTACCTGTGTCCAGGTGTGATATATCCTGTCCTTAGTGTACCTGTGTCCAGGTGTGATATATCCTGTCCTTAGCAATAGTGTACCTGTGTCCAGGTGCGAACGGGCAGCTCAGTGATCTCAATGGTGTTCTTGTCCAGGACAGAGATCTCTCCACTGACCATGTACTGGTTCTGACCCAACTCATGGATCACGCCTTTAAAGTTCTTATAGCTGGGCAGCTGGAAAAGGAGAGACGTAGGAATATTTAGTCAGCCGTCATTATGGTAGCTGACTTACTTATAACATGATTTACACAAATCTTGATTTTCGTTCCCAGCAGTGGACTCCAGCCTGCTGAACTTCTGGATGACCGCAGACACAGAAAGTTGGTGGTTTATCCAGTTCTATCAAAAATGTTTTAAAATCCCAAATGACAATTGACTTAGCTAAAGGTTTTAATGTATAATGGTATCAATCTACAAAAATATTAATCGGAGTTGATATGCTTTAAGCAATAAAATCCTAAAAACCAAATGGACTATAGCGCTGGTTGTGGGTCCACAATAAATTTCCCCCCGGGGACAATAAAGTTGATCTTATCTTATGTATTGAAATACGTTTGAACGTTGTAAATGTTCACCATGGGCAGGGGGTCCTGCATGTTGAGCATGCGGTACAGGTTGTTGACTATCTCTCTGTGGTCGTAGTTGGGGATCTTGCAGGCCCAGCCCGTCCCGATGCCCTCGGCCCCGTTCACCAGCACCAAAGGGAGGATGGGGATGTACCACTCTGGCTCCACCTTCTGGTTGTCATCATTCAGGAACTTCAGCAGGCTGGAGTCCACCGCTGGGAACAACATCTTGGCCAGAGGACTGAGAAAGTGACATTACTTCATAATAAATACATTTTTAAAGCATTTTGAGTTTTAATGTGTTTTATGAAAGGTGATGTATAAACAAAGTTTACCTGAAATACATCATTAACCTTTTTTAATTTTTTAAAAATCAAGCAGGTATGACTGTACTTCAGGATGACACAAAGGCCCATAAAAATCATACAACAAGTAGACCAATCAAATAGCGAGCACAATTCTGTTTTGACCCTGGGGGGCATTACCTGAGCATGGTGAAGATGTAACGAGGGCTGGCAGCATCCTTGCCCCCGTTGATGCGGGTACCAAACTGACCAAGCGGCTGCAGGATGTTCACGTTGTTGCTGCCCACAAAGTTCTGGGCCAAGTTCACGATCGTCATCAACAGGGATTGCTGATCACACACATACAGAGGCACACGTGTCAAAACAGTGTTGTTGTGGGAAACACAAAGTCTCTTCAGACAGTATTGATTTAAAGTGGAAGACAGCTCTCTAAGTATATTTCATCAGTGGTGTAAAGTACTTATGTAAATATACTTTAAAAGTACTACTTATATAGTTTTTGGGGGTATCTGTACTTTACTATTAATATATTTTGACAGCTTTTACTTCACTACATTCCTAAAGAATATCATGTACTTTTTACACCATACATTTTCCCTGCCACTTAAAAGTACTTGTTACATTTAGAATTTTTAGCAGGAGAGAAAAAGGGTCCAATTCACACAATTATCAAGAGAAAATCGCTCATCATCCCTACTGCCTCCAATTATTAATGTCTGACTGTTGGAGCGTGCCCATGGCTTTCCGTAAATTAAATAAAAAACAAGAAAATGGTGCCATCTGGTGTAATATAAGGAATTTTAAATAATTTGTACTTTACATTTTACTTTTGATACTTAAGTATATTTCAAACCAAATATTTTAAATGTTTACTCAAGTAGTATTTTATTGGGTCACTCACTTTTATTTGAGTCATTTTCTATTAAGGTATCTTTACTTCAAGTATGACAATTGGGTACTTTTCCACCACTGTATTTCCTTTAGCTCAGTAAGTATATTTCCTTTAGCTCAGTAAGTATATTTCCTTTAGCTCAGTAAGTATATTTCCTTTAGCTCAGTAAGTATATTTCCTTTAGCTCAGTAAGTATATTTCCTTTAGCTCAGTAAGTATATTTCCTTTAGCTCAGTAAGTATATTTCCTTTAGCTCAGTAAGTATATTTCCTATAGCTCAGTAAGTATATTTCCTATAGCTCAGTAAGTATATTTCCTATAGCTCAGTAAGTATATTTCCTATAGCTCAGTAAGTATATTTCCTATAGCTCAGTAAGTATATTTTATATAGCTCAGTAAGTACATTTCATATAGCTCAGTAAGTTTACAGACCTCTCCGTGATGGTAGGCAGACATCTCTGCTACTGAACCAGCCAGCTGAGCCACCTTCACCTCCCTCTTATCATTCCTCTTCATACAGGTGAACAGCACTTTCCTCTGGCCTGGCTTCAGTCCTACAAACATACACACATGACATCATCAAAAGAGGACCACACCACACACACATCTCTTCAAAAGGGGATCACAAGTGGACCGCATGAGGAGTAGGTGTTGCGACAAACAGCTAATGGGGATTGAAATAAATGATACACGTCATCAATGGGGGACCACTTCACACAAACAATTATTCAAGAGGAAGGTGAAGAACTCTGTTAAAAACAAGTTGTATCCAAGCTTCTCAGTTCCCTTATGAAACTTCAAAGCCATTTGACAACAAACACAACAACAAAAGCTACAAGAGTGTCCAGGGAGATAGTCTAGTGGATCGATGCAGACGTACCGTCCACCAAGGATGGGATGGATCTCTCGTTGTCGGAGTTGGAGAAGAGGATGAGTTCTTTGTTGATGAAGTCATTGTAGGAGAGGTGTTTCGCCTGCGTGCCGTACAGGTATTGCTGCATGGGGACAATAAAAGGATGAAACGTAAAGTGACTTTAATCAGGGCTATGATGTTGTCATGTCTTATCAGTGCCACAAGGGAGAGCGTGTCGACTCTGCATCAGCGACCGACAGCAAACAGAATCATTTACAAAACTGTGTTCCGTGCAGGTATTGCTGTAGGATGAAATAGAAATAAACAGAATTGAAGCAGCGCTCTGATGATGTCACCAGTGTTAGACATGGTTCTGATGGGATTCACAAGGAGAAAGCAGCTGCTACTTTACATCAGTGATAGACAGTAGAGAATTTTCAGGAAATATTTCCATTTCAATGCTTAGGATATATTTGGGTAACACAAGCTGAACACAAATCCTCAGAGGCGTGTGAATCTGAGCCAGCTAAAGACTCTAAACAAGCTGTGATACATCATGGTCCAAGTAACTCCCATGGTGGAGAGATCCCTCTATGAAAACACAAACATCTCAACAGTCTACACTCTTCCTTTAATCAAACTCCAATATCAAAATGTCTCTCATTGGGTGCATCTCAATAGTCTGTTGCTTCCTCTCCTTGTCTCCTTTCCTTCATCTGCACTGATGTGAATGATCTGGACAGTCTCTCACAGTGCAGATGGAACCTAGATGTTTCAGTGAAGCACACTTGTGTGATGAGTAACCGTTGCAGAGACCTGAAGATTTACGCAATAGGAGGTATGCAAAACATCTTGTACTGGCTGTATTTCTACCTACTTGAATGGTGAATATCTCAGATACACATGAACATGAAATGACACCGGGAATTGATAGAACATCACTCAGAGATGCACAAATACAATATAACACAAAAAAAGTGGATACATCTTTTGTTTATTAAGCTAAGCGGGCTAACAGTCTTCTGACATGCAGGAGACGCGGATTTGAACCCAGTCGGTCACACAGTCAGTCCCACTCACCTCTGGCAGGCCGTGCATCCTCCTCTGTCTCCTGTCCTCCATGAAGTTAGTGAGCCACTCCTTCCTGTCGTCAGTCTTCTTCTTACTGAACGCCTAGAGACAGGCAGCAATGGATAGATCACTGTTCGTGTCAGTCAAACAAAATCACTGTCAGTCCTCTCTCCATTTGGCAAGGATCTCTCAAGCAGAGCACTGACAAATCACAAAGTCAAAACAAAGTCTCAGGTGTGAGTTGATAGAAGGATTGAAGAAAGCACTAAGTGTGTGCACAGCAATCCTAGCTTGAGGAATATATTTTCTAAAATGTTTTAGCCATTTCAGAATTGATTTTCTAACTTTTCTAGACATTTGTTCTGTACATTTACTGAAACCGTGTTCAGAAGACCAAGACAGGGAAAAGGAGAGCGAGTGGTATACATGTTAAACCCACCAGTGTGATGGCAGCATCGTCCTCTGTCCCAGCGTATCTAAACATGATCCTGTGTTTCTCCATGTCTGCAAAGTACTCCTTGGCCTCCTTGCTTGTGCTGGTACCCAAACCTGGAACACAAGCAATCAAACACTCAAACTCTTTTCACAGTACCGTGGCAACCCAAACTGTGCTGGCTGGCTAAAATATTATTTTCCCACATTGTCCTTTCCAGCATGCTTCAGAAACTATGGTGGATGTATATTCAGGCCAGTACAGTAGAGCTTGGCTCGATTTGCCTCAGTAGTGTGAAACAGAATAGCTTCTAACAATAATGGTTAGTTTGGAGGATTATCCACATGTGATGAACAAACCTTTGTAGTACTTTATATGCCAGGTTTTAAAGTTGACTGTCTGTTTCTTCCATTCGTCAAACTCTGGAATGCTGTAGAAAGCATGCTCCTGTTTATTCTTGTTCACCTGCAGGAAAGAGTTCAAAGCAGCATTACAACCATGCTTGCTAGTTTTAAGCCAATCTAAATGTTGTTTGTGTTTTATAACAGTTTAAAGTTCATTGCCATAAGCTGAAATTAGAGGTCACGGCTGTGTCATGTAGTCCTTGTCCTATGATGGAGGTTTCAGCCGGTGTAGATTTGCAAACACTGAAGAGTTCAAGCCCAGGGTAAGTGATAGGGAGAAAAAGAGGGACTGGCTGTACCAATGTATGAATCTTACTTTGACTGTATAGAATGTGTGTAATAGCCCAGAATCCCTGCTATTACCTGTGTGAGTCTTACCTTAACGATGGGCGTGATGAACTCCTCCAGGAAGGTGTGTTTGAGCAGGGATGGCCAGTTGTGATGGAAGAAGTTGATGAGCAAACCCTTGATATGGGAGCCATCCTGATCCTGTCAGCAGATCATCAACACAAACACATAATATTAGTATGGATTGTTATGACCCAAGGGTGCATCCAAAAGGATAGCCTATTCCATATGTAGTGCATTACTTTTGGTGCATTACACCATACTATATAGGGAATATCATGCCATTTCAGAGTAACCTTAGAGTGTAACTTCCAACAAAACAAGGCTTTGAACATGCATACTGTATGAAAGATGCTTTACGCTCATCGTTGTTACAATTATTGATGATGAAAATCCCAAGACTTGGGTCAATTATAGACGTCAGTCGTTGGTGGGATTGATTAAGTGTTAGAACCTGATCGGTCATGATCATGATCTTGCCGTAGCGTAGGGATCTCAGAGACTCTGGGTTGTCGTAGCTCTTCTTGTACTGCAGACCCACGATCTTGATGATGTTGTTGATCTCTGCGTTCTCCATGATCTGGTGGGAAAGAGATGGATTGTGTCAGTGTTTCCCCGAACATAATATAGGCAGGGTGGGCCACCCTCGCTCTGGTGGAGTTTGGCTTCAGTTGATCTCAATTTCCTTTTCAGTTGATCTGAATAGTTATTGCCCCACATTTGGGAAATAATTGATGCATATCCCTTCAGTAATTATCTCTTTACAAGATAACTTATTATTGTGGTATATGGCTGATAGCTACTTGAATCATTTAGATTGTAATCACCCATACACCTCTCCCAGACCAACCTAACGGCTCTCTACTCTCTCACCTGTTTGTGTGTGGCCTCTCGTACATTCAGGATCTTTCCTCTTAGTGGGAAGACACCATAGCGATCACGCCCGATGACGCCGAGCCCGGAGACGGCCAGGGACTTGGCTGAGTCTCCCTCAGTCAGGATCAGAGTGCATTCAGACGAGTGTTTACCACCTGGGGTGAAGAAGACAGAAGTAAAACGTGCAGTTCAGTGAGTGTTTAAACAGTGTTTTTTTGTGTGTGTGTTTTTTTATATATATATTTTTTTTTGGGGGGGGGGGAATATCAAAAACATACAATATACTTGCAGTGAAGCCGCTCAACAACATCACACCAGTCATCCAACAGACTCCCATTCACAGCGACACACAGAAGCATCCAGGGTCAATGCCCTGCTCAAGGGCACGTCAACAGATCTCCCACCAGGCCAAAAAAAGACAGGGACACAAACCCTCCAAGATCCCCCCACAGTTCCACATAGCTGTCCCTCCACCACCCGAGACCCCTCCCACAGCCCCCTGACCCCCAAGAAAAAAGAAAAGTCAATTATAAAAAAGAAAATTCATTCGATTCCCCACCCCCCCCAATGCACCAACAACCAATAAAATGAACTCATGAGAAAAAAAAATAAAAAAAAGAAAACAACAACGCTAAAAAAAATACCTAAAGACATCAAGGACAACTAAAATCATAACAGCAAGTCCAACTGTATATGTTTGAGTGTATGTCTGGCACTATTTACATGTGTGTGTGTGTGTCCGTGTTTGAGTGTATTTGAATGAGAGTGTGTGTATATGCATGTGTACAAACACCTGCACAGCATCAGCCTCAAAAAACACTGCCTCTCAGTGTCATTCAAACATACTTTTTATTATGTTCTATTTTTTATACTTTTACCATTCTACCCCCACTTGTCTCCAATTCCACATCCCAACCCTCAGCTTCCCTCAGCCCATCCCACCTATCTCTGCTGGCTACTCTCTTCGGATTTCTAAGCAAAAGTTTTAAAAGTTTGGGGGTCACTTAGAAATGTCCTTGTTTTTGAAAGATTTTTTTTTTTGTCCATTAAAATAACATCAAATTGATCAGAAATACAGTGTAGACATTAGTCATTTACAATATTAACATTGTAGCTTGGTAGGCCTTGAAATACATCCACAGGCACACCTCCAATTGACTCAAATGATGTCAATTAGCCTATCAGAAGCTTCTAAAACCATTACATAATTTTGGGGAATTTTCAAGCTGTTTGAAGGCACAGTCAACTTAGTGTATGTAAATTTCTGGCCCACTGGAATTGTGATACAGTGAATTATAAGTGAAATAATCTGTCTGTAAACAGTTGTTGGAAAAATGACTTGTGTCATGCACAAAGTAGATGTCCAAACCGACTTGCCAAAACTATAGTTTGTTAACAAGAAATTTGTGGAGTGATTGAAAAACGAGTTTTAATGACTCCAACCAAAGTGTATGTAAACTTCCGACATCAACTGTACCTCCACCGGTATGCCATATAGCCCTGGGGTTTTTCCAGACTGAAAGGATTTAATAGTCTTAAAAAGTTCCTCCTCTGTAATTTGGCCTTCGCACTGATCTTTCTGTACATTTGTTAATTTTCCATTTTTTGTATTATTTGGAAAGAATTCCTTACTGTAATCTTCATTCAGTGGGAGAGGATGAGACGGAAAAGAGAACATCTGCTTAAAATATTTAGCTTCCTCTTTTAAAATATAATTCGGGGAATCATAGATGACTCCGTCTTCAGTAATGAGTTTCTGCAAAAAAATAATTGTTAGCATTCCTGTGTTGGAGATTCAGGAAGAATTTTGTGCATTTTTCTCCATATTCCATCCAGTTTGCTTTATTTTTGTAATAGATTACATTAGATTGTTTTTAATAAGTTCCTCAAGTTCTTTTTGTTTTTCCTCCAACTTATTTTGTATCTATGTAGTATTGTTTTTATTGCCATCTACCTGTACTATTAGTTCATGGATTTGCCTTGTTAGTCTCGTCTCTTTAGCCAGAAACTGCTTTTTTATTATTGATGAATATTGAATTCAATGACCTCTGAAGGTACATTTAAAAGGTATCCCAAACAATAAGTGGATTTGCTGTTCCTATAATATACTGAAAAAAATTCAGTTATAAATTATTTTGTCTTAGTTAAAAATAAGTTGTCCTCCAGTAAACTTTGATTAAATGTCCAATATCCCCGTCCACGTGGAAAATCTATAAGTTATGTGAAGGCCAATTAGATGATGATCTGATCACATTCTGTCTCCTATTAAAACTTTAACCTTTGATGCCAGAGAGAAAGACACAATTAAGTCTCCTCCATGTGTATCTCACTAGGTCGGAGTTTTTTAGTCTCCAAATATCCACTATTTTTAATGTGTCCATAATATTTGTGATTTCGTTAAGGGCAGGTGTGATGATTTGTAGAGTGATTTCCTTTACGGTCCATTGAGGTACTTAACACTGTGTTTTTGTCTCCTATCATAATGATTTGATCATTTGTTGCTTGTAAGTTCAATAAATTGGTATAAATAGTTTCGAAGAAGTATGGATCATCCTGATTTGGACCATATAGATTAATGAGCCAAATCTCTTTTTCGTCCACTTTCATATTTAAAAAAATCCACCTTCCTTGAGAATCATTCCTAACTATTTGCACACTCAGATCAAAATTTGTGTTAATTAATATCGTCACACCTTTTGAGTTCCTATGTCCATGACAGAAAATTATTTCACCACTCAATTCCTTTTCCACCCAACTTCATCTAAGGATGTAGAGTGAATTTCCTGTAAACAATATGTTATATTCATTTTCTTTTAGCCACAAAGACTGATCTTTTTTTATAATCTGCTAAACTGTTACAATTGTAACTGCCTATACTTATTTCACCCCTCACCATAACTAGATACTATTCTCAGTCTAAATTGACCATGATTAGTGCTTGTAAAGTTACTGCCATCAGAGGTATTATGAAGGTCAAATCTAGAGCATCAAATGTCTGATATTTGCAAATCAAGAAATAGGTTCTAGCGATATGTTTTATTCCCTTGCCTGTTTGCCTGTGAACCAATGCCACAGATGTTAGAAAATTGAGACAAGATATTATGTGTGTAGTAAATCTGAGTAGGTTGATGTGTTTGATATTGGATGTGATATAGTGAGAGTGTGTACGATGTCTGTATAAGAGTAAGATTATAATGTGTGCTGTCCAAATAAATAATAACTCCGACAATTTGCATGGTTGAATGTCTGTGTGTAACATGTAGTGCGTATAGCCTTAATATTCATGATGATAATTGTAATCCATATCGTATCACCGTCATAGTTGCATCATAATTACCTTTAACATCATTGAAAAACACATCACAGCATTTCCAGAGCAATTGACGTTTCACATGATCATGAAAGAGACCTTGCATTACTATAGAGACGGCTTCACTACAGTACAAATGTATTCTGTACCATATGTTAATATTCCCCAATGCCTCTATTCTGATATCTTCCCCTTGCTTGTTGTAAACATATATAAACATGTAGACAAACAAGAAACATATTAAATTATAGAACAGTTCTTTCTCGACAATAGAGAGAGAGACACAGAGAGAGAAGAGGAGAGAAAGAGTGAGAGAAGAGGAGAGAAAGAGTGAGAAAAGACAGCGAGATCAGGTGTGTGTGTGTGTGTGTGTGTATGTACGTATGTATTAGCTGTCCATCTATAAAGAGTTTGTCCACAATGAGAAAGGCACGCTTACCCTTCTCCCTCTGTTGCCTCTGTACCGGATACAGTCTCTTGCGATGTTCGTTTATCTCCCTTGGAAATTGGTCATTGAGATCATATTTGGTCCCTTTAAGCTCCCTTCCCCTGCTTTTGATCAGTTCCTTTTGTTTAAAGTGTTTAAAATTTGCGATAATCGACAAGGGACCCTTGGTCTTGTAGCTCCGAGCTCCAAGTCTGTGTACACGGTGGAAAGCCACCGTGTAAGTATTTTCCGAGTCGACAATCCATTTTAGAATTGTGGATTTTTACCTTGGCTGTGAGTGCCTTGTTCTCTCCTTGGATCGTGAGAATTTTACTCAGGGAAAACCCCCTCAGCACTGCTACCTCCTCACACAACTTTTCCAGTGTTGCATGGATTCCAGCCAGAGCACTAGCCTCTACTTCAACAGTAGGTAAATTGTCAGTTTCTGTAGATTATTTTTTATGTCTAATTAGTTTTTTTTTGTGAGGTAGTCGGATCTTTCCATGATGAAGTATGTTGTTCCTCCATAGCGTAAAGCTGTTGGTACTCGTCGATTTCCCTCAGGATCTCCTTAGTATCCAGATTGTCTCTATACTGTTTTTCAAAAGTTTTTAACAATGCGTCTTTCCATGACGACAACTGGTGTCTGTAATACAGCCACCTAGCACTGTTGTTTAGTTAGCAGTGTTTTCTGGCTGTTAAAAGCCAAAAACGTCGCAGAATCCACACGAAAACAAGTTTTGTATTCCTATTTAATTAACATCGGTTTTGTTTTAATCAAAAATAACAAACCGGGTGTTTTCCAGCATACAGTGTTCAACTGCTCACTCTGATGAGGTGTGACGACAATTCCCCTAATGTTTTATAAGTGGGGTGGGGCCCCACCGTCTAGCTCTGTTCCCCCAGCCTAATTAAATATCTTCAACTAGTGTCAATAAACATTTGGTAAGGGCAGAGGCAGAGTCGTTGTGGTTGTCTTACCAGCATCGTTGGCATCGTCCAGCTTGGGGATGCCTTTAATCTTGCTGTACTTCACTGAAGAACACTTCTTGTTGAGTTGTGTCTGGGCCTTGAACTTCACCCAGTTCAGGATACTCTCCACAATACCACAATTAGTCGCCTGCAGACAAAATAAATAATTGAATATGATATATCATTGTTTAATACTCCAGGTGAACTGAGAACACAAGAGGACATGGAACAGATTTTAGGATCATATGATATCAATTCAATCTAAATAACTTTGCTTTCTCAGTGAGGAAACAGTGTATGTAGAGAGTAAATGCACAACATAGGATGTATACATGAAGGATGTAGTGATATTTCACTGTGGTAAAGAAAGGTAATTTAAGAAGAAGAATCTCCTTACCGCTCTGATGAACTTCTCAGACAGAGGACACTTAGAACCAAAGCTCTTGGTTTGGAGGGTCATGTTCTCCTTGGTCTGGGAGTCAAACGTTGGGTTCTCGATCAACGCATTCACAAACACCCAGATGTGGTTCTTCACCTGATGGAGAGAAAAACAAAGCATTAAGACTGACCAGACTTTACATTAGGTTGCTCCTATACCAGTGTACTAAGAATGTAATCACTAGTAACACTATTGTAGTAACATGACAGTAATAACACAGTAATAAGATAGCAATAACTAACCTGGAAGGGTTTGACTGAGACACCAGCTTTGTTCTTCTTCTTCACCACCTCTATCAGCTTGGCTACTATCTGGTCCACCACGTAATCAATGTGTCTGCCACCCTGAATGACACAAAACAAGCAGTGTAGTACATAAAACATGTCTAATGTGGTAGAAAGTGATTCAAGTCATACTCCAAGATGTGAATACCATTAAAATGCATACTCATCCCAGCATATTTACACGTGCAAATGGCACTTCATTTCTGTCCTTTATTCCTAGATTGGTCAAGTCATAGTTTTCTAAATCAAAGGGTAGATTTCTGGTAAAATAACAACATAATTCCCTGAGGGGATGTTACCTTGGTGGTGGCGATACTGTTGACAAAGCTGATCTGTTGGAATCCCTTCTCACTCATGGTGAGACACACCTCCCAACGCTCGTTGACGGACTCGTTGACCACCTTTAGGGCCACGCCCACCTCATCCAGCTTGTCCTTCACGTACAGGTCCACATAGCTGCGGAACCCTGTCACCTGGGAGGACAAGGACAGGTGAGAGGAGCCTAAACCGGGTCTGGATAGTGGCTCTGGTTGTGGAAAGGTTATTAGCAAATGACATTGTATTGAAACAGGTGTAGTGAAATGTTTTATTTTCAAGTCAAAACGTTCTTCCCAGGGTCTTCCAAGAGTTGGCACCTTATGTACAGCATATAGTCTGTGTATATGGGACAGCCCATCTTAATATGTGCGGTTACATGGGGCAGGGAGACTTACAGGGAGTTTCTTCCCATTGAGCATGACTTTGACGCCCTTGCAGGAGCCAGCAATGTCGTAAGCCCTCTTGGTGAGCAGAGCCACGATGTCCTTGTCCAGCTTCTCCATCTTGAACTTGGACAGGTCCGGCTGGAAGGTCACGCACGTGAAGTCGTCCCCATCAAAGAACTTTATCTTGGGGTCGCTCGTCTTCCCCATGTTGTTCTGCCAGGTCTAAGGAGGGAGAGAGAAAGAGGCGGAAAGAGAGAGAAAGAAGGGGACAGAGATTGTCATGAAATGCACTACATTATTCACGGCAAGAAAAAAATTCAAGTTATTTATTTTACCTTTACTTAACTAGGCAAGTCAGTTAAGAACAAATTCTTATTTTCAATGACGGCCAAGGAACAGTGGGTTAACTACCTGCTCAGGGGCAGAACGACAGATTTGTACCTTGTCAGCTCAGGGATTTGAACTTGCAACCTTTCGGTTACTAGTCCAACGCTCTAACCACTAGGCTACCCTGCTGCCCCAATTAAATATGGTGAATGGTGAAATTCCATCATAGAGATACGAGTTAATAAAAAGCCTTGTGAAACTGATTGAACAAACCATCACTATTTTGGTGAGTCATTTCATTGAAAGTGACAATTGTAGGACAAACCACACAAACAAAGACAACAACCATCTATCTAGAGAAATAACCGAAATACCCCAGAACTATGTAGAATCCTACAATATCAACATAAAAGTCCTGTGAGACCACCCCAGACAGTGCAAATCAACTCATACTCACCCCCCTTACATACTGTACTCCTGCAAAACATCAACTGGAGTTCAGCTGTTTGAAGAATGTTCTTTTCAAGGTTGACTAAACAACAGATGTCAATCACACTGTGCTTTCTCGTTGTCTGTACCTGTTTGAAGCTGTGTTTGTACTCCTTGCAGGCAGTTTCCACTGTGAACTTTGTGCTGAAGATATTGCAGAGTTTAGCACCGTACCCGTTCCTTCCACCTAGGAGGAAAACAGAAAGGAGACATGCTTTCATCTATGGAGAGATTGTCCTTGAAGAGATATAGTCATTCACTCACTCCAGTGTTGTGTTACTAAGCACTGCAAGTGGTACCACAAAACTAGTTGAGATCATAAAAGCAGACAGTAAAAATGGCTTAGATTGGACGTTCTGTCTGATGCTTTATCGAAACCATATGAAATGGTGTTACACAAATGGACAATAATTATTTCATTAGATTCTCGTTTTCAGAGTGATTTTGTCACCTGTGACTTTCTTCTGCTCGTCGTCGTAGTTACTGGAGGTGAGGAGGTGTCCGAAGATGAGAGCGGGAACGTACATCTTCTCATCTTTGTGTTCCACCACAGGGATGCCTTTACCATTGTTCCAGATGGTGATGGTGTTGGACTCACTGAAGGAAGAGAGGAGGATGATGAATGTAGGAATAAACTAGGCGGGATAAACAAGGAGGAATAAACAATGCATGCCAAAGAAATTCACAGGACAGACAGAAACATCATGACCCAACTTGAATAATCATTACGTATTTCCATTTAGATGTACTAACCTTTAGATTAGTGCTCTGGCGGTCATGATATTTTGTCAGCAAAATACATCCGCTCTCACGGTAACTGATCGTTAATTAACAACATGTTGAGCATCTCCAGGCCTCCATGCAACTGAGGTGTGCTTTTGGAACATCTACATTTTAAAAAGTCTAATAAATCAATTTAATATACACCATCACAATACATCCATTATATATTTTATTCAGGTCTAAAGAAACATTATGATATGAAGAAAATGTATTTCAGAAGAACAGAATATGAGTTGGTCTACTGTATGTTACCTGGCTATGTGCCATGCCATAGACTGTAGACTTGTTCAGTTAGCAGACAAGATATGCTTATATGTCCCCTTTATTGGCAGTTAGTGCTGTTTAAAAACAATTGGATGCCACGAAATTGGGGAGAAAAGGGATAAAATTCCAAAAAAACAAAAAACAAAGACAATCCCTCTCTGCACACTCGAGAAAGGAATGAAGGAGAGAGGGGACGAGATGGTGGTGGTGAGATATTCCGTAGCTAAAGGTCATGTGTCAGTCGTGCATTATATGCAGTAGGCTATGTATCGTATAAACGGCAAAATAATTAATTTTAGCATTTTTTTTTATATATATTTTTTCGGGCTTGGGCTCATATATAGTTCTATGCGTATGCATACGCTCTAATATTCATATGGAGGTTTTGAATTAATCGTCACCTTATAAAGTGCTGTTCATTTCGTTGTGTAAAGGTGTCAGCATGCTTTATTTCGGCTGGCGGCTAGCTGAAGTCGCCAAGGCGAACGAGTGTGCTCGTATACTCCCTTAAAAAGACATTCGCTTGAAAAAAGAGAAATAAGCGGAAATAGTACTGTTTGTCCATTTTGAGACGCTGTAATCAGTATACGCTTCCTCAAACTAGTCAGAATTCATCTAAGATGACAAAAACGTCAAAATGAATTACATTTACTGAGTTAAGGAGATCTTACTTGCGCAATTTTACATCAAACTAAGAGGTTTTATTTGGAAATACTGCACCAAACAATGTGCATGAAAACAATTCTTCTCTCATTGAATGACAAGAAAGACTTTCCTGAAGAATCCTTACTGTTGACCTATCACCGACGAAGGGGCGTAGACTTTTTATTTAACCTTTATTTAACTTGGCAAGTCAGTTAAGAACAAATTCTTATTTACAATGACGGCCTCAGTGATTTGCCGCAAGAAAAAATGTTGTGTGCCCGAACAACTGACAAACCCCTCACGAAGTCCGAAACGAACAAAGACATCACAAAATGTTGTCATAATATATGCAAAGTGTTCTGAACTATTTCAGCTGGGAAGCATGTGGACACCTTTAGGTTTTGAAACAACATCCACAATGAGCAGGTATCCACTCAGTTTCAACCCATTGTTGAACTCCTTTCTTCAAATTGATCACAGTGAGGTGAGTTTTAAACGCACATACTGTTTTGATGATGTGTTTGATGTGATTTTCGATAGCATTTGCATTGAGTGGTTAGAGGGACAATCGAGCCCTGAGTACCAGGCCATTAGCGACCTGATAATCGTTAGGGGGTTCTGGACTCCCAACGCATGTCCTGAGTGCATAAGAGGAGAGATATGACAGGGCCTTATAGGGAGAGAGACGTGCAGACAGGCCTCACAGGGAGAAGACCGGGAGCTCCGCTTAAGGATACTGGTGCTAAGCGGTCTGCTCTTTCTCTCCCTGTGTGTGAAGACAGAAACCCCAGAGGAATACGAGCGTTCGGCAGATTGCTGTGGTTGCCGTGCCGTAGGTGAACAGCATGTTAAATGAGCTCCCTGAATTCCAGAACCGACTGTTCATTAAGACCTACCCAGAGATCTATCAGCCTCTACAGTACCTCCCTCTCTATCCAGAGATCTATCAGCCTCTACAGTACCTCCCTGTCTCGCTCTCTACCCAGAGATCTATCAGCCTTTTCAGTACCTCCCTGTCTCGCTCTCTACCCAGAGATCTATCAGCCTCTTCAGTACCTCCCTGTCTCGCTCTCTACCCAGAGATCTATCAGCCTCTTCAGTACCTCCCTGTCTCGCTCTCTACCCAGAGATCTATCAGCCTCTTCAGTACCTCCCTGTCTCGCTTTCTCTACCCAGAGATCTATCAGCCTCTTCAGTACCTCCCTGTCTTGCTCTCTACCCAGAGATCTATCAGCCTCTTCAGTACCTCCCTGTCTCGCTCTCTACCCAGAGATCTATCAGCCTCTTCAGTACCTCCCTGTCTCGCTCTCTACCCAGAGATCTATCAGCCTCTTCAGTACCTCCCTGTCTCGCTCTCTACCCAGAGATCTATCAGCCTCTTCAGTACCTCCCTGTCTCGCTCTCTACCCAGAGATCTATCAGCCTCTTCAGTACCTCCCTGTCTCGCTCTCTACCCAGAGATCTATCAGCCTCTACAGTACCTCCCTGTCTCTTCATGGTCCTGTTATCTCCCTCACACCCTCCTTCCTCTCTTCCATCTCCTCTTCTCTCTTACCTCTCCACCGCTCCCCTCATCTCTTTCTCCTCTGGAGCTTCTCTCCTCCACGTCTTCACTCTGTTCTCTCCAAGCCCATCCCCTAAAACCCCTTGCTGCTTGCTAACTACCAAGGCCACCAAGAACTGTGCCACAGATCAACCTACAGCTAAATACTCAGCCGGTCCATGCACAATGCAGACTTTAACACAAACATACCACACAGGCATCACAGTGGTCCGATCACTTCAACAAATTGGATGCTCTGCATCTCCAAAGACATCCTCCCACAGAAAAATCCTCATGCTTTGATACAGTGCCTTCAGAAAGTAATCACACACCTTGACTTTTTCCAATATTGTTGCATTTCAGCCTGAATTTAAAATGGATTAAATGTAGATGTTTGTTACTGGCCTACACACAATACCCCATTATGTCAAAGTGGAATAATGTTTTTTGAAATCTTAAAAATTAATGAAAAATGAAAAGCTGAAATGTATTGAGCTATTAAGTATTCAACCCCTTTATTACAGCAAGCCTAAAATAGTTTAGGAGTAAAAGAAACACTCACAGCTGTAAAGACTCAGGAGTGTGAATACTGTAAACAAGATAATTCTGTATTCTATTTTTAATAAATTTGCACAAAACAATTTTAAAAATGTCACTTTGTCATTATTGGGTATTGTGTGTAGATGGGTGAGAAAAACAACATGCATTAAATCTACTTTGAATTCACGCTGTAAAGTTTTTTAAAAAGTGGAATAAGTCAAGGGGTATGAATACTTTCTGAAGGCAGTGTATGTTTATAAGGCTACTTAGTGAGTTTAACTATTGGGTTCAATCATTTCACGGCAAGAAGTCTAGAGAGACCCAGGCAGCATGACAATCTGATGGCATTAAAGAGTGAAAGCACCATGTTACATTTATTCTTTTTGTTTAAATCTTCTAAAACAGCCATTCACTCAACTACCTCAAAGTGATGCTTGAAAGGGCTTTCACATTCTAACAGCAAAAATGGCAATGGGCGAGCCATTGTTTTCCGATGAAAAGAAGCGGCTGCACCCACCTAGGTAGCATGCACTGCGCATTTTTTTTTGAGGTGGCGCTGCTATGCTCAAATGATTTGACTCCTACGCACGAGCTGAGGGCTTTGCCGACACAAAGCAGGACTGTTAAAAAGAACTTATGATAATGTCGGATTCATGACACCTGCATCAGATAGAAGCTGCTGTGCCTACCTAAGCCACGTGCACAGTACGGTTCTTGGACTTGACTAATGATTGACAACTGCTTACTGGTCCATGTGTACTTACGGATCAATGGAGATCTTTATGGTCGACATGCTCTTATCCCGCTGTTTGTTGTCGGCCGCGTTGACTGTGGAGTAGAGAAAAACATGTTGAAATGACAAGTAGTTGGCTGCAGGGATTCAATTGTGTTGATAGAAGCTATCGAAAAGATACTTGGTACTGGCACTTTCATCAAGAGCTTTAGACACACTTGAGAATCAATAGCCTAAATAAATGTTGCCTGGCCTATAAAATGCAAAACCACATCCTTTCAACACAGCAAGTCTCTCATACTGAAAACATATTGAAAAGTCAAACAGCCTCAATCAAGTCTCCTGTGTGTTATACGGTTTGCATTAGAAAGCCTTTGCTTTGGTTGTAATGTGACATTGTGTGACTGACCCTGTGTGAGTTATGTCTAGTCAGTAATTACAGAGATGTGGTAAGAACTAGTGAATATTTGGGCAGCGAGGGCAGGCGGCTGTCTTTACCTTATCACCGGTATAAAACAGCTAAATGAGCACAGTGTGGGGAGCAAAATAAACTTGATGACTTCTCGTGTCTCCTTCCATTGCATATGACCGAGTTCCAGTAGTTTGATCGCTCAAGGTACTGCCTAGTATAAACGTCCTGTTACAGGACAGAGGTGTTCATCTTTTAATCTATGCATGAGCCTAACATTTTCCGGTACAATAATTGGTTGTACACCATGTTAATGTGCCAGTCAGCCAAACACATAAGCGAGAGTAGTGCTGGATTCTACTGCCGCTTGCCTTCATCAGTGTGCGACTGACAACCAATAAAAGATTTCCTCAGACGGCTCTTCATTCCAGACAAATTACTACATGAGGAGTAGGAGCGAGGAGGGGGACACAGAACACACAAGGACAAGCTAGCTCCTCTACACAACTGGTTACATCTAATCTGTCTGGATAAAAGTGTCTGCTAAATTAATCTGTCGACTGGCATAGCAAAGTATGCCTAAAATAGAATCTACGTCAAACAATTGAGATTTTTATGATCGCTTACATTTACATTTTAGTCAATTAGCAGCTGCTCTTATCCAGAGACTTACAGTAGCAACTAGATATCTTCCCTAGTCTGCTCGGGGATTCGATCCAGCGACCTTCTGGCTAATTATTAGGCTACCTTCCGCTTTTTTACCCCCTTTTTCTTCCTAATTCCGATCTTCTCTCATCGCTGCAACACGGGCTCAGGAGAGGCGAAGGTGGAGTCATTCGTCCTCCGAAACATGATCCGCCTAACCGCGCCCCTTAACACCTGCCAGCTTAACCTGGAAGTCAGACGCACTAATGTGTCAGAGGAAACACCGTTCAACTGGTGACCAGGGTCAGCCTGCAGGTACCAAGCCCACCACAAGGAGTAGCTTTACCGGCCAAACACTCCCAACCTGGACGACGCTGGGTCAATTGTGTGCCGTCCTATGGGACTCCCGGCCACGTCTTTGTTGTGGCACAGTCTGGGAATGAACCAGGGTCTGTAGTAACGCCTCTAGCACTGCGATACAGTGCCTTAGAACGCTGCATCACTCGGGAGGATCTTGAGGCAAAGTCCATCAGAGGCAATTACAGTAATAACTGGGCCTGATATAAAGGGATAATAACTGATTAATAACAGCCTAATAACAATTAACTGAGTGCTATGGCTAGCTCATAATGACCACCTTGTTACCTGTGTATGTTCTGCTTTAAAATACCCTGATAAATAGACTTACCAAGAATTTCATCAAAGATTTTGTATAATCCAGGGACGTAGGTGATTTCTCGTAGATTCATTCCAAGGTCTTCATCGAAAACCCACATTTGCTGAAAGGGTTGAAATAGATAGGTCTATTGATCAACCATTCATAATACTTGACTACGCAACAACAACAAAGAGCAACACCAGATTTCTCTGTTAGATCCATCTATAGAACTGGATGTTGTTGTGGCTAACGTTGTGTAGAACAGGGCTTCCCAAACTGTTTCACTCGGGCCCCCCTTCCAGCATGTGGAATGTCTTATTTCTAAGGACACAAGCACTGTTCATGACACAAACTGTTCACACCCCTCATTGGTAGAGAGAATCTTGCAGGTTTGAAGCTTATATCCTGCAATTCTACACATTTTGTCATGGGGTGCAAAGAACATTTAGCAGTTTTCAATAAAATTTTGTTTCAATTCTATAAACTTTGCCATGTCTAGTGTGTATTCATGTGATATTTGAGTGACAAGAAAATTATATTATATTATATCTATGGGCAAAGAAACCTAATAAAAACATGTTAGCTGACACGTGTATCTGGACATTTCTGACAAGTTATAAATAGCTCTAAGGTCTGCAATGACTAACATGACAAGAGGAGCTGATGATACACTACCCAATTTCAAAATTACACCTTGTGCATTCACCTATTACAACTTTCAAGAGTAAGTTTAAAGCCGAACCCCTCCGTTTGGGATCCACTGTTGTAGAATAGGAGTAAAGTTAATTTGGCACAAAACAGGAGTGACATTTTTTTTTCTCACATTTTTTTTCTTCTTTTGCACCCTCCTGAACACAAGCTAGACGTCCACAGTCATGAAGAAACCGAACCCACCTGGGTGACAGGTTCCACAGAGCCGATGTAGGTGTCGGGCCTCAGTAGGATGTGCTCCAGCTGGGTCTTCTTCTGGTACACCCTCTCCACTGACAACTTCTCTCCTCCCTTCTTCTTGGCTCCTCCACCTCCTCCCTCGGGCTTGCCCCCATCGCCCCTGCCGTTCGCCGCCGCTGCTGCTGCTGCCGCCTCCTCCTCCCTCTTTTTGGCAGCATTCTTCTTATCAAAGAGGGTCTGGTATTAGACACATGTGCACAACTTTGTTAAAAATTACACTAGAGATAAATGATTGAACTCTGTGTCTGCAGGCACTGGCAGCTGATTATCAGAACTAAGGCACAGCAGTAGCCATTTGTTTGAATTTGATTGTTTGACACGGGATTTAGACAGACCATCCAAACTCATTCCACATAGGGGCCGAAGGTCTGCAGGTTCACACACCTCCCTTGTACTTGATTGATGAATTAAGGTCACTAATTAGTAAGAACTCCCCACACCTGGTTGTCTAGGTATTAACTGAAACAAAAACCGGCAGACACTCAGCCCTCCATGGAATGAGTTTGACACCCCTGGTCTAAATCCCACTAGTCCAGTGTAGCCTCAAATGTTTCCGTCAATGCTCCTTTACGCTTTGGTTGTTTGGTTGATTAGTGGGTTGGATGGAACTTGGAAGGTTTCCTTGGTTAGGCTAATTGCCCGGCACACACCCACAGTAGACACCAAGGCAGTGGATCTCATTGTTAAATACTTTGGATTGCACCCAAGGAGAGGCCAAAGTGACTGAGCCTGAGGAGAAAACTTTATCAAATAAAAATGTAAATGTTTCAAGCATAGGGAAATCTAAACGGTATTGTTGTGGTAATGAATGTATATAATTGATCAAGAGCCGTTGAGCATGCAATAGGCTCATATAAACTGAGCAAATAATCTACTGTGCAATAACAAACACAGTGGTTGAGTAAAATGCAGTCCCTGTCACCTGTGGCCCTTGAGATCTCTTTACATTTCTCTATGGGGAGGTATCTGAGCAACAGACCCTCACAATTCTTATCAGCCTATTAGTAACAAACAGGGGACCCAAGACAGTTCACTCCATATGGTCTATGGTTTACCCAAACTCTCACAGCAAGTCATAATCAGATTATCAAGCCAAAGCAGCCATTTAGCTCACGACAGTCCACCATTCTGGGATATTTGCTTTGACAAGATATGTACAGAAAAATGAATCTTGAGAGTATTATATATTAGGTCTAGAACCTAATCTTGGTTGCTCAAACACACTGAAAGAATTCTGCATGACCTCATTATAGCATCTTCTATCAGTCAGCCAGCTGCTCCATTGTCTATCTGCTGCCAGTGGCACCCAAATTGACCTGTGTGAAGCTAGCCACAATAAGGATTCGCCACAATAGTGGAATTTGCACTTCACCATCAAAATAAAAGTCCCCCATTGAAAGTGATTCAAACGGATACAAAGTGGATGCATGCCATATTTGCACTAGATAATGCTAAACAAGGTCGGAATATTGTTATAAATTCAACAAATTATAATAATTTGTAAATTTGACACAACAAAAGTAAAAACTCATTGGATAAATGAGACTTTAGAATTGCATTGGGGGGCATACTTATACAAACTGCACAAATCAAAATAAAATGTTATTTGTCACATGCGCCGAATAAAACAAGTGTGGACTATAGCGTGAAATATTTACTTACGAGCCCTTTCCAAACAATGCAGATTAAAAGCAAGAACATTTGCAAATAGATACAAATAAAATAGTTACAATAAAATATCAATGACGTGGCTACAGTGGCTTGCGAAAGTATTTTTGGTATATGTTTGGGTAGGCCAGGGTGTGACATGGGTTTATATGTTGTGTTTCGTATTGGGGTTTGTATTAATTGGGATTGTGTATGATTAGGGGTGTGTCTAGTTAGGCTTGGCTGCCTGAGGCGATTCTCAATTGGAGTCAGGTGATTCTCGTTGTCTCGGATTGGGAACCGTATTTAGGTAGCCTGAGTTCGCGTTGTATTTTGTGGGTGTTTGTTCCTGTCTCTGTGTAGTGTTCACCAGATAGGCTGTAATAGGTTTCACGTTCTGTTTGTTGTTTTTGTATTTATTCAGTTATTTCATGTACCGCGATATATTTCATTAAAGTCATGAGTAACCTACACGCTGCATTTCGGTCTGACTCTCTTCATTCAACAGACGAACGACGTTACACCCTTGGCATTTCGTTGCCTTACAACCTTTTTTGGAGGCCTACCACTTTGAAGACATGCCTACCACTTTGAAGATGTAAAATATTTTTTATTGTGAAACAAACAAGAAATAAGACTAAAAAAATTGAAAACTTGAGCGTGCTTAACTATTCACCTTTTGCAGCAATTACAGCTGCAAGTCTCTTGGGATATGTCTCTATAAGCTTGGCACATCTAGCCACTGGGATTTTTTCCCATTATTCAAGGCAAAACTGCTCCAGATACTTCAAGTTGGATGGGATCTGCTGGTGTACAGCAATCTTTAAGTCATACCACAGATTCTCAATTAGATCGGGGTCTGGGCTTTGACTAGGCCATTCCAAGACATTTAAATGTTTCCCCTTAAACCACTCAAGTGTTGCTTTAGCAGTATGCTTCGGGTCATTGTCCTGCTGGAAGGTGAACCTCCGTCCCAGTCCCAAATCTGTGGAAAACAGAAACAGGTTTCCTTCAAGAATTTCTTGATGGATGGCGGTTAGCGCCATCCATCATTCCTTCAATTCTTAACAGTTTCCCAGTCCCTGCCGATGAAAAACATCCCCACAGCATGATGCTGCCACCACCATGCTTCACAGTGGGGATGGTGTTCTCAGGGTGATGAGGTGTTGGGTTTGTGCCAGACAGTGTTTTCTTTGATGGACAAAAAGCTCCATTTGAATCTCATCTGACCAGAGTACCTTCTTCCATACGTTTGAGGAGACTCCCACATGCCTTTTGGCGAATATAAAACGTGTTTGCATTATTTTTTTCATGTAGCAATGGCTTAATTCTGGCCACTCTTCTGTAAAGCCCAGCTCTGTGGATTGTACAGCTTAAAGTGGCTCTATGGACATATACTCCAATCTCCACTGTGGAGCTTTGCAGCTCATTCAGGGTTATCTTTGGTCTCTTTGTTGCCTCTCTGATTAATGCCCTCCTTGCCAGGTCCGTGAGTTTTCGTGGGTGGCCCTCTCATGGCAGGTTTGTTGTGGTGCCATATTCTTTCCATGTTTTAATAATGGATTTCACGGTGCTCCGTTTCTGATACATTTTTTTATAACCCAACCCTGATCTGTACTTCTCCACAACTTTGTCCCTGACCTGTTTGGAGAGCTCCTTGGTGTTTATGGTGCCGCTTGCTTGGTGGTGCCCCTTGCTGAGTGGTGTTGCAGACTCTGGGGCCTTTCAGAACAGGTGTATATATAGTGAGATCATGTGACACTTAAAGTCCACCTGTGTGCAATCTAACTAATTATGTGACTCCTGAAGGTAATTGTTTGCACCAGATCTTATTCAGGGGCTTCATAGCAAAGGGGGTGAATACATATGCACGCAACACCGTTAATTTTTTTGAAACAAGTTCTTTTTTAAATTTCACTTCACCAATATGGACTATTTTGTGTATGTCCATTACATGAAATCCAAATAAAAATATATTTCAATTACAGGTTGTAATGCAACAAAATAGGAAAACTGCCAAGGGGGATGAATACTTTTGCAAGGCACTGTTTATACACAGGCAATAAACAATTATTTTTGGGGTACGAGATAATTGGGGCGATTGATTGAGGTAATATGTACGTGTAGGTTTGGTTAGGTTAGGTGATTGAATAAAGTACTATCTACATGTAGGTAGGGGTGAAATGCAGAAAGTCCCAGTAGCCATTTGATTAATTGTTCAGCAGTCTTAGGACTTTGGGGTAGAAGCTGATCGGGTACCTTTTCAGCTCCGGTGCTTCTTGCCGTGCGGCAGAAGAGAGAACAGACTGTGACTTGGGTGCCTGGAATCTCATTTTTAGGGCCTTCCTCTGACACCGCAGTACCCTCTGTAGCGCCTTGCAGTTGGATGCCAAACAATTTCCATACCAAGCGGTGATGCAGCAGGTCAAGATGATCTCAGTGGTGCAGCTGTAGAACTTTCTGAGGATCTGAGGGCCCATGCCAAATCTTTTCAGCATCCTGAGGGGGCTACCTGCCCTCCAGGACACCTACAGCACCCAATGTCACAGGAAGGCCAAAAAGAACATCAAGGACAACAACCACCCGAGCCACTGCCTGTTCACTCCGCTATCATCCAGAAGGCAAGGTCAATATAGGAGCATCAACGCTGGGACCGAGAGACTGAAAAACAGCTTCTTTCTCAAGGCCATCAGACTGTTAAATAGCCATTACTAGCACATAGAGGCTGCTGACTATATACATAGACTTGAAATCACTGGCCACTTTAATAAATGGAACACTAGTCATTTTAATAATGTTTACATATCTTGCATTACTCATGTCAAAATGTCTACACTGTTTTCTATACTATTTTACTGTATCTTATTCTATGCCGCTCTGACATTGCTCGTCAGAGGTAGCCTGACTGCCATTAAGTACCGAGATGAGATCCTCAGACCCCTTGTGAGACCATATGCTGGTGCGGTTGGCCCTGGGTTCCTCCTAATGCAAGACAATGCTAGACCTCATGTGGCTGGAGTGTGTCAGCAGTTCCTGCAAGAGGAAGGCATTGATGCTATGGACTGGCCCGACCGTTCCCCAGACCTGAATCCAATTGAGCACATCTGGGACATCATGTCTTGCTCCATCCACCAACGCCACGTTGTACCACAGACTGTCCAGGAGTTGACGGATGCTTTAGTCCAGGTCTGGGAGGAGATCCCTCAGGAGACCATCCGCCACCTCATCAGGAGCATGCCCAGGCATTGTAGGGAGGTCATACAGGCACGTGGAGGCCACACACACTACTGAGCCTCATTTTGACTTGTTTTAAGGACATTACATCAAAGTTGGATCAGCCTGTAGTGTGGTTTTCCACTTTAATTTTGAGTGTGACTCCAAATCCAGACCTCCATGGGTTGATAAATTTGATTTCCATTGATAATTTGTGTGATTTTGTTGTCAGCACATTTACTATGTAAAGAAAGTATTTAATAAGAATATTTCATTCATTCAGATCTAGGATGTGTTATTTTAGTGTTCCCTTTATTTTTTTGAGCAGTTATATATATGTAATAATGCCATTTACAACCATACTGAATTAACAATTAACACTTATTTGAACTTTAATATAATACATAAATAAAATGTATTTATTCTAAAATAATGAAACATGCCCAATTTGGTTTAAATAATGCAAAAACAGTTTTGGAGAAGAAAGTAAAAGTGCAATATGTGCCATGTAAAAAAGCTAACGTTTAAGTTCCTTGCTCAGAACATGAGAACATATGAAAGCTGGTGGTTCAATATTCCCTGTTCTTCAATACTCCCAGTTAAGAAGTTTTAGGTTGTAGTTATTATAATGCGTCGACTATCTCTCTCTATACCGTTTGTATTTCAAATACCTTTGACTATAGGATGTTATAATAGGCACTTTAGTATTGCCAGCCTAATCTCAGGAGTTGATAGGCTTGAAGTCATAAACAGCGCTGTGAAGCAAGCATTGCTAAGAGCTGCAGGCAAACGCAGTGAAGTTGGAATGAATGCTTACGAGCCTACCACCACTCAGTCAGACTGCTCTATCAAATCATAGACTTAATTATAATATAATTAACACAGAAATACAAGCCGTTGGTCATTAATATGGTCAAATCCGGAAACTATAATTTAGAAAACGAAACGTTTATTCTTTGAGTGAAATACGGAACCGTTCCGTATTTCATCAAACGGGCGGCATCCATAAGTCTAAATATTGCTGTTACATTGCACAACCTTCAATCATAATTATGTAATACTCTGGCAACTTAGTTCACAACGAGCCAGGCAGCCCAAACTGTTGCATATACCCTGACTCTGCATGCAATGAACGCAAGAGTGACACAATTTCCCTAGTTAATATTGCCTTGCAAACATGAATTTCTTGTAACTAAATATGCAGATTTTAAGAAAGGCATTGATGTTTATGGTTAGGTACATTCGCGCAACGATTGTGCTTTTTTCGCAAATGCGCTTTTGATAAATCATCTCCCAGTTGGCAAAGTAGGCTGTGATTCAATAATAAATTAACAGGCACCGCATTGATTATATGCAAAGCAGGACAAGCTAGTTAACCTAGTAATATCATCAACCATGTGTGGTTAACTAGTGATTGTGAAGATTGATTGTTTTTTATAAGATAAGTTTAATGCTAGCTAGCAACCTTGTCTCCTTGCTGCACTCGCATAACAGTTGGTCAAACTGCAACGCAGTTTCCCCGTGGAATGCAATGTAATCTGTGTCCAAAAATAGGTTGTAGTTATTATGAAGCATGGATGAGGAGGTGTTATGATGTGGGGGTGCATTGCTGGTGAGACTGTGATTTATTTAGAACTCAAGGCACACTTAACCAGCATGCTACCACAGCATTCTGCAGCAATACAGCATCCCATCTGGTTTGGGCTTAGTGGGACTATCATTTGTTTTTCAACAGGACAATGACCCATCACACCTCCAGGCTGTGTCAGGGCTATTTGACAAAGAGAGTGATGGAGTGCTGCATCAGATGACCTGGACTCCACAATCCCCCAACCTCAACCAAATGAAGATGGTTTTGGATGTGTCAGAGTGCAGAGCGAAAGAAAAGCAGCCAACGAGTGCTCAGCATATGTGGGAACCCCTTCAAGACTGCTGGAAAGGCATTCCAGTTTAAGCTGGTTGAGAGAATGCCAAGAGTGTGCAAAGCTGTCATCAAGGCAAAGGGTGATCATTTGAAGAATCTCAAATATATTTTGATTTGTTTAACACTTTTTTGGCTACTACATGATTCCATATGTGTTTTTTCATAGTTTTGATTTCTTCACTATTATTCTACAATGTAGTAAAATAGTACAAATAAAGAAACCTTAAACTTTTGACCGGTAGTGTACCATGATGATCTTGATGAATTGGAAATTATTTTCCCACCTTAGCTACTGGCCTTCTGTGGCTTTAAACTACACAGTCCTACTATATTCTTCATTTTATGATTGGATCCCCCCGCCACCAATTATGCTTACTTTTGCCCGGTCCTCAGTTTGTGATGAGAACAAAAAAAGTTGCCCAATAACACCTCTTTCTCTCCACTCTCTTAAAACACTTAATTCTCTGAGCTAACTTGTAATAAATTAAGATGTACAATCATTTCTGACATGGTAAATTCATAAGCATAAATAATAATTAATTCATATGAATTAATATTTTTTAAATGGAGAAGGTTTCTATTGCGAGGTGACGGCATGAAAAACAAATGATTATTGGTCCCTGTTAAATTGTGCTCAATTTTGGGAGTTCAAAGTCAACTTTGGAAGTATTATAAACTTTGAAACTGGGTTCCAGGAAACCACATAATTACAGAAGGGCTGTTTCTCTGAACCTCAGGCAGTAGGCTCAAGCTAGCCTGTTTCTCTCCCCAGTCAGAGGCAGCATGCCTGTCTCAGACTCTGACCAGCAGCAACCCATCCGCCTTACTTCCCCCCATGATGAAGGGGCCAAGACTGAAAAAGTTTGGGAAGCACTGATCGGCAGGTAGCCTAGTGGTTAGAGCATTGGGCCAGTAACCAAAAGGTTGCTAGATTGAATTCCCGAGCGGACAAGGTAAAAATCTGTCGTTCTGCCCCTGAACAAGGCAGTTAACCCATTTTTCCTAGACAGTCATTGTAATTAAGAATTTGTTCTTAACTTACTTGCCTGGTTAAATTTTTAAAATACAACTAACTAATGATCAGCACAAAACAGATGGGCAACCCCATCTATTTATTTATAGCAACTATATTGCATCAGTTGGGCTACAGGCAATAATTGCTTATTGCTAAATAACACACCAGCCTGATAATATGGCCCAATATGTTGTTATGCTCATTTGTGACATTTTAAAATTGTCTCCATTTTATTTTCATACATTTTTTAAATAGAAAACAGGGCTGCAATCAGGCCCAAAAAAACATAATTCAATGTTCAATTAAACGGACCGGTGCGGTTCTGAAGAACTAATTGAAAAACAGAGGTTGTGGGTACAAAATGCACCGCTGCCCTTCAAATATCACATAAAAGTATGCCCCCGGTGCAATTCTAAGGTCTAATACATCCACAGTATGATTTCAACAGATTTTTGTCAAATTAACTAATTGTCTTTTGTTTAGCATTATCTAGTCCAAATATGTCACGATTCCACTATTTATATCCGTTTGAATCACTTTCAAAAGGGGGACTTTTATTTAGAAGGAAAACCGCAAATTCCACTATTGTGGCTAGCTTTACACAGGTCCCAAATTTTGCTGCCGTATCTACGGGCTGGTCGCTTCTAAAGCTAACGTTAGCTGACCAAATGTCGTGCAAATACGTTTAAGGAATATGTCGCATATTTATTTTATTTATATATATATATATATATATATATATATATATGGCTACCTACGAATAACGGTATTTGAGACACATTCAAGATTCTATATTTAAACGGCGTGCATGTAAAATATACAAACTGACTATCAATCAATCACACTTGACGTGTATTGCAACAAAGAACTTCTTGGGGCATTGCCATTGGCCAAGTGGCTCACTCACTGAAAAGCAATGTTGCCGAATGACATGAAAAAAGAAAAAAATGTAGCTGACGTTGGTGGACCAATCTGTGGGAGTATGTGCCGGGCAATCGTAGCTAAATTAATATCCCAAATCATGGCCCATCTTGAATAGGCGCATGATAGTTTAAAGGAATGCATTAGCTGCTGGCTAGTTATCACTGGCCATTTTACAAATATCCAGCTCTTGAAACTTGGGAATTTCTCTCATGCATCCCGGCAAAATGATCAACGCTAGCTGAAGCGATAAAGCAAACATGTCCAGTAAATGAAACATAACAAAATAATAACTTACCACCCAAGTCAGACCCCCACTTCCTGCTGCGCCGTTGGACATCTTCCTTTTGTTTCCCTAAATTTGAGTGATGCTACTAAGCAGATACAATACTGAAAAGTCCGGCATACAATATAGTCCATAAACTCAGGAATGCTTTCAGTTAACGGACCCCATTCTGTTATTTTCTGTGTCAGTACAAGTATAAAATGTCTGTCAAAATAGTTCAAGATGAGGGACTATAGCGCGGCTATTGTTAAAATCGACGAGCGGTGGTTAGAACTAGGCCTGAAATCGTCAACGCTTGCGTGCTACATGCCGATGTGTATAAATTACTGTACAAAATCCAGACGTTAAATAGTTCCACAAAATGTAATTTAGTACAAAATAAATTGAAATACTGTATAAACAAAATTACTTTAAAATACGGCTGTAAATCAATACCAAAATGTTCATTCACAAATAATAACACCGCCGCCTGCCTCCGTCAGGTTCCACCATCCGCAAGGCGACAATCCCCCACAGCGGAACCCACCAATCCGGTGCTCGCTTTTCTAGGAGCCGGTACTTGAGCCAATAGGGAAGAAACAAAAATACATGCCCCACAATGTACTTGTAGTTTTTAACCAGTAGGTGGTAGTAGAATCACCGCCCGCACTACTTTTCTTACTTAGGAACCCATGTGGTCCATAGACTGCATGAAACCAGTTAATCAAAAAAGCGTATTCTTTATTATACCGATTGCACAATTGACATATTTGAACAAGGACACATGAACTTCTTTCATATTTCTGCAAGGTAGTTGTAGTTAAAATATTTTAACAAAGGTCTTCATCATGCATTCACCACAAATAAAATATAGAATACCTGTATATCCATAAGTGGATACTGACATAAAAACCTATCAATAGTTAATTTGCTTTCTGGGGTCCATTCAACAATTACACAGATATTATATTGCTTTTCTTCAAAAGACAAGAGGAAAATCCATATCAAATGGACTTTAGGCTCACAGGTCATATTCCTATGTCCAGGAGCCAGAACCTTGTTATGGCAGGGGTTTGCAGCCAGGCCATATTGATCCACTGTCCCCTTTGAGGTGGAAAGCCATTGTTGGACACCATATGCTCCCAAGAGGTCCAAGAGGATTAAGTTACTCCTTATTGGGCAGAGACAGTCTAGGTAAGAGGCTTTTGTGTCATACAGAAGCTGGGTCTGGGTCTTGCTACATTCCTGGCAGTAAATATCCAACCAGCCTCATTACAAAATCTGTAATCAATATAAGATTATTGATTCAAGACACAGATCCAAAAGGATTATTGGACTAATTGACCGACCATCCATCCTGTACCCACAACCATCATCATCACCAAACTACTAACCCTTTGTTTGTCTCATAAGTGCCAAGACGCATATGAATATACTATACATGTCTATGTAGAGTCGGTGTATTCAAGGTGATCATATTGAGCATGTGTCGATCTCATTCCACGGAGGGCAGTATGTCTGGATTTTCACACCTCCCTTGTAATTCATTGATGAATTATGGTCACTAATTAGTAAGGAACTCCCCTCACCTGGTAGTCTAAGTCTTAATTGAAAGAAGGGGAAAAAAGCAGAGACTAGGCCCTCCATGGAATGAGTTAGACTCTCCTGATCTTGAGCAAGGCACTGAGAAGAATCACTGATCTATACATCATGTTGCATCCCAAAATAACTACTCATTACGTGATGAAGATTAACGTAGCAGCGCCTTGCTCAGAGCGATCGAATGCACAGTGTCTCCATCATTAAGCATCCTCCTCCATCTCAACAAGGATTTCCAACGAGGATTCCTCCGGCTCATTCAAACTCCGCCGGAATAGCTGGGAGTGTTGCCATGACGACTCGCCCTCTCCTCCGGCTAGCTCCGCCTCCAAGACCAACTCAGAGGATCCAGAAAGACCCAGAAGCAAATGCATCTCCCCGTCTGAGTGTTCAAAAACATGACAAAACATAAAGCCATTGTTATGCAGGATAAAGAAGAAAAATGTATATATTTAAGTGCACAAGCAAAGCATACCCGATTATCAAATCATAATATCTGTTTTACATTTACAAATCACTAAGTATACAATTAGCACTTCAAGTCAATTTGAAAAAATGCTTCCAACTTAATAGTGAAAGGGATGGGTCACATAAACCAGCCAAATCTATCAATCATCCATCAACCTCCTGAGAACTCTGTGGTGTTCTGTCCAGACTGCAGACCCCAGCGGACGGTTCCAGAGTGAAAGGTCTGGCTGCATGCTCTGACTGAGACAGTCTTTATCTTCATCCTTACAGGAGCACAGTCCAACTTCCAACTGATCTTCCCTGACGATGAGCCCTCTGTACGAGCTAGATATACCTGACAGGACAGAGCGCATTTACTGACAGGAAAAAGACAGCAGAAATATGGAAACATTTACAGTTGCGATACATACATCATACAAGTTAGGATATATTGATAAAGGCTACTTCTTTATTATTGGTTCTGCAAAAAAGGAACGCCCTTGAATTAACAATCAAAGACTGACCAATATTAAAAAGACAGAAAAGCAACAAAGTATCCCATTGATGTGTCAATATAAGAACTAGATTGAGTCAATAAGAGCATTGCATCTTGTCGTTTATGACATATCATGGATAAAAACTAACCATCTGCCAGTCATTCTCCAGCTTCCTGAAGACAGACTCTTTCCTCCACACAGTCTTGTCCCAGCCCTGGATGTCCTCACTGTCATTGGACACCCTGCAGTAGTGATCCTTGGTGGAGTTATACCGCAGATGGAATACTCTCCCACTCTTCTCCTTCTCAGTCGGAACAAACACAAACTCTGCTGCAGCAGCCTGGTAGAGAAACACAAATACATTCATTTAAAAAGAGACGTTTCCCCCATTGGTCCCCAAGGAACAATTGTCTTGTAACCATCTGACTCAAAGGACCATTACAGTTATTATTAATAATAATAACAACACCATTTAGCAGACACTTTTATCCAAAGCGACTACAGTCATACATGTTCGAATCAGTGGTCCCAGTGGGTCCACAAAGATGCAAGGAAGTAACAAGTTATTTGACTCAGTAACACAGCTGTATAGCTCACCGGTGGAGTAGTCCCTGGCCCGGTTTCGCCGCGGGCATTCCTCCAGGCCAGGGAGCCAGAGTTGCGTCCTCCCAGCTCACCCTGTTTGGGTGTCTTAGGAGATATAAACTCCACCAGCTCCACTAGGAGTCTCTCTAACAGCTCCTTCTTCCTCTCAGAGCTCAGGGACTGCTGCCTCTGGACATGAATACAGAAAAGTGATGGGTGACTGAGCTCTATCCTCTACAGATGAACACATAGGAATGTTATCAGGCTCTGGGTAAAGAGACTGGTGCCTCTATAGACAACTGCCAAATTCAGGGCCATTAAGCTTTTAAAAAGTCTAGTTTAAAAAGTACATTTAATAAGCCTCCTTTTGAATACAGTTGCTTGTATGTTTACAATCTACCTCACCAGATGAGAGGTCTCTACACAAATTGCATAACATATATGCTCATAACACGTGAAGCACTATACCGGTTTACACATATGTAGATACGGGTTTGGTGATGAATATATGAGGTTAAAAAGGTGGTGGAGGTCTGAGGTGAACCTACCACAGCATTGAGCCCGTTAATGGTGTATAGCAGCCAGGGCTCCTGGACCTTGTTCCGTCTGGAAAGGACCTCTGGGTGGTAACAGGAATACCTCCAGGTCACATCCACCACCTGCAGCACAACACACTCCTAACATCCTAAAAACTCTACAAGCCACAGCTAGAGACTTATTGACTCATTTTTTTCTGAAGTGTGTGTAATCAAGCTAAGCATGGGTGAAGAGATTAGGTAAGCATTGCGTCATACTTTAACAGATTGGGCCTAAGTGAATGCTCACAATTGCATTGTGTTTGAACGCGGCATTTTCAGTGGGAAACGCCAACTACCCTCTCCGGCACCTTCGAAGTGTACATTCTGTGTGAGAGCGAGTGTGTTCCTCACCTGGTCCTTGGAGAAAGCCAGAACGTAGTCTAGTTTCTTCCCCCAGCCAATCTCATAGAGCAAAGGTTTGTCACAGGCGTTCTCACAGGAGTCACAGTGCAGCCAGCGATGCTGAGAGGCAGAGTACACCTCCGTCCACACGTGGTCTGGGACAGGACAAAGAACAGGAGAACATATTAACGACATATCTGCCATACAGTATTTGCGGAGATACACAGTTATGGCCAGTTAGAAATAGTTGAGAATAGGATAAACCGCCACGGAGCCAATAGCTCCACATAGTCAATTAACCTCTCCAGGGATAATAGCAGAGAATGGGAAAGCAGTCACACTATCACAGAATAGGAACATGTCGAGAGACCCCCTCCTGAACCAGTCTTAATTAGTAGAGCCTCCAGTAACAGCTTCTGTGCTTTAACATGAACGAATAGAGTGTTACAGTACCTGTGCTGTCCCAGATATACCTGGCCTCCAGGTCCAGGGCTCTGCAGCACAGGGTGAAACAGTTGGCCCACTCCCCACAGCGCCCTCTCCTGGTTTCCAGCAGCTTCTCAGGGTTGTTGTACCTGCACACAGGAGAGTGATGTCTTAATATGTAGCTTAGCAGATGTTTTATCCAATGTGACATACAGTAGTGAGTGCATACATTTTTTTATTAAAATCCCTGCAGAAATTGAACCCACGACCTTGGAATTGTTAGCACCACGCTCCTACCAACTGGCCACGTAGGATCACTTTCCAGCTCTTCTTTGAAACAGGTGGGATATATAATGATAGAGAAAACACTGACTCATTGAACCCACCTGGGGAACCTGGTAGAGTGGTTACAGGCCTGACAGTGATGGTTCTCTACCCTCTGGGCTCCCCAGCGAAGGTCCTCTGTAGAAGGGGCCAGTGGGCCTGAGGACTGGGTTGGACCCCCACAGTGGTTGCACGGTAGGCAGTCCACCCAGGAGAAGAAATCCCCTTTAAACCAGCGGAGCAGCTCCAGCACCAGTAGGTCCTCTTCACTCAGGTTGCAATCTGAAGACCGGAGAGAGAGAGAGGAATATGGTCAAAGCAAGAACAAATGTCCTTAAAGTTCACGGATGACCTCCCGGGTGGCGCAGTGGTTAAGGGCGCTGTACTGCAGCGCCCAGGCTCTGTCGTAACACGGAGGTCCGTGGGGCGACGCACAATTGGCCTAGCGTCGTCCGGGTTAGAGAGGGCTTGGCTGGTAGGGATGTCCTTGTCTCATCGCGCACCAGCAACTCCTGTGGCGGGCCGGGCGCAGTGCGCGCTAACCAAGGTTGCCAGGTGCACGGTGTTTCCTCCGACACACTGGTGAGGCTGGCTTCCAGGTTGGATGCGCGCTGTGTTAAAAAGCAGTGCAGCTTGGTTGGGTTGTGTATCAGAGTACGCATGACTTTCAACCTTCGTCTCTCCCGAGCCTGTACGGGAGTTGTAGCGATGAGACAAGATAGTAACTACGAAAATAATTGGACACCATGAAATTGGGGAGAAAAAGGGGTCAAATTAAAAATAAAATAAAAATGTTAATGGACATCCTGAAATACAATATACATCAACTGTTTGATTACAAGCTCTGAAGAGTTTCATCCAGTATATACAGTATTGCTCCAAACGCGTATCACTCGTTCAGCCAAAGCCCCCCACCCCCAAACTTCTCATTGGATCTACACGAATCACGTACATCACCTATTTTGGATTCAAAAAGGCGAATTTCACCAAAAGGTGACTAGTTTGCACCCCTGAAGATCAGCCAAAATCACTGGTTTGTTGTTGTGAGTTTTTCATTCCAATCAAGCTTATTTTAGCACTCAGTATCATTAAGAAAAACTTTACAAACACTGTGCACCATGTGAAGTTCCACATCTTTGTTTCAATCCACCCAGCGTTTATCAAATCATCAAATCAAATTTTATTTGTCACATACACATGGTTAGCAGATGTTAATGCGAGTGTAGCGAAATGCTTGTTTATAAAGCACAGTAGAACTGGTTTAGCCGGAATTCATCTCATCTGCCAACCAGCAATAGCAATTGAGACTGGGAACGAGGTTAAACCTGAATAGGAACTCTGAACTACGGGGTTGGTGTTACCTGGATCGGCCTGCTTGGCCTGCTGTAGTTTCTCCTTGGCTGTGGTGGTCAGCTGCTGGTGTGGTATAACACCTAAAGCCTTCTGCTGTAGCTCTGAGTTCTCATACTCCATCACATGCTGGAAGTTAGACTGGAGGGTGGTCAGGAAGATCATACTGCTTTCCTGATGAACAGAAACAGAGGGAGGAGAGATAGATAGATTAAAAAGGGAGAGAGGGGGGGGTGAGAGAGATAAGAGTTCAATTGAAGGGATGCAATTGTTTACTGACAAAGTAAGAACATGTATGTAGTTCTGTCCTTGAGCTGTTCTTGTCTACTGATGTTCTGTATTATGTTTCATGTGGACCCCAGGAAGAGGAGCTGCTGCTTTTGCAACTGCTAATGGGGATCCTAATAAAATACAAATAAAAAAATACAAAAGTGGATACACTTTTGAGAGAGAAATTATTACACAAGACTGAAGCTTTACCAAGGAGGGTACTTGTGCAGGGGTTTGTCTAGCTGCCAGGCTGGCAGTAACAGGTGGACCCTGGGCTGCTGCCGAGGCCGGAGCTGAGGCCAGGGGTGTGGCACTTGCTGTCACAGGAGACTGTTGGGGCTGCCCCACACCCAGTCGCTGATCCCTTTCTGCAGCGATGGACTCCCGGATTCTCCTCAGCTGGTCCACAGAGGCAGACTTGGGGAACACCAGGTGAGTTTCAGCCTGAGGAGAGAAGGAGAGATCCAGATAAAAATGCATCCCAAAAGACATGCATCGAGGCTTCTGGCATGTTTACTTATGGAGAACTTTTCAAAGGCAGTCATGCATACATCTTTCCTGACATTTCAATGACATGCAATCAGTGTGTTTTTGGAATAAGGATGACAACAGTAGCCTACCTCCTCAAAGCCCATCTCAAAGAGGCACTCCACTGCCCCTCTGATAGGAAGGAGTTTGGTGGAAAATGTAGGGTTCCCTATTCGAATAGACCTGTATTTGCCTTCATTGGGATTCCTGCAAGGACATTCACAAATATCTTAGCTAGTGAAAATGTATTGGATGCACAGTGCCTTGCAAAAGTATTGTAATTTGTCAATCCGCACAAAATACTCAGTGGAAGAAAAACTATTTTTTTAAGATTTAAAATGATGAATTTGTTGCATACGTATTCAGCCCTTCTGTTTAGCCTAAATTAGCCCAGGAATACAATTTGGCTGAACAAATCAAATGGACTATTTCAGTGTGATATAATACAGGTTGACATTTTTGAATGACTAAATGTTCCTCTGTCCCCCATGCATACAACATCTGTCAGGTCACTCAATCAAGTATTGAATTTAACTACAAAGATCAGGGAGCTTTTCAAAAGCCTCATAAAAGAGGGCAGTGATTGGTAGACGGGTAATAATAACCAATTGTTTTAAATTAAAACTTTAAAAACAAAATCAGACATTGAATATCTCCTTAAGCATGGTCAAGATAACTATGCTTTTGTTTATGTATTCAACCACCCAGACACAGCAAAGATGGTTGTCCTTCTGAACTGAGCTGCAGGACAGGAATGAAACTGCTCAGGGATGTTACCATGGGCTCCCGCGTGGCGCAGCGGTCTAAGGCACTGTATCTCAGTGCTAGAGGCGTCACTACAGACACCCTGGTTTGATTCCAGGCTGTATCACAACCAGCCGTGATTGGGAGTCCCATAGGGCGGTGCACAATTGGCCCAGAGTCGGGCGGGATAGGCAGTCATTGTAAATAAGAATTAGTTCTTATCTGACTTACCTAGTTAAATGAAGGTTAAATTAACAAAATACCATGAGGCCATAATGGCTAGAGTTCAATGGCTGTGATGGGAGAAAAATAAGGGTGGAACAACATTGTAGGAACTCCACAATAATAACCTAAATGACAGTGAAAATAATAGAAATATACAGAATAAAAATATTCCAAAACATGCATCTTGTATGCAACAAGGAACTAAAGTAATACTGCAACAACAACAAAAAACACAGCAAAGGAATACATCATTTGGCCTAAATGTAAAGCCTTATGTTTGGGGCAAAGCCAACACATCATTGAGTAACTGCCTCCTTATTTTCAAGTATGGTGGTGGCTGAATCATGGTATGGTATGCTTGACATTGGCAAATAATGGATTTTTTTTCCAGAATAAAAATAAATGGGGTGATCTAAGCACATGCAAAATGCTAGAGGAAAACCTTCTTCAGTCAGTCTGCCATACACCAGTCACTGGGAGAGGAATTCACCTTTCAGCAGGACAACCTAAAATACAAGGCCAAATCTACACTGGAGTTGCTTACCAAGAAGACTGAACTTTCTGGAGTGGCCAAGTTACAGTTTTGACAAATCTGCTTTAAAATCTATGACAAGACATGACAATTGCTGTGTAGCCATGATCCCACAACAGCTTGACAGACCTTGATAATTTTGAAAATAATAAAATGGGCAAATATTGCACAATCCAGGTGTGCAAATCGAGTAGAGATTTACCCAGAAATACTCAAGACAACTCCCATAACTTTAAAGCTGCAATACGTAACTTTTTGGAGGACTGACCAAATTAACATAGAACTAAACACACACCGCTCACGTCGCAAAAGTAAATGTACACATACATGTTATTCAACCATTGCTCCCACACTGCTCACGCGTGACAACAAGCATCTGCGTTGCCAAGCGCTAAAATAGAAGTCAGTTCTATTTGTGACAAAGTCCTGCCTCTCCCATCTCCTCATTGGTTTATAGAAGCAGATACCCACGTGCCATCTCCTCATTGGTTATACCCACGTGGGTGATTGAAAGAGAAATTGAGGTCTGTTGGTCATCGTGGTAATACTATGAAAGTTTGGCATCTAACGCCATATAAAGTCCAAAGAAGAAAAGGCCTGGAAGGTGGAGAGATGACTAGAAACACTTCGGTTGACCGTTTTATGTGTGTATTAATTGTTAGAGTAGAGGATCTTGTGGATTTCAGGTAAAACAACTAAAACATTTATATCCCAGGACAAATTAGCTAGCAACAGCAAGCTAGTTGGCTAAATTGCCATAAATGTTTAATGCTTTTTGACTAAATTACTATAATTGGGTCAGAGTTTTGATATTTCAACCTGTGTGTCGTGATCGCTAATTTATATGGCGATTGGCATCTAACTTTCATAGTATTACCACAACCGACCTCAGTTCATCTTTCAATCACCCAAGTGGGTATTACCTAATGAGGAGATGGGAGAGGCAGGGCTTGCACAAGGTGTCACAAATATAACTGACTTCTATTTTAGCGCTTATTTCGCAACGCTTGTGCCCGCGATGGGAGCGGTGTAGTCAGTATGCTACTTTAGGTAGCTTAAATAAAGCAGAAAATAACATATTTTAGGTTATTGCACATATTTCAGCGGTTTAGAGATGGTACAATGATTATCTACACTATACATTGTTTTGTCAAACTGAAATTGGGCGAACAATTACAATTTTAGCAACAAGGAAATGGAGGAGCAAATTCTGCATTTTGCGGCTGCCCAAGAAGACCGCTGTAATCGATGCTAATGGGTTTTCCTAACACGTATTGACTTAGGGAGCTGAATATGACTATATTTTAGTTATTACATTTTATTAATAAAATAAAAAAATCCACTTAGACATGATTGTCTGACTTTTTCAATTTAAATGAAGTCCAACAGGCAAGGGGTATGAATATTTTTGCAAGGCATTGTATGTTATGTCGGTATAAAGAACAGGCAGGTCTTTGAGTTCCGTTAAAACAATTTTCATACGTTACTCAGCAGCTGCATGAGATAAAGTTGAGTTAGAGATAAGTAGTTACAATCGTTTCCAATAGGAAAATAAATGTTGTTACAATGTAACAAGCGTTTGCAACTCGAGCGGATGACAGCTTTGCCCGTTTCAGTAGCTTGTAGTCGCCTCATTTTTCCATTTTCTTTTCAACAAGATGACACTGCATAATGTATAACTACGAGCTAAAGAATCTAAGTTAAGTTAGTAAGGAAGCTAGCATTATAAGCTAACTAGCAAAGTTAGCTAGGCAATCTTTTCCGCTTACATTCAAGCACACAGACAGTATTACCTAAGAATGTTGTCGGCATAGGTGATCAACAATTTCGCGACGTCTAGAAACACTTCATTCGAATTTTCGCATAGTGTTGAGAATCCTTGAGACCCAGCCATGTCCTCTCTGCTACAACCTCCTGCCCTGGACGTATTTTACTCACTAGGGTAGCTAGCTATATGAACGACGATTTCATTGCTGCTAGCAACTTCAAGTAAATAATCCAAATAGCTGCCATTGCAATGCCTGAACAAATCACAAATATTAAAAATAAAAACTATTCAGAAATCGATGTAAAATATGGTAATGACATCCATAAATCAATATTTCCCAAATGTATACATTAATTGACATTGTTCTGTTGTATATACATTGTAATCTACACTTCTATGTTCAATGTATGGTATCAGGCAATACGATAGTATCTCCGTTGAATGAACTCACTTGCTTGGATGCCAGTGTGTGAGCAAGACACATTTGACATTTGCAGAGGATTTCAGAGGTATAATGACATAATATATCGTCGCTTTCACGTGGTAAGTGGCAAATAGATGATTCAGGGAGGTGTATTTCGTAGTTGGACAAATTACAACACTAATAGCCTGTAAAGTTGTCGTGTTGGTGAGGGATCAGTCATTGACAGCCTGGGTCCAGGCTGGAGCAGTAAGGATAAAGTTGGTTTTATATTCACACATTCGGACTTTCAATAGATATTCATAAGACATTTGCCAAAAGCCATTTAAAATAACTAATTCATTGATTGTCACAGAAACATAAAACTAGATATGGTTTATTCTATAAATGTCTAGCATAGTTTTATGCAACCTTTGTTTTGAGGAAAAAATCCAGTTTTGACTTGATAGAAATACATCAAATCTATCAAATGCCATTTAAAACTGTATAAATCAATAACTAATTCACCGTTTGTCATAGAAACATCAAACTAGATATGATTTATTCTATAAATGTCTAGCATACTTTTACAACCTTTGTTTTGAGAGAGAAAATCCAGTTTTGACATGATAGAAATACACATCTATAAAATGCCATTTAAAGCTATATAAATCAATAACGTTTTCCCTGATTATAACAGAATCATCAAACTTGGTATGATTTATTCTATTTTTTATTTAATTTTTTATTTCACCTTTTATTTAACCAGGTAGGCTAGTTGAGAACAAGTTCTCATTTGCAACTGCGACCTGGCCAAGATAAAGCATAGCAGTGTGACACAAACAACAACACAGAGTTACACATGGAATAAACAAAACCTTATAGTGAAATGCTTACTTACAGGCTCTAACCAATAGTGCAAAAAAGGTATTAGGTATACAATAGGTAAGTAAAGAAATAAAACAACAGTAAAAAGACAGGCTATATACACAGTAGCGAGGATGTAGCGAGGCTACATACAGACACCGGTTAGTCAGGCTGATTGAAGTAGTATGTTTATGTAGATATGGTTGAAGTCACTATGCATATATGATGAACAGAAAGTAGCAGAAGCGTAAAAGAGGGTTTGGCAGGTGGCGGGACACAATGCAGGTTAGCCAACGTGCGGGAGCACTGGTTGGTCGGCCCGATTGAGGTAGTATGTACATGAATGTATAGTTAAAGTGACTATGCATATATGATAAACAGAGAGTAGCAGCAGCATAAAAAGAGGGTTTGGGGGGGGCACGCAATGCAAATAGTCTGGGTAGCCATTTGATTACCTGTTCAGGAGTCTTATGGCTTGGGGGTAAAAACTGTTGAGAAGCCTTTTTGTCCTAGACTTGGCACTCCGGTTCTGCTTGCCATGCGGTAGTAGAGAGAACAGTCTATGACTGGGGTGGCTGGGGTCTTTGACAATTTTTAGGGCCTTCCTCTGACACCGCCTGGTGTAGAGGTCCTGGATGGCAGGCAGCTTAGCCCCAGTAATGTATTGGGCCGTACGCACTACCCTCTGTAGTGCCTTGCGGTCAGAGGCCTAGCAATTGCCTTACCAGGCAGTGATGCAACCAGTCAGGATGCTCTCGATGTTGCAGCTGTAGAACCTTTTGAGGATCTCAGGACCCATGCCAAATCTTTTTAGTTTCCTAGGGGGGATTAGGCTTTGTTGTGCCCTCTTCATGTCAATATGCCTTGTATACTGTTGCTCAGGTTAGTTATCATTGTTTTAGTTCACAATGGAGCCCCTAGTCCCACTCCTCATACCCCTGATACCTCCTTTGTCCCACCTCCCACATATGCGGTGACCTCACCCATTACAACCAGCATGTCCAGAGATAAAACCTCTCTCATCATCACCCAGTACCTGGGCTTACCTCCGCCGTACCCGCACCCCACCATACCCCTGTCTGCGCATTATGCCCTGAATATATTCTACCATGCCCAGAAACCTGCTCCTCTTATTCTCTGTCCCCAACGCTCTAGGTGACCAGTTTTGATAGCCTTTAGCCGCACCCTCATACTACTCCTTCTCTGTTCCGCGGGTGATGTGGAGGTAAACCCAGGCCCTGCATGTCCCCAGGCACCCTCATTTGTTGACTTCTGTGATCAAAAAAGCCTTGGTTTCATGCATGTCAACATCAGAAGCCTCCTCCCTAAGTTTGTTTTACTCACTGCTTTAGCACAATCTGCTAACCCTGATGTCCTTGCCGTGTCTGAATCCTGGCTCAGGAAGGCCACCAAAAATTCAGAGATTTCCATACCCAACTATAACATCTTCCGTCAAGATAGAACTGCCAAAGGGGGAGGAGTTGCAGTCTACTGCAGAGATAGCCTGCAAAGTAATGTCCTACTTTCCAGGTCCATACCCAAACAGTTCGAACTACTAATTCTGAAAATTACTCTCTCCAGAAATAAGTCTCTCACTGTTGCCGCCTGCTACCGACCCCCCTCAGCTCCCAGCTGTGCCCTGGACACCATTTGTGAACTGATTGCTCCCCATCTAGCTTCAGAGTTTGTTCTGTTAGGTGACCTAAACTGGGATATGCTTAACACCCCGGCAGTCCTACAATCTAAGCTAGATGCCCTCAATCTCACACAAATCATCAAGGAACCCACCAGGTACAACCCTAACTCTGTAAGCAAGGGCACCCTCATAGACGTCATCCTGACCAACTGGCCCTCCAAATACACCTCTGCTGTCTTCAACCAGGATCTCAGCGACCACTGCCTCATTGCCTGTATCCGCTACTGTGCCGCAGTCAAACGACCACCCCTCATCACTGTCAAACGCTCCCTAAAACACTTCTGTGAGCAGGCCTTTCTAATCGACCTGGCCCGGGTATCCTGGAAGGACATTGACCTCATCCCGTCAGTTGAGGATGCCTGGTCATTCTTTAAGAGTAACTTCCTCACCATTTTAGATAAGCATGCTCCGTTCAAAAAATGCAGAACTAAGAACAGATACAGCCCTCCAGACCTGACTGCCCTCGACCAGCACAAAAACATCCTGTGGAGGACTGCAATAGCATTGAACAGTCCCTGCAATATGCAACTGTTCAGGGAAGTCAGGAACCAATACACAAAGCCAGTCAGGAAAGCTAAGGCCAGCTTCTTCAGGCAGAAGTTTGCATCCTGTAGCTCCAACTCCAAAAAGTTCTGGGACACTGTGAAGTCCATGGAGAACAAGAGCACCTCCTCCCAGCTGCCCACTGCACTGAGGCTAGGGAACACGGTCACCACCGACAAATCCATGATTATCGAAAACTTCAACAAGCATTTCTCAACGGCTGGCCATGCCTTCCGCCTGGCTACTTCTACCTCGGCCAACAGCTCCGGCCCCCCCGCAGCTCCTCGCCCAAGCCTCTCCAGGTTCTCCTTTACCCAAATCCAGAGAAGATGTTCTGAAAGAGCTGCAAAACCTGGACCCGTATAAATCAGCTGGGCTTGACAATCTGGACCCTCTATTTCTGAAACTATCCGCCGCCATTGTCGCAACCCCTATTACCAGCCTGTTCAACCTCTCTTTCATATCATCTGAGATCCCCAAGGATTGGAAAGCTGCCGCAGTCATCCCCCTCTTCAAAGGGGGAGACACCCTGGACCCAAACTGTTACAGACCTATATCCATCCTGCCCTGCCTATCTAAGGTCTTCGAAAGCCAAGTCAACAAACAGGTCACTGACCATCTCGAATCCCACCGTACCTTCTCCGCTATGCAATCTGGTTCCCGAGCCGGTCACGGGTGCACCTCAGCCACACTCAAGGTACTAAACGACATCATAACCGCCATCGATAAAAGACAGTACTGTGCAGCCGTCTTCATCGACCTTGCCAAGGCTTTCGACTCTGTCAATCACCATATTCTTATCGGCAGACTCAGTAGCCTCGGTTTTTCGGATGACTGCCTTGCCTGGTTCACTAATTACTTTGCAGACAGAGTTCAGTGTGTCAAATCGGAGGGCGTGCTGTCCGGTCCTCTGGCAGTCTCTATCGGGGTGCCACAGGGTTCAATTCTCGGGCTGACTCTTTTCTCTGTATATATCAATGATGTTGCTCTTGCTGCGGGCGATTCCCTGATCCACCTCTATGCAGACGACACCATTCTATATACTTTCGGTCCGCCATTGGACACTGTGCTATCTAACCTCCAAACGAGTTTCAATGCCATACAACACTCCTTCCGTGGCCTCCAACTGCTCTTAAACGCTAGTAAAACCAAATGCATGCTTTTCAACCGATCGCTGCCTGCACCCGCATGCCCGACTAGCATCACCACACTGGATGGTTCCGACCTTGAATATGTGGTCACCTATAAGTACCTAGGTGTCTGGCTAGACTGCAAACTCTCCTTCCAAACCCATATCAAACATCTCCAATCGAAAATCAAATCAAGAGTCGGCTTTCTATTCTGCAACAAAGCCACCTTCACTCACGCTGCCAAGCTTACCCTAGTAAAACTGACTATCCTACCGATCCTCGACTTCGGCGATGTCATCTACAAAATTGCTTCCAACACTCTACTCAGCAAACTGGATGCAGTTTATCACAGTGCCATCCGTTTTGTCACTAAAGCACCTTATACTACCCACAACTGCGACTTGTATGCTCTAGTCGGCTGGCCCTCGCTACATATTCGTCGCCAGACCCACTGGCTCCAGGTCTACAGGGCCATGCTAGGTAAAGCTAGGTAAAGCTCCGCCTTATCTCAGTTCACTGGTCACGTTGGCAACACCCATCCGTAGCACGCGCTCCAGCAGGTGTATCTCACTGATCATCCCTAAAGCCAACACCTCATTCGGCCGCCTTTCGTTCCAGTACTCTGCTGCCTGTGACTGGAATGAATTGCAAAAATCGCTGAAGTTGGAGACTTTTATCTCCCTCACCAACTTCAAACATCAGCTATCTGAGCAGCTAACCGATCGCTGCAGCTGTACATAATCTATTGGTAAATAGCCCACCCATTTTCACCTACCTCATCCCCACAGTTTTTATTTATTTACTTTTCTGCTCTTTTGCACACCAATATCTCTACCTGTACATGATCATCTGATCATTTATCACTCCAGTGTTAATCTGCAATATTGTAATTATTCGCCTACCTCCTCATGCCTTTTGCACACATTGTATATAGACTCCCCTTTTTTTCTACTGTGTTATTGACTTGTTAATTGTTTACTCCATGTGTAACTCTGTGTTGTCTGTTCACACTGCTATGCTTTATCTTGGCCAGGTCGCAGTTGCAAATGAGAACTTGTTCTCAACTAGCCTACCTGGTTAAATAAAGGTGAAATAAAATAAAAATAAAAATAAAAATGACTGTCTTTGTGTGTTTGGACCATTCTAGTTTGTTGCTGATGTGGACACCAAGGAACTTGAAGCTCTCCACCTGCTCTACTACAGCCCCATCGACCCTACTTTTCCTGTAGTCCACAATCATCTCCTTAGTCTTGGTTACATTGTGGGATAGGTTTTTATTCTGGCACCACCCGGCCAGGTCTCTGACCTCCTCCCTATAGGCTGTCTCGTCGTTGTCGGTGATTACTGTTGTGTCGTCTGCAAACTTAATGATGGTGTTGGAGTCGTGCCTGGCCATGCAGTCGTGGGTGAACAGGGAGTACAGGAGGGGACAGAGCAGGCACCCCTGTGGAACTTCAGTGTTGAGGATCAGTGTGGCAGATGTGTTGCTACCTACCCTCACCACCTGGGGGTGGCCCGTCAGGAAGTCCAGGATCCAGTTGCAGAGGGAGGTGTTTAGTCCCAGGATCCTTAGCTTAGTGATGAGCTTTGAGGGCACTATGGTGTTGAACGCTGAGCTGTAGTCAATGAATAGCATTCTCACATCGGTGTTCCTTTTGTCCAGGTTGGAAAGGGCAGTGTGGAGTGCAATAGAGATTGCATACACTGGATCTGTTTGGGCGGTATGCAAATTGGAGTGGGTCTAAGGTTTCTGGAATAATGGTGTTGATGTGAGCCATTACCAACCTTTCAAAGCATTTCATGGCTATGGACGTGAGTACTACGGGTCTGTAGTCATTTAGGCAGGTTGCCTTTGTGTTCTTGGGCACAGGGACTATGATGGTCTGCTTGAAACATGTTGGCATTACAGACTCAATCAGGGACATGTTGAAAATGTCAGTAAAGACACCTGCCAGTTGGTCAGCACATGCCGGGAGCACACGTCCTGGTAATCCGTCTGGCCCCGCAGCCTTGTGTATGTTGACCTGTTTAAAGGTCTTACTCACGTCAGCTTTGGAGAGCGTGATCACACAGTTGCCCGGAACATCTGATGCTCTCATGCATGCCTCAGTGTTGCTTGCCTCAGTGTTGCTTGCCTCAGTGTTGCTTGCCTCGAAGCGAGCATAGAAGTGATTTAGCTCGTCTGGTAGGCTCGTGTCACTGGGCAGCTTGCGGCTGTGCTTCCCTTTGTAGTCTGAATGTGTCCTATTTGTAGAGGAGGGTTGAGAACTTGGGATTATATAAGAACAGTCTGCAAATAAACACCCATTTCCATTTCGATTGTATTCTAGGTCAGCCCCTTTGTGCCTCGTATCCTGGTCAACATGGCTGCAGGTCACGTCAGCATTAAGCACAAACTAAAAAGCCCCAACCACTCCGTGTCCACCGCCTGCAAAACTGGAGACCATGCCCACGGAGACGCTGTCGCCATGGTAGTGGGTGGGACAGAAGCCTGTGTGGGACCTCTGACAATTGCGGGGTTTGCGAGGGCGAGGTAAATCTTGAAGATCCCAGGATATTTGTTTTTTTTGTGTTGTTGTTAGTATACATCTAGTCTGTCCTTTTTATACATTTTTACATATGTATTAAGATATGCCTACGCCATTTGTATGTTCATGATTTCAGTTGGTATTGACTGCTATGTGGGTGTAATTCACCTTTTACATTTACTTGAAGGGCTTTGGGTACCCATTGGAACGACCGGCCCAGGCTGGCATCACGGCCCTTACACCCAGAGAGGGGTGGGTTTGTGATGGGTGAAGGGTCTGCGGTAGTGTTCCTGGAGGAGTGGGAGCATGCTGTGAGGAGGGGGGCCAGGGTGTATGCTGAGGTGCTGGGGTATGGCCTGTCAAGGGACGCCAGCCACATCACAGCCCCCACTGCTGATGGAGATGGAGCCATCGGGTAATAGTCATGGATGGGGTTTATAGCACTCTTTCATCACGTGCATACTATTTGCGTTAAGGAATCATTGAGATGTACTGTAGCCAGTACCATTATCAAAATCTATCAACTTGACCATGACATAAAACATTTAAAAATCTTAGGCCTATTTTAAAACTTTTTAAAATTATTTTTTTAAAATGAAATTGTGAACATATTTGAAGTCATGGCATTTTTACAGTCCACTTTCATTCTCCTGTTCTTCTTCCAGGTGCATGTCTGCAGCACTCTGAGACACTGGTGTGGAACCAGCCCATGTGACGTATGGGAATGCACATGCCACCTCTACACCACTAGGTGATTCTGCAGAGAACACTGCCATCAAGAGACTGTTCCAGCAGCACGCCGCCACCCTGGCTGTCCCCTCCACTAAAGGGGCCATGGGGCTTCTCCTGGGGGCTGCCGGGGCCCTAGAGGCAGCCTTCACCGCTCTGGCCTGCTACCACAGCATTTTGCCACACACCCACCCTCAACCTGGACTTCACTGAGCCAGAGTTTTACCTGAACTATGTGCCCTGCACTGCATAACAGTGGAAGACAGGGGGCAGATAGGTATTTCTCAAACTCTTTTGCTTTTGGGGTGACTAATGTGTCGCTGTGTTTCACCAGTGTCTGAAAAGCTTGTCTGAAGGATTCACTTCTTACTGGTTTTGTATGGGATTTGATTTCGCAACAGATCCTTTATAGATTCCTAGTATTTCAGTTTCAATATGTTCTCAATATTATATTGGGACATGTAACAGTAAATAATTTGCATGAAATTATGATCGATGTTTGCATTTTGTTCATTAAAATACAGATATACTTTGTGTACTTGAATACCAGTAGTATATATATTTATCACCAGCAGGTGGCACTGTCTCACATGGAGACTACACTGGAGAAGCTATGGGTTTATTACCTTTTATATTTAGACAGTCTATACAGGAAGTTCAGCTCCATCTCAGAGTCTATTGTAATAGAAGAATGTGTCCCAGCCCAGTAATGAGCAGTTGGTGAGTCATAAAGTGTAACTTCCCAAGGCTTCCTGGATCCACCATCCACCACATCACAGTCACTCATTTGGGTCCCAAATGCCCACTTCCTGTCCTCCAAAACAGGGTTTTTAATGGTGCAATTCAGTGGTTCTCAACCTGGGTTATGGGTAAACCTGGGGATACTTGACCTATAGAGGATGGTAGAGCAAAATGTGATTGCGGATAGAGTGACCAAAGAACCACTGGTGTAATTCTACAACCGGATTTAGCACTGCTGTTTATTGGAGGATAGATGATCTAACATTTCCAATAATCCTCTCGCTCTCCCTCTGAAAGTGTTTAGGGTTTTGTTTGTTAAATCAGCAATACATGCAAGCAGAGCATTTTGTGTATGTACTGGTATTTACGGTGTTAATCCATCCTAGTGTCGTGGAAATTACCACCAGGGACACCTGAAGTCAATATTAAATTAATCATTATTTGTTATCAGCGTGCTGGAGAGGTTCCAACCAACTCAATGCATCATGTACACATGTCAGTCAGGAGCTCCCCCAGGGCTGTCCCGTTAGTTCTCTTATATGCTGCTTACACAGACAAGTTATATTTGCACGATTTAGCTTATTCATAATTAATTTGTCATTAACATTTGGTTCATGCATGTGACTGACCAATACCTCACAAGGCTTCTTCTCTGAGACCTTGAAACAGATGTCCCTTTCTGTTCTCAAAACAAGGTTCTGGGTGTACTGCCAAATTGCAGATACTGATAGTGAGGATTCCTCCCAGGCATGATCAATCAGTCACTTGCATGAACACAGAAATTGGTTATTAGAAAAGCTCACTGTGATAATTATTATTACATTGTATTAATTTGGTTATTATTTAAGCTATCAAAGGAGTAAGTAAACAAAGTCAACTCATAAAACCACAGACACTTTCAAACCCTTCATTGTGGGTTGTAAATAAAATCAACACAAAATCAGACACTTCATCCTTTCAAACCCTTCATTCTGGGTTGTACAATCCAACTTGTAAAACCATTGCAGTAGAATGTTTTAACTGAAGACCTTCACTTCATACAGTCCCATATATGCTTCATTACACAATTTCATTTATGGATTCTGGCAATGACATTTCAGATGAAGCTTTGTTACTAAGATCTATTCTAAATACTGGGGGGCCGGTTTCCCGGACACAGATTACAAAGCCTAGTCCTGGACAAAAAAATAGCTTTCAATGGAGATTCTTAGGGAAATTGTCAGGTAAATTGCCGTTGTATTTGTTTGGGCTCTGTGTGAACAATAAGGTCTCATTCTCAGATAGAGGAGAGCACAGTGGTGATGTGATATAGGGGAAGGTTCAGTGGAGACAATGTGGCATTATCTGCATCCTAAATGGCACCCTATTCCCCCCTAGCACGCTACTACAGGGTTCTGATCAAAACAAAATGAGTACTCATTTGGGACGCATATATTATTTCAAGGGAGACGTAGAGGTAATGGGAGAAACGTGGCCCAGAGGGGACCAGGAAAATAAGCTTTCACATTTGTTCCTCCACTCCTCCAATATGTAAAAGCCATAATCAGTGCTAGCCGCTCTCTTGTGGAAAACAGAAACAGAGTTGTTGAACCAACGTGGTCCTCCTGGGGGAGATGTGTAATGATTGCATAGAGGGAATATGAAGGGTGATTTGGGGATCTCTTATCCTCTTTGTATTCCCTCTGGATCACTGGATGTGGGTTGCTCAGTCTGAGGAAAAGCTACTATGAATGTGATTGCAAAAGAAGACTAGCTTCTTGCAACCTGTTGGCGCAGGAGTATATAGAGAGGTGCATACAGTATGATGTACTAGTAGTGTATTTATTATTTATTTACTGGTATGATGTACTAGTAGTAAATATTTACTGGTAAGAACATCAGTTGATATCAACATGTATTGGAAACACTGTGCAAAACATACTCTTCAGTGTATGAATTCTTCAATAGTTTGTTCAGTCACGAGTCATTACTGAAGTGAATAGAAGATGCAATACAGGAAACTAACTCGCATGATGAATTACAGGGGGATGTATGTCTCAAGGCCATTTTTAGAGAAGAAGTTTTATTAACTCTTACAGGATGTCATCTTCCACTAATGAATAAATCAATTATTAATTCTCCATTTTAATTTAAAATAATTTGACATGGATAAATGATAGGGGAACCTTTTTTTCGAGTTGGGAAGGAAGGAAAGTCCTTATCTATGTCTTGAACCTTTTTAGAGTTCTGTAGGGGGAACTGACCTAAACCAGCAGCAGGTGCTGTTATCTGTGGTATTTTCACATTTCACACTATTGCGCAAAGTGCCTTTGGGCGGAAGTGTTTGGGAAGGAGATTAATGGAAAGTGAACCTAATGTATCAGACAAAACACAATAATAACAGATTCTCTGTAGGAAGGTTTATTCAGTGATGACCTAACACCCCCCTCAAATGCTGCCATTGTTATGACTGATTATAGATCAAGAGATGCTACTGATCTATTCCATGTACAGTATAGACAAAGAAATGTGGGATCACAAGATCACAAATATGGTTTCCAATTAGAGCTCGACCGATTATGATTTTTCAACCCTGATACCGATTATTGGAGGACAACACAAACATAAAGGCTGATACCGATTAATTGGCCGATTTTTAAAAATGTATTTGTAATAATGATAATTACAACAATACTGAATGAACACTTATTTTAACTTAATATAATACATCAATAAAATCAATTTAGCCTCAAATAAATAATGAAACATGTTCAATTTGGTTTAAATAATGCAAAAACAAAGTGTTGGAGAAGTAAAAGTACAATATGTGCCATGTAAAAAAGTTCACGTTTGAGTTCTTTGCTCAGAACATGAGAACATTTGAAAGCTGGTGCTTCCTTTTTAACATGAGACTTCAATATTCCAAGGTAAGAGGTTTTAGGTTGTAGTTAATATAGTATTTATAGGACTATTTCTCTCTATACCATTTGTATTTCACATACTTTTCACTATTGGATGTTCTTATAGGCACTTTAGTATTGCCAGTGTAACAGTATAGCTTCCGTCCCTCTCCTCGCCCCTACCTGGGATCGAACCAGGAACACATCGACAGCAGCCACACTAGAAGCAGCGTTACCCATGCAGAGCAAGGGTAATAACTACTCCAAGTCTCAGAGCAAGTGACGTTTGAAACGCTTTTAGCACGCACCCCGCTAACTAGCTAGACATTTCACATGGTTACACCAGCCTCATCTCAGGAGTTGATAGGCTTGAAGTCATAAACAGCGCTGCGAACTGCTGGCAAAACACACGAAAGTGCTGTTTGAATGAATGCTTACGAGCCTGCTGCTGCCTACCATCGCTCAGTCAGACTGCTCTATCAAATCATAGACTTAATTATAATATAATAACACACAGAAATACGAGCCTTTGGTCATTAATATGTTAATATGTTAGAATCCGGAAACATTTATTATTTCAGTGAAATACGGAACCGTTCGGTATTTTATCTAACGGGTGGCATCCCTAAGTCTAAATATTCTTGTTACATTGCACAACCTTCAATGTTATGTCATAATTACGTAAAATTCTGGCAAATTCCTTCGCAATGAGCCAGGCTGCCCAAACTGTTGCATATACCCTGACTCTGCGTGCAATGAACGCAAGAGAAGTGACACAATTTCACCTGGTTAATATTGCCTGCTGACCTAGATTTATTTTAGCTACATATGCAGGTTTAAAAATATATACTTCTGTGTTTTGATTTTAAGAAAGGTATTGGTGTTTGTTATTGGTGGTTAGGTACACATTGGAGCAACGATACGCACTGCATCGATTATATGCAACTCAGGACACGCTAGATAAACTAGTAATATCATCAACCATGTGTAGTTATAACTAGTGATTATGATTGATTGATAGTTTTTTATCAGATAAGTTTAATGCTAGCTAGCAACTCACCTTGGCTTCTACTGCATTCAAGTAACAGGCAGGCTCCTCGTGGAGTGCAATGAGAGGCAGGTGGTTAGAGCATTGGACAAGTTAACTGTAAGGTTGCAAGATTGAATCCCCCGAGCTGACAAGGTGAAAATCTGTCGTTCTGCCCCTGAACAAGGCAGTTAACCCACCATTCCTAGGCCGTCATTGAAAATATGAATGTGTTCTTAACTGACTTGCCTAGTTAAATAAAGGTATAAAAAAAGATATATATTGTTATGAAAACTTGAAATCGGCCCTAATTAATCGGCCATTCCAATTAATCGGTCGACCTCTATTTCCAATTGACTTGTTGTTTCTTCGTTTGTTGGTTTAACATACAGAGTGGAGTTTTAGGTCTTCTCATTCCATTCCGCAATGCTGCATTTTTGTGCATGAAATTGGAGATTGACATTTACAGTTCCATTTGTTTTTATAGCGTTATGAACAAAAGGCTAGCTCCCACCTACAGCATTGACAGAAGTAAGGGCCCTTGCCTTCCCACCTCACGGTACTGTAATGCACTCACACTGCCATTTAGTGCACAGTACGTCAGGTGGTAAAACACTGACAGCTAGAGAGAGCGGACCCTGAGTATGTAAATGATCTGTGGTATACGGTACGTTCAGCTTTAAAGTATTTCTCTACCTGGCTTTTCTACTCTGAGCGGCAATCATTTAAGTTAAAGTCTCCTCCATTGATTTGTATGAACCCCCTTCCTCCCTCCCTCCCCCTGTCACAGCCCTCCTCTGATTCCTCCCCCCCTCACCTCTCCCCCTTCACCTATCGATACTGCCACAGCCCGAGCACCTAGGCCAGGGACTATTGATTCCTATTAATGATAATGACTGATGTTTTTCTCTTATTTTTTCTCGTTTTCTCCATCCATGCTTTCCAATTAGGAGACATCCAAGCCGAATTAGGCTCACCATGGCAACAGAGTCGGCATGTATTCCCTTTGATATCCGGCCGAGCCAACCAACCGTCCCAGAGGAGAGGAACGGGGTTTAGCTCCTCTACAGAAACATGTATGCATGCTAAAATTATAGCCTCTCTCTCTCTCTCTCTCTCTCTCTATCGGCCATTCATGGCCGTTCATTGAGCCCTAGTGCTGGTTTAATGAGGGTCAATATACAGTAGCACCTGATGTCGCCATATATCACATCACCACAGGCAGAGATGCTTATATTCGGATCAATGGGCTAAAAGGCTCTGGAATATGATGCACTAGAGTCGACACAGGGAGGATGGAAGACCATGCATATTCTTCAAAGAGCATAGTTCAGATTATGACCTGTGTGTTAGCCTAGAGATTTTTACTACAGCATGGTAATGTATAGAGAGGAATATAACGAATGGTCAAAGATATGTTCCACAAACTGGTAAAGAAACTAATGAACCTGGGGGTCATGGATTTTACAGCCTAGTGTGAGCCTCTTTTGCTGTGTTCCACTCCATGGGCAGTGTTTCCCAAACTGTGGGTAAGAACTCATTGATGATGGGTCTTAGCAAGTTATTTTCCCGGTTTAATTAAGACTCTGGCTTGGCGACAAACACTGGTTTTGTACACACACACAGTACAAATTGTTGATTCGGAAAGTATTCAGACCGCTTGAATTTTTCAACATTTTGTTACGTTACAGCCTTATTCTAAAATAGATGAAATAAATACAAATCCTCATCAATCTACACACAATACCCCATAATGGCAAAACAAAAACAGATTTTTAGAAATGTTTGCAAATGTATGAAACTCCAAATAAAAAAATACCTTATTTACATGAGTATTCAGATCCTTTGCTATGAGACTCGAAACTGAGCTCAGGTGCATACTGTTTCCATTGATCATCCTTGAGATGTTTTTACAACTTAATTGGAGTCCACTTGTGTTAAATTCAAATGATTGGACATGATTTGGAAAGGCACACACCTGTCTATATAAGGTCCCACAGATGACAGTGCATGTCAGAGCAAAAACCAAGCCATGAAGTCGAAGGTATTGTCCGTAGAGTTCCGAGACAGGATTGTGTCAAGAAACAGATCTGGGGAAGGGTACCAAAACATTTCTGCAGCATTGAAGCTCCCCAAGAACTCAGTGGCCTCCATCATTCTTAAATTGAATAAGTTTGGAAACACCAAGACTCTTCCTAGAGCTGGCCGCCCAGCCAAACTGAGCAATTGGGGGAAAGGGGCCTTGGTCAGGGAGATGACCAATCAATCAATCAAATGTATTTATAAAGCCCTTCTTACATCAGCTGATGTCAAAAAGTGCTGTACAGAAACCCCAGCCTAAAACCCCAAACAGCAAGCAACGCAGATGTAGAAGCACTTTGAAGCAGGTGTAGACCAAGAATGCGATGGTCACTCTGACAGAGCACTAGAGTTTCTCTGTGGAGATGGGAGAATCTTCCAGAAGGACAACCATCTCTGCAGCACTCCACCAATCAGGCCTTAATGGTAGAGTGGCCAGACAAAAGCCACTCCTCAGTAAAAGGCACATGACAGCCTGCTTGGAGTTTGCCAAAAGTCACCTAAAGACTCTCAGACCATGAGAAACAAGATTCTCTGGTTTGATGAAGCCAAGATTGAACTCTTTGGCCTGAATGCCAAGCGTCATGTCTGGAGGAAACCTGGCACCATCCTACGGTGAAGAATAGTGGTTGTAGCATCATGCTGTGGGTATGTTTTTCAGCAGCAAGGACTGGGAGACTAGTCAGGAACTAGGCAAAGATGAACGGAGCAAAGTACAGAGAGATTCTTGATGAAAATCTGCTACACAGCGCCCTGGACCTCAGGCGCAGGCGGAGGTTCACCTTCCAACAGGACAACGACCCTAAGCACACAGCCAAGACAATGCAGGAGTGGCTTTGGGACAAGTCTCTGAATGTCTTTGAGTGGCCCAACCAGAGTCCGGACTTGAACCTGATCAAATATCTCTGGAGAGACCTGAAAATAGCTGTGCAGCAACGCTCCCCAATGACAGAGCTTGAGAAGATCTGCAGAGAAGAATGTGAGAAACTCCCCAAATACAGGTGTGCCATGCTTGTAGCGTCATACCCAAGATGACTCCAGGCTGTAATCGCTGCCAAAGGTGCTTCAACAAAGTAGTGATTGAAGGATCTGAATACTTATGTAAATGTGATATTTCCTTTTATTTTATTTTGATAAATGAGCAAAAATGTCTAAAAAACTGTATTTGCTTTGTCATTATGGGGTACTGTGTGTAGATTGGTGAGGGGGGAAAAAAGATTTCATCAATTTTAGAATGAGCCTGTATTCTAACAAAATGTGGAAAAAGTCAAGGGGTCTGAATACTTTCCGAAGGCACTGTACATTTTAAAAACATGACTGGGATATCACAAAAAAAGTCAGACTTATTTCCATTGTGCTCCCTAAATTCCACGGTGAAAAAACATTACTTAGATACAGATACATTTCATAGATACAGACATTAACAGTTGTTCAATTGCCCGATCATTAGCCAGATTGTGACATTATTTTGAAATTAAGTTATGGTCTGCATGGCTTTGAGTCGTTGTGGTAGTCTGTTCCACTCAACAGTTCCGGTATATAAAAAGATGTGACTTGCAGGGTCGCATCGAAACTCCAAAGGTGTTGGGTGGGTTCAAGGTACCAACATGTTTTTGTAACTACTGGGGTGAGGTTCTCTATTACCTCAGTGTTTCTCAACCTGTTTAGTACCAGGGACAGGCAAGCTATATAATTCTTCCTCCTTGGAGCACTACTGACTTAAACTAGTCCAAGGCTGATTGAGAAACACTTGTCTACCTCAGCAGCTCCAATACTCCTAATGCTCAGCCATGTACTGTAAATGGAGTCAGTGAGAAGTGACATATAGCATATCAAGTAATTAATGACCTGCATGACATATTTGACTGACCAGACAGACCGCTGAATAAACAGTGCTCTCATCTGGCTATAGTGAATATTGTGTGACACATTAATGTTGTCCAACATCTATTGAGTAGCATCACAAAGCAATATGTTTCCCGGACCTAGTTTATACCTACAGTGTTTAGTCCTGGACACTCTACATTGAACAACCTGTGATGATACGCAGCGTATTAGTGTCCCCACATAGTGATCTGTGTTACATTTATAACTGGAAATTACTGGGTAAGTGTTTAGTTGAATTAACTGGTAAGAGCAGCAAATGGAGGGATGAAGGAGGGAGGGATAAGCTGCACACCAGAGGCTTTCTCTCACACACACACCCACACACACTCAGGGTCTCCTGAGACAATGAAGAAATTGATATGCCAGCCAACCAGCCCCCTACATACAGTATACTCCTGTCCTGTTCAATGTAGCCCTCCTGTGTAAATGGGTGTAGTTGTTGTCCTCTCAGCATGTTCTGATGGGTTCCAGGGAAGATGCTTATTTCTCACAATCAAGATGATTCGGTCTTCTCCCCCCGTTTCTGTTTTGCTGTAGATTATAAGGTCCTTCTAAGAAATGATACATTCAGACCTATACGGTGTATTATAATGACTGCACAGGAGGACAATGTTCTGAATGTATTTTTAAGAACTGCCCGCATAGGCTACAATGCAGGATCTTAATTTAATCACCCTGTTGCAGAAATGTCCTGCATTTGTAGTGTATTTGAGGTTTGAAATTACTTCTGAAGTTTGTCATTTCCTCTTTTAAATTTCAGACATGATTTTCCCTTCTGAAAAATGTATCAAACCCTGCAAAAATGTCTATTAATTATAATCCACATAATAATTCACATTTCCTGTTGCTGCACGATTATTTCTTGATGGAGCAAACCGGCTCCCCCAAAAAATCTTACATCTGTAATTCATCCTCTTCATTCCTATATGTTGAACATAATACTTCCACACACGAAGCTGCCTGTCTAGATCGTGTGTTCCATGGCAGGCCACAGAACTTTACCTGCCTATTACTATACTATTATCCTCATTGTTTCCTTCCTCATTGGATTGCTAATAACAACTTCCTTGTGTGCTCTGTTAAGTGGTGTTAATATGAATGGTGAAACACAACTCACTCACGTCTCGCAGGACAAGGGTCAATCTCTGTTCTCTGTGGTTTAGCGTGGGACAAGAAGTGAACGTTCCCCCCCTGAGCATTAGAAGTAATTTCCTGTCACACACACACACATGAAGTGTAGCTGGCTAATTATTTGTCAAGTATGTGCCTGTCTCCAACCCATACAAGTTGAAGTGACTGCTTCTTTTTTTTTAAAGCATTATAGCTACCAATTCTGCCTTTACTTTCCCCAAGGACATGAAAAAGTGTTGACTCTCTTGTACTCTGAGAGAGAGAGAGAGAGAGAGAGAGAGAGAGAGAGAGAGAGAGAGAGAGAGAGAGAGAGAGAGAGAGAGAGAGAGAGAGAGAGAGAGAGAGAGAGAGAAACAGAGACAGAGAAAGTGTGAGAGAGACAGAGAGAGAAACAGAGACAGAGAAAGCACGAGAGATAGAGAGGGAGAGGGGGAGAGAGGTAACCTTTCATCTCTCCTATGTAACTCTTGGGACGTTCAGCTCATAGAGAGAGGCTGTTGTTTAGACTTGTTGTGGCTGAGTTTGTGTTCAGTTTCAATGTAAATCTAATCATCTACAAGGATGACCTCGGCTAACTATTAATAATAATAATAATGATAATAATGGAATTTATTTGGCAGACACCTTTCAGGACACGTTATTAAATATATGCCTACATAAACTCAAGTGCAACACATAAAATCAAGTGCATATTTGTATGTGTAAACGTTAGGATTAGATCCCTCCAGGTCAACCGACCCAGAAATCACCTCCTTTACATACGCACCGAGGAACCATGATATCAGAGATCTCTTAACGGCACCTATTCCCATGCATTTTCTCCCACAAATGTAGCCAATGTCCCATGCAATTGTCATACCATGGGATTTCAATGACCTGAGACTAGAACAGCGGGGCTTGAGTTGAGCCGGTACTCACTGGTACAGAGTATACCGACACCCTGAGTTTTCTACGGCTTGAGTATCGGCACCTCATAGAACATTGGAGCTCAAGATGAAAGGAGTAGGCTTTAGGCACCTAAAAGGAGTACCATACACATTTTTCATTCCATCCACTTTATGCCCTTTCTAACAAGGAGGAAGGGTCATGATGTGGGGGGTGTGGAAGGAGGAGGGGTAATGGTGTGGGGGGTGTGGAAGGAGGAAGGGTAATGATGTGGGGGGTGTGGAAGGAGGAAGGGTCATGATGTGGGGGGTGTGGAATGAGGAGGGGTAATGGTGTGGGGGGGTGGAAGGAGGAAGGGTAATGACGTGGGGGTGTGGAAGGAGGAAGGGTCATGATGTGGGGGTGTGGAAGGAGGAAGGGTCATGATGTGGGGGTGTGGAAGGAGGAAGGGTCATGATGTGGGGGGTGTGGAAGGAGGAAGGGTCATGATGTGGGGGGTGTGGAAGGAGGAAGGGTCATGATGTGGGGGGTGTGGAAGGAGGAAGGGACAAAGTACAGAAAGGGAAGACTGACAATGAGAGTGAGAATATTCCTTAAAGAGGAATCTTGGAGCTCTGGTGGATTTTGGAGTCACAGAGCGGTTAGATAAATGTCCTTCTTATCACTGTTAATTCCTTTCTTAATTGGATGGAACGAACTTCCCTGAAAGAACTCCTGGACCATTAGGCCATCTCCTTAAAGATTCACAGAATCCCCCTGATCTCTGTAAAATGCCAGGGTTTTCCAGAGTTGGAGTAATATTACCTTTAAATGCCACGTTTCTGAATATTTACAGATGAAATTAGGGAAAATTTGTAAATATGAGACATTTGATGAATTCCTCAGGTGAAAGGTATGAAAAGCAAATGTAATATTTTGAGTCAGAATGCTGCTGGTATAGTGGAGTATCCCTCTCCATCCACATCTGTGAAGGCTGTATCTAGACTTCAATGTTTTATACATGAAAAAGCCTAGCTTGGATGAGGGATTCTACTTATAATCAAGAGAACATGGAAATTCCGACTTTTAAAGCAGAGAGACTTTTCAAAGCCATGCGCTCGGAGAGAGGGTTGCGGGGGACATGAATTGCATGTTGTTAAAAGAGCCCATCATGTTTCAAACCCTACGTTACAATGAGACAGAAAAACCCAGTTGACTCTTTAGGATACAAAGACTTTCTCCTCATTGCCCAGCTGACTCATAGTTCTCGCCACTGACTGAATGCCTTTGTTATTCTTCCTATTGCATGATGTATGGTTTTAGCTTTGCTGTTTTAATTTTGCAACACTCTAAGGGTTTTGTTTGGTTCAAGTGGTATTTCACTATTCTGGGTTGTGTGTTTGGACAGTTTTTGTATGTTAAGTTGGGTGTCCACAATACAGTATATATCTTTTTCTGTGGATATCTGGCACATTATTCTATAACCCTTGTTTCTCCAAAAGAGAAAGAGACAGAGAGAGAGACAGAGAGCGAGAGTGACAGACATAGAGAGAGAGAGAGCGAGAGAGAGAGAGAGAGAGAGAGAGCGACAGACAGACAGACAGACAGAGAGAGAGAGAGAGAGAGAGAGAGAGAGAGAGAGAGAGAGAGAGAGAGAGAGAGAGAGAGAGAGAGAGCGACAGACAGAGAGAGAGAGAGAGAGAGAGAGAGAGAGAGAGAGAGAGAGAGAGAGAGAGAGAGAGAGAGAGAGAGAGAGAGAGAGAGAGAGAGAAATACACACACACACACATGTATTATTTTCTATTGATTTCTATAGCCATGTGTGGATACAGTGACAATTACCTTGACAGTCACGTCGCCCACTCAGACTTCTTAAAAAGATACTGAAGCAGGCACATCTCCGGAGCTCAGGCAAACCCCACAACCTTCATTTTTGGATTCAATACATGGGAACAGATTTTAGATCCGAGTGGATTTACAGAAAAACAATTACATATTGTAGTTATTAGTGAGAGTACAGTACTGTTTATGGTTTGATTGATGAAAGAATAGTGGCAGACAGTTGTGAGGGTGAGAGACCTTGCCCCTGGTGCTGTGGACAGAGGGGTGAGTAATGTAATATTGAATCTGTACTGAGCATCTCTATGACATTTGTTTGACAGGCAGGCAACAATCACCTTGGTCTCCTCTACTGTAGGTCCATATGGGACTACTGGCTGCTGACGCTACCACTATTAACTGGGGATTACTCTATATTGTCATTGGGATTTACACCTTCTATAGTCGTCCTCTCCCCTCCTCATCCCCCTTCTTCTCCCCTCTGCTCCTCCTCCTCTCTCATCCTCCCTCCCTCCTCCCCATCATCCTCCTCTCTTCCTCCATCCCTCCTCCTCTCAGCCTCATCCTCCCTCCTCTCCTCCCCCATTTCCCCCTCTTTTCCCCCTCCTTCACCTGCTCCCCAGTGTGCCCTCACACTTCACACTCAATGTGACATTGACATCAGTGAGGACCCAAGGGCATACAGCTGTTGGTCCATTCATAGCAAGTAATTGGCTGATCTAACCTTGAACACATCTCAACATTGAATGTATCAGTGTATATGATTATAGAGGGATGAAAGGACTGAGGGATGGAGAGAAGGAAGAATTACATGAGATAAGGAGGGATAGAAGGACTGAGTGATAGAGATAAGAGGGATGAATGCAGAGGGAAGGAGGAATGGATAAATGGAGGGAAGAAGAGGTGGAAGGAAGGAGGAATGGAAGAATGGAGGGAAGAAGAGGTGGACAGAAGGAGGAATGGAAGAATGGAGGGAAGAAGAGGTGGAAGGAAGGAGGAAGGGAAGAAGAGGTGGAAGGAAGGAGGAATGGAAGAATGGAGGGAAGAAGAGGTAGAAGGAAGGAGGAATGGAAGAATGGAGGGAAGAAGAGGTGGACAGAAGGAGGAATGGAAGAATGGAGGGAAGAAGAGGTGGAAGGAAGTAGGAATGGAAGAATTGAGGGAAGAAGAGGTGGAAGGAAATAGGAATGGAATAATGGAGGGAAGAAGAGTTAGAAGGAAGGAGGAATGGAAGAATGGAGGGAAGAAGAGGTGGAAGGAAGGAGGAAGGGAAGAAGAGGTGGAAGGAAGGAGGAAGGGAAGAAGAGGTGGAAGGAAGGAGGAATGGAAGAATGGAGGGAAGAAGAGGTGGACAGAAGGAGGAATGGAAGAATGGAGGGAAGAAGAGGTGGAAGGAAGGATGAATGGAAGAATGGAGGGAAGAAGAGGTGGAAGGAAGGATGAATGGAAGAATGGAGGGAAGAAGAGGTGGAAGGAAGGAGGAAGGGAAGAAGTGGTGGAAGGAAGGAGGAATGGAAGAATGGAGGGAAGAAGAGGTGGAAGGAAGGAGGAAGGGAAGAAGAGGTGGAAGGAAGGAGGAATGGAAGAATGGAGGGAAGAAGAGGTGGAAGGAAGGAGGAAGGGAATAAGTGGTGGAAGGAAGGAGGAATGGAAGAATGGAGGGAAGAAGAGGTGGAAGGAAGGAGGAAGGGAAGAAGTGGTGGAAGGAAGGAGGAATGGAAGAATGGAGGGAAGAAGAGGTGGAAGGAAGGAGGAAGGGAAGAAGAGGTGGAAGGAAGGAGGAATGGAAGAATGGAGGGAAGAAGAGGTGGAAGGAAGGAGGAAGGGAAGAAGTGGTGGAAGGAAGGAGGAATGGAAGAATGGAGGGAAGAAGAGGTGGAAGGAAGGAGGAAGGGAAGAAGAGGTGGAAGGAAGGAGGAATGGAAGAATTGAGGGAAGAAGAGGTGGAAGGAAGGAGGAATGGAAGAACGGATGAGACAAGGGGTAATGGAGGGCAGGGGGGTTGAAGGAAAGGAGGGATGAAAGGAACTAGGTACCCCAGCTGCAACTGTCTGTGCACTCAGTCAATGCAGACAGAGATTATTAAAAAATGATGTCAAGAGAACGGCCCGGTCCTGGCAAAATTCCAGAAACCGTCAATCATGACACAGTCAGACAAGTGGCTACACAAACACACATACATTGTGACCCAGACAAGTGGCTACACTCCAGGGTTATGATTCCAAGGTCAGTGATTCTGTTCATATTTTCCACAAAGTCCCAGACAGACTGACTGGGGATAAAGACATTTCAAAGGAGAGGCTACGGAGGCACTGCCTGCATCCCAAATGGCACCCTATTCCCTATATAGTGCACCACTTTTAACCAGAGCTCCGGTGTCATTTGCCACTGACTAAATCTGATGTAGCCCAGAGCAGGCCGAAAGAGGCCATTTGAACTGATGTTATACAAAAGCAAAATGGTAATTACCATATCCACTGAGATGAGATAGCACACTGCCAAGCAGATCAGGAAGAGAGAACAGCCCAACGTTTTAATGCCAATTCAATTTGATCCTCTCTCTTGCTAATGGTGTGCATCCAGTCTATTTAAAGCAGCGTGGTCACACATGCTTTCTAAGACATTAGTTGAGTTCTGTCTAAGCACTTCAAAGGATAGCCTTTAGGCTTTCGGGCAACTATGCACAGAGATTGGATTTGTTTTTAGCTGTGCACACAAAGGGCTGAAATGGTTTTTCTCTATCTCAATGTTAGAATAAATTGCTGAGGTCATGACATGAGCCAGCAACAGTGCTCTTCTCAACAGGAGCACTGCAGTCCACCAGTAAGTGTAACAGAGATGGTTTAGTTGCATTAGCTCCCCAAGCTAATACCTCAGTTTTAGCTCAGCAGGCTAATGCAGTCTTCTGTGGCGTGCATCCCACCCAGTTTGTTGAATGGACTTGTAGAACAGTCTTACCGTACAAAACTCTCCACCTCTCCCTCAAGGCAGGTTTTCTTGCAGCTTACACTGGCACTTGCCACACAGGGATTTCCCCCTTTTATTGGAGAACCATGAAGCTGAAGAAGCGGTCTTTCCCCTCTCTCCACATGAGGAATCATAGAAAACTGCCCCAATATTACTCACTTACTATTGCTTTCATATATTGGCTCTACAAATAAAGTTAGCATCACTCTTCTGATTAGATTCATTAAAAAAAGTCCCCACACCAATTTGAAACGGTATCATAATATTATCTGTTTTTGGTATAAAGCAAGAAGACCCCAATGGAATAAGTTGATAAACTCTATTTTGTTATCCTCTATGATTTTAAATGCAGTGTATCCACATGAGTGGCTAAATTGTATTTTTTATTGTCAAATTACAGTTTTTTCGATTGCTAAACGACAGTGGGCACAACTGGAGTCACATGTGCAAAACTCTAACTACAGTCTGCACTACCAACAGTCACCTGAGCTAAACAGTTCACATCACCTGCAAAACTCATTCCAAGCAACACAACTCTTAACACATGGCTCAAAACACGCTCAGTGCAGCCAAACACTATGCACAACCCTCACTGAGATAACACACACTGTCACTCAGAACACACTGTTGGGGGCAGCCTTTGGGTCCTGTTGTAAAAATATATTTTACAGTCAAACTTACTATAATATATATCTGTGTAAATATTCTATAATTGCAATGCAAAATAGATTCCTGTAATGTTTTCACTTTCTGTAAGGATGTAACTCTCACCTGTTTTCATGATGGAAAATTCACATTACAGATGCCACTGTGGATCTTTGCAGATTGGGTTGCACCCTAAAACCTGCCTCTCTCAATGAGAGACCATGGTTCACGACATGGTCTATAAGTGTAGCCCTTATTTCATCTGAAATAACAGCTCTTTGTCTTCTTTGTCTTCCTCCACGCATCCACCCTCTCCCTGCCACCCTTCTCCCTCCACGAACCCATCTTCCTTGTTCCATTTCCAAAATGAGTCTTTCTGAGCTCTACCTATATATACTGTAATATGTGTGTGTGTTCACTAACAAGTCTAAAACAAGACACCTGCTTATCATTTCAGCTGAAATTGCAATCAGCAGTGTTTGAAAGGCACAAGGCTGAAATCTATTCCGTTTTGAATGTGTGGTTCACAGTTTTGACAGCAGTGTGTTAGCATTTGAACAAAGTGCTGTAAATCCACAGTGTTGTGCAGGTTGTGGTTAAAGTCATGGGATAAGTGTGTAGAGTTTTGAAAACTGTGTTCAAGCAATGAAAAACGAACTAGAGCTTGGTCCACATGAACTGCTGCTGTGCAGACTGTAGTTAGAGTTTTGCACATGTGACTCCAGTTGTGTCCACTGTCGTTTAGCAATCGAAAAAAACTGTCATCATAAATGTCTCTCTTTTGTATTGGCTCCCTATTATCTAAGTGTAGGCTCATGATACAGAGCTCGACTCCAGTTTACACATGCTAAATGACGAACCATTGGTACGAGAAAGAAAATAGTTGCTTCCTGTTCTTGTTAAATGTTCCATAATGCATAATGCACACACACACACACACACACACACACACACACACACACACACACACACACACACACACACACACACACACACACACACACACACACACACACACACACACACACACACACACACACACACACACACACACACACACACACACACACACACACACACACACACACACACAGAAGAGTGGCTATTTGAGATGGTAAAGTGAAATGCTTTGATAATCATGCCTCTTCCAGGTTTAATTGCCATATGATCCAAGAATCTATTTATATACTCTTTATAATTAAGGCAACATGGTGTGTGTGTGTGTTTCATTGGGGGTGTGTGTGTGTGTGTGTGTGTGTGTGTGTGTGTGTGTGTGTGTGTGTGTGTGTGTGTGTGTGTGTGTGTGTGTGTGTGTGTGTGTGTGTGTGTGTGTGTGTGTGTGTGTGTGTGTGTGTGTGTGTGTGTGTGTGTGTGTGTGTGTGTGTGTGTGTGTGTGTGCGTGTGTGTGGTGAGCTGTACCTGTGAAGAGTCAATGAGTCAATGGCATGTCACTTTCACTGTGTTCCCAGAATACCCTGTCTCTGTCTATGTAATACATTGGCCATGCAGCTTATTCACAGCTGACCAACAGACAGAAATACCATTTACGTAATTAACCCCTCATTAACCCATTGTCACAATTTCAATCATGAGCTTCTTTATTGAGCTTGAGCTTTGCAAAACACAATTGCACGAGCACACACACACAGAAACACACACCCTTTGCCCCTTTACCATTATCTAGTTATAACATTAAGCTGATTTAGCTGCTCTGATGAATGTGTCTTGTCAAGTCAGAAGCACTTGATAGAGGACATTGTGTAGGCTTGTGTATGGGGGGGTGGCGCGCTACAAATGGCTATATCGGTCTGCTAATAAAGGACTATTAAAGGCCCAGTTCGCAACTTTTGTGATTTTTTTAATGGAAAAGAAATGCACTGTTTTTTTAGGGGCTTTGTGGCTTTTCTTGATACAAATACCTCTCTGTGTTTATTTGAAACTATATTTAACTAGGCAAGTCAGTTAAGAACAAATTCTTATTTACAATGACGGCCTACCAAAAGGCCTCCTGCCGGGACGCGGGCTGGGATTAAAATGTGTGTCTATATATAGAGAAATATTGGTCAAAACACACATCACAACAACAAAGACAACACAACACTACATAAAGAGAGACCTAAGACAACAACATAGCAAGGCAGCAACACAACATGACAACAGCATGGTAGCAACAGAACATGGTAGCAGCACAAAACATGGTACAAACATTATTGGACACAGACAACAGCACAAAGGGTAAGAAGGTGGAGACAACACTATATCACACTAAGCAGCAACAACTGTCAGTAAGAGTGTCCATGATTGCGTCTTTGAATGAAGATATTGAGATAAAACTGTCCAGTTTGAGTGTTTGTTGCAGCTCGTTCCAGTCGCTAGCTGCAGCGAACTGAAAAGAGGAGCGACCCAGGGATGTGTGTGCTTTGGGGACCTTCAACAGAATGTGACTGGCAGAACAGGTGTTGTATGTGGAGGATGAGGGCTGTAGTAGATTTCTCAGAGGGGGGGGGGGGGGGGGGTGAAGAGTGTTTTATAAATAAGCATCAATCAGTGGGTCTTGTGACGGGTATACAGAGATGACCAGTTTACAGAGTATAGAGTGCAGTGATGTGTCCAAAAAGGGGAGCAAATCTGATGGCCTATTGGTAGAGAACATCTAGCCGCTCGAGAGAACCTTTACCCGCCGATCTATAAATCATGTCTCTGTAATCGAGCATGGGTAGGATGGTCATCTGAATTAGGGTTAGTTTGGCAGCTGGAGTGAAAAAGGAGCAATTAATATAGAGGAGTCTAGACTTAACTTTAGCCTGCAGCTTTGATATGTGCTGAGAGAAGGACAGTGTACTGTCTAGACATGCTACGAAGTACTTGTATGAGGTGACTACCTCAAGCTCTAAACCCTCAGAGGTAGTAATCACACCTGTGGGGAGAGGGGCATTCTTCTTACCAAACCACATGACCTTTGTTTTGGAGGTGTTCAAAACAAGGTTACGGGTAGAGAAAGCTTGTTAGACACTAAGAAAGCTTTGTTGTAGAGCATTTAACACAAAATCTGCGGAGGGGCCAACTCAGTATAAGACTGTATCATCTACATATGAATGGACAAGAGAGCTTCCTACAGTCTGAGCTATGTTGTTGATCTAAATTGAGTAGAGCGTGGGGCCTAGGTTCGAGCCTTGGGGTACCCCCTTGGTGACAGGCAGTGGCTGAGACAGCAGATTTTCGGACATTATACACTGCACTCTTTGAAAGAGTTAGTTAGCAAACCATGCCAAAGACCCCTCAGAGACACCAATACTCCTTAGCCGGCTGTAATGTGGTGCGTGCTGGTGGCAGGGAAGTCAGGTGCAGGAGAATGAACTTGGTAAAAACGGAGCTGTTTAATAAACATCAAAACCTCCGAAAACCAAAGTATACAAAATAACAAATAGAGGGTGCAAAACCCGTCGCACACCAGAAAATACAATAAACACCTTTAAACAACAAACAATCTCCGACAAGGACATGAGGGGAAACAGAGGGTTAAATACACAACATGTAATTGATGGGATTGGAACCAGGTGTGTAGGAAGACAAGACAAAACCAATGGAAAATGAAAAATGGATCAATGATGGCTAGAAGGTCGGTGACGTCGACCGCCGAACACCGCCCGAACAGTCCGACAGTTGATTATTGACAAGTTTTTCCAACACTTTTGATAAACAGGGCAAAATAGAAATAGGCCTATAACAGTTACGATAAGCTTGATATCCCCCTTTAAATAAAGGATGAACTGTGGCTGCCTTCCAAGCAATGGGAACCTCCCCAGAAAGAAGAAACAGGTTAAAAAGGTTGGAGATAGGCTTGGTGATGATAGGGGCAGCAACCTTAAAGAAGAAAGAGTCTAAACCATCTGACCCAAATATTTTTGGGGGTTCAAGTTTCAGGAGCTCCTTTAGCACCTTGGGTTCAGTGACTGCCTGCAGGGAGAAACTTTGTAGCAGGGCAGGGGAAAAAGAGGGAGAAGCATCGAGGATAGTCACATTAGAAGGGGTGGGAGATGAGGAAATGTTGGACGGGCCAGGAAGCATGGCTGAGTCAAATAGGAATCCTGACTTAAAGAGCTCAGCCATGTTCTTCTTGTCAGTAACAACCACATCATCAACATTAAGGGACATGGGCAGCTGTGAGGAGGAGGGTTTATTCTCCAGGTCTTTAACTGTTTTCCAGAACTTCTTGGGGTTAGACCCACAGAGAGAGAACTGCTCCTTAAAGTAACTAACTTTGGCCTTCCGGATAGCCTGAGTGCACTTATTTCTCATTTGCCTGAACGAGAGCCAGTCAGCTTGAGTATGGGCAGCCCGAGCCTTTCACCAAATGCAATTCTTGAGGTGGAGTAACTCTTCAAGATCACGGTCGAACCAGGAGCTGAACCTGTTTTACTTCTCATTTTCTTTATGGGGGTGTGTTTGTATTAAGGGTCTCTTTCAACCTTTTCCCTTAGAGTGCCATTCAACCTCATCTTTGTCTGTACAACACCACACAAACAACATACTTATCCTCTATACCCCCTTAGAAATGGAGGAGGAACAGTGTGCTACATCAATCTGTCAAGCCTTAAGAGGAGGGGCTTCATCTAGGAGACAATCAAAATGGCACCCTGTTTCCTGTACATAGTGCACTACCTTTGATGTTCTCGTATCAACTGGCCGCCCCCTTGCTGTTTTGTGTGTGTGTGTGTGTGTGTGTGTGTGTGTGTGTGTGTGTGTGTGTGTGTGTGTGTGTGTGTGTGTGTGTGTGTGTGTGTGTGTGTGTGTGTGTGTGTGTGTGTGTGTGTGTGTGTGTGTGTGTGTGTGTGTGTGTGTGTGTATCAACCGCCTGATGCTGCTGTGTCTGTGCTATGTCAAATAGCCTTACCTTTGAGATGAAACAAAGGTCAATAAAAACACAATCGGATTGTGTTTAAAGGCCCACTACAGCCATTTTTAATCATTTTAATTGGTGACATATACACTTTTATCAGATTGTATTGGGTTGAAAGGGACAGGTCCTGGTGTTTTCCAAGTTTTACTCTACAGGTTCGGTTAACAGAGTTAAACTGAGAGGCTGCTGGTTGCTGCAGAAAATCTCTGTGACAGCGGAAAACAGGCCATAATTTATTGAATTAATTTATTCCATTCAGATATATATGAAATGACAGGTTTGAGAAAATTATTGCTTGAAGACAGACTTAAACATTGCAAATGTATTGGTAGGCCTTACATGGCAATTGAGAAATTATAGACAGGGGTTGGGTTAAATGTGGAAGACACATTTTGGTTGAATGCATTAGGTGGTTAGTGGTCACCCAAATAGGCTAATGGCCTGACAAATTGTACTAACAATTCATCATTCTTTCCCCTCTAAATCATCCATCAGATAACTGCTTATTGGCTGGAAATAATTAGCCACTCAGTATGCAAATTAACCGTAACAAAACATAACCTTTTATGGGCGAAAAGGAAAATGTCTCCTCATCGGAGCAGCTAGAACCTCTCAAATACATCGCTGGATGATTTGTGTGTGGTTGATATACCTCAGCTGATCACTAACGGCTTAATATGAGTAAAGGACTGTTACATGTAAATAGATGGCTATTTATCTCGAATCAACATCTGTTGGGGAATTATACATAAGGTGTAGCGGAGGTGGTTTGACTAACCACATGATGAAGTGATGAATAATCTTGCCTGAGATCTGAGGACTTGCATTAGCTCCCTGAGCTAATGTTGAGGCTTTTGTTCAGCGGGCTAACACAGTCCTGTGGTGGAATGGTGGCGATCGGAGACGTCTGATTACAAAATATAGACTCCTGAGTCCTGAATGTCTTTGTATACTGTGTCCATGGTTGCCTGGCTAGGCTATGACCAAACTCAGAAAGCACTTGATGTCACCGGGCCCCTCATGTCATCACCACAGTTGGGTGTTCCCATAGAAATGATGTATATGGGTGTCCCCATTCCTTCCCTGCCTGTTATGTGAGAAATTGAGGGAGATCCTGCTTGACTGCCAGACTGGTGGCCACCATGGGCATGTTGCATAGACACAGATTCCCCTGACTGTCACGTGGCAGTGTGACATCTTCATGTGACTCATAAATACCATGGTAAATGGTCCTTACTGCGTAGGCCACATTTACCATAGTACTTACTGTGTAGGCCACATTTACCATGGAATTTACTGTGTAGGCCACATGGCAAATGTGGGCTCCTGATTACATTATGTAGGCTTCCTGTAGGAAGCTTGTGTGAGCAGACACAATTGTAACAGAAAAGTATTTAGTATAGGGTATTTTCAAATGTGGACCAATGTGATCGGCTACAATTCAAGTATGCAACACTTAAAGAGCAATATTTTGACAATTATTTCTACCATGGACTCATTGAAGTGTTATGCAGATTGAGGGTGGTGACTGACTGAGGCCACAAATCAAATTGGATTCCTCACCTGCTTCGTAAACAACAGGTGTAGACTAACAGTGAAATGCACCTACAATTTGTCTTAACTTAACAACTCCATTTAGTTTTACGAGAATACAATACAATGAAAATGTCTGATGATGTATTACAAGTGGATTGAATTAGTCAGAAGAACCCAACAGACAGTATGGCAATACCTACTTTCTGTCTGACTGCGGCGTGCATTCCATTCATCCCCGCGCGCGCTCTGGGTAAATACCGTCGCGGCCAATTCTTGTCTCGCAAACCCCTCCCTTACCAGCTCGAGCCCAGTCACATTCCTTTCATGTTCAATACTGAGCAGTAACAAGCAATTGCAACAATGTGAATTTCAACTTCGGATATTCGAACATCTTTGACGAGGATAGGCAAAAATTACAGAAGGGAGATTGGGTTGGAACGATCCGTATGGAATTGTCAACGTATGGAATTGAGAGGGGTTGTTTTTATTGCAGGTGAGAATGGAAACGTATGTCGCCTGTTGCTCCGCAGTTCCGTTACACGCGCAGCACACACACGTATGTATGGAATCATTTTCATGCTGGCTTTCCACCTTTATTTATCTCGTCTGGTGGTTGTTGTTAGTCAGATAAGGAAACAAACAGGATAAATAGATGAGTTGGGGTAGTCATATATCCGTTTTTGGGATGATTTCAATATCCACCATGTTTTAAATTAATAGTATTATTAAACGTTGTCATGTGACGATTCAATTTGTTGCTTCACAGCCTCATTCATCTCTTCTGATCACTCAAATATAGTTTATTGTTGGACTGTCGAATATACTGTTATTTTTCTGTTATAATAATGTTGTGATAGGATGCCTGCAATAATATTGCTGTTATGTCCTTGATAAATACTTGGACATAACATAGTTCAATGGGTGTCATCTTTACATCCATGCCGCAATGACATAGTTTAATCGTGGCAGTGAGTTGTTCCCCATGTAGAAAACAACAGCTGCGCTGGTCAGAAAGGGAAGCCGGGAACCCTGTAGTAGGTTACGTCGCATTTGGCCGCGGAGCTCGAGGGCAGGGTTAACGGTTGACGGTTGAGCCCAGGAGTGCGCTATAGGAAGGAATTCGCCTTGGTGACGAGCAGGCTCACACAGCAGGGTGTCCTTTCCTTTAGTGTTCATATGAACATTGTTTAGCAGATACACACTCATTATATCATATAAAAACTCATACTATATAATAACATCTTGTAATATCCGAATGATAATATATAACCGATAAACAAAAGGCATACATTTAGACCTATAGGCCTACCTAAAAGAAAGTGTACAAATCTGTGTAGGCTTGGCTACTCATACATCTGATTATTTACCATGGGGCATGGCTTATTTGTTTGGGAAATGCCATGCCATTTAGAACACTTGCAGATTATTGTCTTTGAGGAATAGCTTGGCTATTATTTGCTCAGGTCCAGTTCTATGGTAATTCGAAACCCCTCAATGCATCAAGACTATTTGCATAAATGGTTCACCCTTAATGATAATGTTAATTGGATTAACACAAACTGTATCAAGTGATGTGGGGCTGTATGCTTCAAGAAAACATAGTAGACTAGTCTACTGTAGATCTAAGTCTATGTCCCAAATTGCACCCTATTCTCTGTGTAGTGCACGACGGCTCTGGTCAAAAGCAGTGCACTATGTATGTAATAGGGTGCCATTTGGGATGCAGGAATTTCATAAATATGGCCTTGGCAGGAACATGTAACTTAAGTAAGAGAATGGCCATATCCTATGATAAATGATCAAAATAATGTTGTGGTTGTGTCAAAAAAAAATCAACTCTGTCTAATCACTCTGCCTCTTAATACCATGATGGTGTACATCAAGTTGCTCTTATACCTGTGTAGTAACACTACAGTAACACCATTGATGTTACATAGTATTCTAGTAATTGTTTTGTAAATGCATAGTAATGGAACAATCGACATGATTTATTCTCTGACTTTATGGTGGGGTCATATCAAAGAGCTATTTCATTGAACTCTTGACCATTCATTCATCTTCAGGCTAATGCTTCCAGGCTGACAGTTTTTTTGCAATGGGTGGCGTCAATATTACTTAACCTAAAAGAGTTATAGCTGTATTTATTTTTCTTTATTTCATGATCCTTACTGCCATGTTGAGATTTGTCATAAGAACTAGCTTTACCTGTAAGCTTTGGTTGACACCAGTGGAAGTCACAGCTAAGCTCTTGCAAGGAGAGAAAAAACATGGGGGAGAAAATAATTGAGCAACCTCTACATAGCCTAAGTGCTATTTACAAAGCCCATGCATGATTGTAGTTGATTGGGAGCCCATCCCACTTCTAGAGTGCCTGCTAAATTGTGATTGCAGACCGATTTAGTTGCATTTGAAAATCAGATTTTTGTAAAGGATGGCTCTTTTTACAGTAATGTTAAAGGTTGTATTATTCTCTGTCCCCAATCCACTCTGGCATCTACCCCTTAAAATCATATGATGACAGATATTTTCCTGCACAGTAGGAAATGCATACTTGTAGTGTATAAAACTTGTACAAACTTGTAGGTTTAAAAAGGGTTATAAAGTATGTAATTTTGACTTTAAACTGTCAGACTTGATTTACACTAACGATAAATGTATTATCCCCTGCAAGAAATGTAAATTATTATCCACATAATAATTCACATTTCGTGTTGCTGCAGGATTATTTTCTTGCTGTAGCAAGCTGGCTCAAATTAAGATCATACATCTGTAATTGGTCAGAGTTTCAAAATGGTCTAAACCATACTGCTACACAATATGGTCATATAAAGACTTCAGGTAGAAAGTAAGGACTTTATTCAATTTATGAATGTTTTCATGGTTCCACTGAATCTGAATGACAGGGCAATCATGTCCTTCTTGATTTGTGAAAAGAAAATTGAAGTGATGGCAAAAATAGAAATGGTTGCAGACTCGCAGCTGAGGCTGTATGCTAGTTGTTAGTGGACTGTGGACACACAACATTTACATATCAATTAACGTTTGGCCAATTATAGATTTCAAAGGCGCCCATTTCAACCTGTATGTGAAAAACCTTTGACACTGCAGTGTGACCAGAGACGGAAGAGGGCCAGCAGCTGAATTCAGTCAGGTCATTACTGTGAAATATCTGTTGGGTATGATGGTATGACTTCAGTCAGTTAGTCATTGGACTTGAAAGGCCTCAAAGCTCACACACTCCCAGTGACACATAGCCTACATTCTCCCCTCCAAGGGCCTCTGAAGATGATGCATTCAAAATCCCTCGTCACCGCGGATACCAACTGTCACTTGTGTTGCTTTGCCATTTTTCTACTTGCGGATGGTGGATGACAGGCCTGCGTGCAATTCAACGTTTTGGCAGTTGGCGTTTGAACCTAGACACACTTGAGGGAGGCTGGGCCTCAGACAACACAGATGCTTCCCTCCCTGAAATTGATAAATAAACATAAATTCTATTCTATTCTATTTTAGTCTCTCTGTCATATCTTTGAGCTGTGCCTGGTGCTCCCAGGGGAGACTGGGCCTCAGACAGTCAACTAAGATTCTTCCCTTTCTAAATCTCTCTCATCCTCATAGGATCTAGTGAACAACACAAGCTGTACGGAGATAGGGCCACTCCCTCACACTAGGTTATTATTATTTATATAGTTTTTAGTATCTATTTTTCCCCCAGATATGTGGAGATGCCCATATCCATTAACAATCACTGTAGTCTAGAGCGTCCTACAATTCCTCCCATCAAGCTGCTGGGCAGTATAGTAAAGTTGTGTATAATCAGAATTGATCGTATGTCTAAGTGGATACATTTTTCAGGATCTTATCCTGTTCGAACTCGGTAATGAATGTGTTTTATCAGTACCTCAGGCAGATCTGACAGACAGATGTTAGTATGTGTTTATATACATGATAGGTAGGGTCTCGATATGGGGAAAGTCATACGATGGAAAATAAGTGCATAGCACTTTTATAATTGAATAGGGCTGTATTGTACAGTTAACTTACAGACTACAGGATAGATAGGCTCTCAATATGGGGAAAATACAGCTATGGCTGAATAAAGGTGCCTAGCATTTTTATGATTGAATAGGGCTGCATTGTACACTTGGGTTAATGTAGAGTTCCTGCACTGTAAGTGAATTCCACACATTCACCCTGTGCTGTGTCTTCCCCATGTGATGTTCTGCAGACAAGGATCTGTTTTGAGAAGGTGACAATACACAGTGTGACAGAGGGAGAATGAGGGGGGCATGATATAACCAGCCTGCTGCATTCCACTGTACTTAGCACTTATCACACAATGGCTGAGTCCCTATCACACAATGTGTGAGTCCCAAATGGCACCCTATTCCTTATGGGACCTGGTAAAAAGTAGTGCACACATAGAGAATAGGGTGTCATTTGGAATGCAGGCAATGTGTTGTTGTTATCCACAGTACGCAAGCTTACAATAGAGCAGGTATATGTTTTTTTTTACTAACAATACCGATCATGTCGTGATTGGGAACGTAAGTAAACATTGATTCCATTGCTCGCTCTAACTTCACATTACTGTGCACTTACCTTATTCTTACTCTTACACAGATAATAAAATGTACATGTCACAACAGGCAATGTATATGTTTGACAGATAAAAACTTGTTCCTGCAGTCAAATGACTAAATCGCCCTGCTAGTGGCCTCATGGGTGGAATGTTCATATGTTTCAGAATTTCAGAATTATTAAAAAATGGTATATATATATATATATTCAACTACGAAAATCCGGTGTTTCTATGTCAAACGGTTTTGTTATATTTCAGTCTTCTGTGATGTATATAAAGTGTAATATTGGGATGCAAACTCAAAATTAACCATATTTCAACTCTATATCTGACATTATGCAGGTGCCTTCTTTTTAATCCCATAACCATGTGTGTGAGGTGTATACTTTGGTTTCAAATGAGATTTGTTTAAGACTACCAAGAAACACTCTGTGTGACCCTGATTTAGCACACTGCAGTAAGAGGTTAATTGACTAAATACACAACATAGTTGTAGCCTAGTGGTTAGAGTCTAGTGGGTTGAGTGGTTAGAGTCTAGTGGGTCTAGTGGTTAGAGTCTAGTGGTTAGAGTCTAGTGGTTAGAGTGGGTCTAGAGTCTAGTGGTGGTTAGTGTCTAGTGGGTCTGAGTGGTTAGAGTCTAGTGGGTCTAGTGGTTAGAGTCTAGTGGGTCTAGTGGTTAGAGTCTAGTGGTTAGAGTCTAGTGGGTCTAGTGGTTAGAGTCTAGTGGGTTGAGTGGTTAGAGTCTAGTGGGTCTAGTGGTTAGAGTCTAGTGGTTAGAGTCTAGTGGGTCTAGTGGTTAGAGTCTAGTGGTTAGAGTCTAGTGGGTCTAGTGGTTAGAGTCTAGTGGGTTGAGTGGTTAGAGTCTAGTGGTTAGAGTCTAGTGGGTCTAGTGGTTAGAGTCTAGTGGTTAGAGTCTAGTGGGTCTAGTGGTTATAGTCTAGTGTGTTGAGTGGTTAGAGTCTAGTGGGTCTAGTGGTTAGAGTCTAGTGGGTCTAGTGGTTAGAGTCTAGTGGTTAGAGTCTAGTGGGTCTAGTGGTTACAGTCCAGTGGTTAGAGTCTAGTGGTTAGAGCCTAGTGGTTAGAGCCTAGTGGTTAGAGCCTAGTGGTTAGAGCCTAGTGGTTAGAGCGTTGGGCCAGTAACTGAAAGGTTGCTAGATCAAATCCCCGTGCGGACAAGGTAAAAATCTGTCATTCTGCCCCTGAACATGGCAGTTAACCCACTGTTCCTAGGCTCTCATTGTAAATAAGCATTTGCTCTTAACTAGCTTGCCTGGTTAAATAAAAATAGTTTGTAGCTGGCTAGTGTTTGATTCACAGGTCTATCCTTATTGCCAAATCTCAGTAAAGAATGTGTTCTTTTAAGGACAGTAATTCTTCTAACCTAGCTTAATCAATCAAATGTATTTCTAAAGTCCTTTTTACATCAGCAGTTGTCACAAAGTGCTTATACAGAAACAGAGCCTAAAATCCCAGAGAGCAAGAAATGCAGATGTAGAAGCACGGTGGCTACTGTAGGAATTCCTCCCTAGAAAGGCATGAACCTAGGAGGAAATATAGAGAGTTACAAGGCTCTGAGGGGTGTCCAGTCCTCTTCTGGCTTTGCCGGGTGGAGATTATAAGATTATCTTCTGGCCAATAAATTGCCATTAAGGCCAGATTGTTCTTCAATGTGTTCAAACATTTATAGATGACCAACAGGGTCAAATAATAGTCACAGTGTTTATTGAGGGTGCAACAGGTCAGCACCTTAACCTTATCGTGTAACCTAGCATGTCATAAATAGAACAAATAGTGCAATATTGTTTCTATCAATAACAGTGAAATTATGATGATGTGTATACAACAGAGTAAATCAATGGTTTATTGTCATTTATACACCGTGGTGCTCCTGTTTTGTCTTTTTGACTACAGCAAAAACCAAAAGGTCCACACTAAAAAAGTTGTTCAAAATACGTATAGTCCTTCATTAAGCAGTTTTATATTTTTTAATGCTTCTATCTGTTTTTATTTCAGCATGAGTTCAACTGGTGGCAGGTCCTGCTAGACCTGAACAGACCGTGAGTGTGTTGGTGGAGGCTCATCAGTCTCCAGTATGGAGTGTTTGGTATGAGCCGTGGCCGGTCTGCTGGTCCTTGGGCCGGTCCAGTGGTGAGGTGTCCCTGTCCCTTGGCGGGATGCTGAGGGCTGGTGGTCCCCACCAGTATGACTCCCCTGGACCTGTGGCTGTCCCGCTCCATCCCCATGTGCCTCCTCCTCCAGAGCCTGGTCCTCATGGCCCTGTGCTTCCCCTCCGCCTCCATGTGTCCCAAGGGCTGCGTCTGCCAGCGGGCCCGACCCGACCCGGGCCTCCACCTCGGCCCGGGGCCCCTGGGGCTCTTCCTTGGCCTCAATGTCACCTGTACCGGGTCCCGGCTCAAAGAGATCCCCCCGGACCTGCCTCCAGACACCGCCGTGCTCCGCCTCGACCACAACCAGATCATGGCCGTTCCCGACCATGCCTTCCGGGGCCTGAGGCTGCTGCGGGAGCTCAACCTGTCCCACAACGCTGTGGAGACGCTGGAGGAGGGTGCCTTCAGTGGCGTGGAGGCCACACTGCAGGTCCTCGACCTCTCACACAACCGCATCACTAGCGTGCACAAGGATGCATTCGCCCGGCTCAAAGCGCGGGTCCTGGTGGATGACAACCCCTGGCACTGTGACTGCACCCTGCAGCAGGCACTGGGCGGCATGGCCCACAACCACGAGGCGGCTGCACGCGTCCTCTGCCGGAGCTCCGAGCTCCAGGAGCAGGAGGGACGCCATTTCCTGGCGGTGGACACAGACCTGTGTAACCTGGCCAAGAGGACCACGGACTACGCAATGCTGGTGACGATGTTCGGCTGGTTCGCCATGGTCATCTCCTACGTGGTGTATTACGTACGGCAGAACCAGGAGGATGCCCGGCGACACTTGGAGTACCTTAAGTCGCTGCCCAGCAAGCCTGTGAAGCCCAACGAGGTGGAGGACATCAGTACTGTGGTGTAGCAGGACATCATCACTACTAGACACTATAGGACATCAGTACTACAGTGTGACATCCCTGGAGTGAGAACTGACATCACTATAGTGAGAACTGACTGTATACAATATAATTAGATTGCCTAATTAGTTCTAGAATTAGAATGACTAATTGATTCTAATTCTATGCATGAACAGCAGAAGTTCAGAATTAAACCCGGAGATATAGGACCCATATTTCAAAATGGATGTAACGTCTTCTGTTGTGAAAATGTTTTTTTGATGTACTCAAAAGAAATCATGATAGATTAAACCTGGATCCTTGCATTTGAAGCTTCACACCCAATATGTGTTAATTACAAAAGTAAACACTGAGAAAGCCCAATTTTTAAAGAGGAGAAATGCTTAAACGTTAGTGTTTGTCTGTAGACGTCAATCTAAAGACAAGCATTTTGGAATGCACATGTGCATAGACAACAGCAGTTAGTTCAGATCACATTAACAGAAGGGTAAAGTCTATGGGGGTACCACAGATGGCTTCATTGAGATCTGTTCTGAGATTGTTTTGAAAATCTGAATCTCAGGTTTACATTTTGATAGGTTGATAAGTATTTTTTTAGAGCAAAATCTGGAGAAATGGTTTTTGGACAACATTTTTGTAAGGTAATGATAACAGCCCTTTGATCTAGAGGGTGTTCTCTGTGCTTGTGCATCCAACTGCATACTTTGTTTAATTTAATTTGAATAAATAACAGGACCCAAACATCAATCATGAAACTTACCTTTACTTTCCAAATGTGAAATAATTAGAATCAATGATTTGTTAAAATGATCATGATATCACCAATGTTGAAAAACGACTGATGTGCTGTAAAAATACTAAACATTTCTTCCTTAATTTTGTCAAGTCCCTGTACTGTATGTTCTTGTTGTCTTGAAATGACAAAGTTGATTCATTGCATCTTAGTAGATTTGTGATGGTCAGATAATGTAGCACAATGGTTTGGGGTAGATATCAAATCAAATGACTCCCCAAAAAATTGGTAGATTCAAGTGATTCGTATGTGTGTCATGTGATTTACCAGTACCCTAGTAGTGTCCAAGTGCTCAAGTTCTGAGAACCAACAAGCGTTTTGTGTTACATGTTAACACAACACATACACAACAACACCCAAAAACAATACTTTGCATTTGGCTTTTCCACAAAACTAATTTGCTAAGATTTCTAATGACTCAGTCTATGCTTCCTGAAATAGAATACATATTCATATTCATAGAAATGTGTTTCACACATAGATTCATTTCTCAGCCAAAGTGGAGAAATACTCAGTGTCCCAAATGGGACCATATTCCCTACATATAGCCCTATGGGCCCTGGTGGAAAGTAATGCACTATGTAGAGAATAGGGTGCAATTTGGGACACACCCACAGCGTCACAAACCTGTCGATGGGAAGACTGTAATAATTTCAACACAAACATCCCCTTTCTGTTCTGCCCCCATGCTGCGTTCAGAATGCAGATAGATGCATGCATCATTTACCTTGCCTTTAATAACACTGTGTGTAGAGTTCTATACCCAGCAATGTGAGAAGAGAAAATTACAGCTGTCATTTGTTTAAATGGCTTTCACTTGCATCACAGTGACATGGGTTCACTAAAACATCCCATAGAGAGAAAGATGGAGAGAGAGGTGAGGGGAGGGCAGGGCAGGGCAGGGCAGAGAGGGATAGAAAGTGAGAGAGAAAGTGAGAGAGAGAAGGAGAGAGGATAGGTAAGTGGGCGAAGGAGCGATATGGGCAGGAGAGTGAGAGAATGAAAAAAGTAAAAGCTTCTATCCATATTCAATGTGGTTAAAAAATGATGTATTATGTACAAGGAATGTTACACAGTTTAGATTCCCCCCCAGTGCTGCAAGGTGGCCAGTTCATTTGGAAGGATTTGATGATATGATGAGCACAGGTTGTTACAACAGGTAGTAGTTACAACAGGTAGTAGTTACGATAGGTAGTAGTTACAACAGGTTGTTACAACAGGTTGTAGTTACAACAGGTTGTTACAAGAGGTTGTAGTTACAACAGGTTGTAGTTACAACAGGTAGTAGTTACAACAGGTTGTTACAAGAGGTTGTAGTTACAACAGGTAGTAGTTACAACAGGTAGTAGTTACGATAGGTAGTAGTTACAACAGGTTGTTACAACAGGTTGTAGTTACAACAGGTTGTTACAACAGTTTAGTAGTTACAACAGGTTGTTACAAGAGGTTGTAGTTACAACAGGTTGTAGTTACAACAGGTAGTAGTTACAACAGGTTGTTACAACAGGTAATAGTTACAACAGGTTGTTACAACAGGTAGTAGTTACAACAGGTTCTTACAACAGGTTGTAGTTAGAGCAGGTTGTAGTTACAACAGATTGTTACAACAGGTAGTAGTAGCAACAGGTAGTAGTTACAACAAGTTGTTACAACAGGTTGTAGTTACAACAAGTCATTACAACGGGTAGTAGTTACAACAGGTTGTTACAACAGGTTGTAGTTACAGCAGGTTGTAGTTACAACAGGTTGTTACAACAGGTAGTTGTTACAACAGGTAGTTACAACAGGTTGTAGTTATAGCAGGTTGTTACAACAGGTAGTAGTAGCAACAGGTAGTAGTTACAACAGGTTATTACAACAGGTTGTAGTTATAACCGGTAGTAGTAGCAACAGGTAGTAGTTACAGCAGGTTGTTACAACAGGTATTAGTTACAACAGGTTGTAGTTACAGTAGGTTGTAGTTACAGCAGGTTGTAGTTACAACAAGTCGTTACAACAGGTAGTAGTTACAACAGGTTGTTACAACAGGTTGTAGTTACAGCAGGTTGTAGTTACAACAGGTTGTTACAACAGGTAGTAGTAACAACAGGTAGTAGTTACAACAGGTTGTTACAACAGGTAGTTACAACAGGTTGTTACAACAGGTTGTTACAACAGGTTGTAGTTACAACAGGTTGTTACAACAGGTTGTAGTTACAACAGGTTGTAGTTACAGCAGGTTGTAGTTACAACAGGTTGTTACAACAGGTAGTAGTAACAACAGGTAGTAGTTACAACAGGTTGTTACAACAGGTAGTTACAACAGGTTGTTACAACAGGTTGTAGTTACAGCAGGTTGTTACAACAGGTAGTAGTAGCAACAGGTAGTAGTTACAACAGGTTGTTACAACAGGTTGTAGTTACAACAGGTTGTAGTTACAACAGGTTGTAGTTACAGCAGGTTGTTACAACAGGTAGTAGTAGCAACAGGTAGTAGTTACAACAGGTCGTTACAACAGGTAGTAGTAGCAACAGGTAGTAGTTACAACATGTTGTAACAACAGGTAGTAGTAACAACAGGTAGTAGTTACAACAGGTTGTTACAACAGGTAGTTACAACAGGTTGTTACAACAGGTTGTAGTTACAGCAGGTTGTTACAACAGGTAGTAGTAGCAACAGGTAGTAGTTACAACAGGTTGTTACAACAGGTTGTAGTTACAGCAGGTTGTAGTTACAACAGGTTGTAGTTACAACAAGTCATTACAACAGGTAGTAGTAGCAACAGGTAGTAGTTACAACAGGTTGTTACAACAGGTTGTAGTTACAACAGGTTGTAGTTACAGCAGGTTGTAGTTACAACAGGTTGTAGTTACAACAAGTCGTTAAAACAGGGCGTAGTTACAGTAGGTTGTAGTTACAACAGGTTGTAGTTACAACAGGTTGTAGTTACAACAAGTCGTTACAACAGGTTGTAGTTACAACAGGTTGTAGTTACAACAAGTCGTTACAACAGGTAGTAGTTACAACAGGTTGTAGTTACAGTAGGTTGTAGTTACAACAGGTTGTAGTTACAGTAGGTTGTAGTTATAGCAGGTTGTAGTTAGAACAAGTCGTTAAAACAGGGTGTAGTTAAAGCAGGTTGTAGTTACAACAGGTAGTAGTTACAACAGGTTGTAGTTACAGTAGGTTGTAGTTACAGCAGGTTGTAGTTACAACAAGTCGTTAAAACAGGTTGTAGTTACAGCAGGTTGTAGTTACAACAGGTAGTAGTAACAATAGGTAGTAGTTACAACAGGTAGTAGTTACAACAGGTTGTAGTTACAGTAGGTTGTAGTTACAGCAGGTTGTAGTTACAACAGGTTGTAGTTACAACAGGTTGATAGACAAGTAGGCCTAGTCACAACACACATTCATCAAACTAAATGTAAATAGGTACATTGTTGTTGTGTGCGAGAAGGAATTTGAAATCCATTTAATAAATTGTTGTATTTTAATGTTGTGCTACTGTACAGCCTTTTGCACTGTCTTGTCCTGCAGAGCAGAGGCCATGAGTTCATGTCTCATGTATTTGTAATGGGTTTAGGAGAGGAGACTTCAATGCATGTACCCATACCGCAAATTTAAAAAGCACAGTGTAGCCAAGCTAAGGACTCTGGAAGAATATTTAATTAAGTGCCTGAAAAACTTCTCTCATATTTTCTGTTTCTTATTTTAACCAAATAATTTCACATTCAGAGTTGTTTTCTGGACATGAATGAAAAAAGCACTGCGTTTCACAGTCAAAGGTTTCTGTGTTTTGGATTCCTTTCATGTCCAGCATAGTGTACCGAACCAACACAAAGGAGACATGAACTCTGTATGGGTTGTCTTTGAAAGAGCTGATCGAAATGAAATGGACGTTGATATCCTAGTTTCCCACCATCTAAATAAAGAAGCAAAAACGTGAAAGTAGCATAAAACAGAGAGAATGTGGTTATTGTCTTCTCTGCCTGTCCATTTTCTTTTTCGAGACGGACAAAACATTGTCTGATGCTTTGTGATAAAACTGAAGACCAAGCACTGATACAACCATCCACACGTTGTAAAGGCATGTCATAAAAGGAAATAAAGGAAATATGGACACTCGTGATTTATTTGAACTTAACTTTGGGATGGTCATAATGATTGTTGTAGCCTTCTACCCAATACTTAGCATCAGGAGTAGAGAGGGGCACCCATATGCCTGTGAAGTCCAGTCAACTTTATTTAAAGTTTATTGTCAGAAGTTTTCAATACACTTTACAGAGGGACATTTGCCATGCGCTGATAACATTGTATCAATCACTTGTTCACGTTTTAGCGAAACAACATGTTTCTCTTTGAATTATGAGCTTCAGTATGTTTATTTGCATTTGTCTTTAAAGCTGGAATCCTTGATGGTGAAACAGCCAAGTCTGTTTGCAATATTACAACAACAAATAAGTTACTGCAAACAACGAACACAGTTTTTCCCCCTCTGACATCATTGCACGAGTGATAGAAGAGCACAATATGTACTGCAATGTTTTTACCATTCTGCACGACGTTTCTCTGCTCACAACGTTTTTCTGCTCGGCAACAAAAACAATTACAAGGGTGGTGGGGCGGCCCGTGGCACTGTACTGCGGATTCTATCTTTAAATGCAAAGTACGACAGATCATGAATAAGGCATGTTCAGAAAACACAGACACACACACAGACAAACACACACACTGATGAGGAGCCAATCATGGCTAAATTGAAACAAAGGGAAATAGTGTTTGAAGTTGAGACTAGAGGCCTCTTGTCAACGTTTCGCTAAAAGCACAGATGAACAAACGCTGCCTGCCATACATGAGTGCTCCTGTCTGTCTCAAAACAATTACTCGCTTCTTTCTTCCCCTCAACACCATGGCTACATCTGTTCAATGTCTCCTGGCTTCCTCCCTCCCTCCATCCCTCCATCCGTCTGTATTTAAGGCTGGGATAGGATGGATGCCCGACTGTTCTGAATTCTCTTCTGAATTATAAACTGTCACAGACTAAAATTAGATCCTTAAATTAGATCTATTTTTATACTCAAGGTACACCCAGAGTCATACTTCATGTTCTCTGCCAACACCCCCCAACCCCTACAATCTCTCCCTATGAACCACTTCCTCCCAGCTGTCCCCTGACCAGCCACACCCCCACTCTCCCAGCCACACCCCCACTCTCCCAGCCATATCCCTATTCTCCCAGCTATACCCCCACTCTCCCAGCCATACCCCCATTCTCCCAGCTATAACCCCACTCTCCCAGCCACACCCCCACCCCCATTCTCCCAGCCCCACCCCCTACTCTCACGCCACAGTATGACAGAGTCAGGTAAAATGAATGTACACATGGACATTTCTCAGACATATATGTCTCCAAGGACCAGTATCAGAGGGTTTAAAATATTATTGAAGAGTGCACCATAAAATCTGTCTAAGATGTGAACTTAGAGAAATTAAAAGAAGGACTTTAAAAGATAGAGAAATACCAGAGAGGTTGGGTTAGGTACCCGGTCCCTTAAGTTGAATCCTAACTTGCACTTTGTCTAACACGGCCATCAATGCATGACTACATGAACATTGGAAATTACTGTAAGTCTCAAGTAAAAATACAAATCTATACATGCAATGACTTCGTCTATTTATTGAGGCTACCAGACAGCCCTTTTCATTATTTTGTCTACAACACATTTTGGTTATGTAATAATTCATTTGAACAACAAATTCCAAAATCAACCTTCATAAGTAAATAATACATTTCAAGCTATTTTGACATACCAAAATGATGCCCCATCGCTGGTGAGTTTGCAAAGGATCACCAATTTTTGATCACCAATGTATTTATGGTAATCCTCTCTCTTTAAAATTTGATGTTTTCTCCGCAACTGCTCCTATAGTTAGCTGTACAGCAAATCAGCAATCTGTTCTCTAGCTCAGTGGTTCTCACATGTTTTGACCCTCTAACCCCTAAACAGAAGTTGGTTCATAGCGTGCAGACACGAACACAATCCCTGTAGCCGTTCATTACCGCAATAAACGGTGATGCATTTTCAAAACGCAAGATACAGAAATAAACTGAGACTGGATTGTAAACTGAGACTGAGACTAGATTGTGTCGAAGCACAGATCTGGGGATGGGTACCAAATAAATTATGCCGCATTGAAGGTCCCCAAGAACGCAGTGGCCTCCATCATTCTTAAATGGAAGAAGTTTGGAACCACCAAGACTCTTGCTAGAGCTGGCCGCCTGGCCAAACTGAGCAATCGGGGTAGAAGGGCCATGATCATGAAGGTGAACAAGAACACAATGGTAACTCTGACAGAGCTCCAGAGTTCCTCTGTGGAGATGGGAGAACATTCCAGAAGGACAACCATCTCTGCAGCACTCCACCAATCAGGCCTTTATGGTAGAGTGGCCAGACAGAAGCCACTCCTCAGTAAAAGGCACATTGCTTGGAGTTTGCCAAAAGACACCTAAAGACTCTCAGACCATGAGAAACAAGATTCTCTGGTCTGATGAAACCAAGATTTAACTACTTGGCCTGAATGCCAAGCGTCACGTCTGGAGGAAACCTGGCACCATCCCTACGGTAAAGCAAGGTGGTGGCAGCATCATGCTGTGGAGATGTTTTTCAGCAGCAGGGACTAGGAGACTAGTCAGGATGGAGGAAAAGATGAATGGAGCAAAGTACAGAGAGATCCTTGATGAAAACCTGCTCCAGAGAGCCCAGGACGTCAGACGCGGGCAAAGGTTCACCTTTCAACAGGACAACCCTAAGCACACAGCCAAAACAACGCAGGAGTGGCTTTGGGACAAGTCTCTCAATGTCCTTGAGTGGCCCAGCCAGAGCCCGGACTTGAACCCGATCGATCGAACATCTCTGGAGAGACCTGAAATTAGCTCTGTAGCGACACAGGTTCTGAAGAGAAGAATGGGAGACACTCCCCAAATACAGGTGTGCCAAGCTTGTAGCGTCATACCCAAGAAGACTGTATCGGCTGTATCGCTGCCAAAGGTGCTTCAACAAAGTACTGAGTAAAGGGTCTGAATACTTAAGTAAACAGGATATTTCCTTTTTTATTTGTATACATTTGCATACATTTTATAAAATCTGTTTTTGCTTTGTCAACATGGGGTATTGTGTGTAGATTGATTAGGGGGGAAAACTATTTAATCAATTTTAGAATAAGGCTGTAATGTAGCAAAATGTGGAAAAAGTCAAGGGGTCTGAATACTTTCCGAATGCACTGTACATTCTAATAATTAACTTAACCAAACTAGGCCTATCTGAAATGATCAGATAGCTAACTGTATTTTATATGGATTATATAAAGGTAGGCTACTCTGTTTATGGCAGGCAAAACAGGAGAGAATTACATTTGAATACACACCTTGCTATCCAGTGAGCACCAGGCTTGTAGCACTACAACTCATACAGAGACCAGACCAGACTGAGCCAGTTAAAACAGACCGTGAGCCAGCTAAAACACTGCCTGATTGTGATGTGTTTTCATTTCCTCCTGGTGTCTGATGGGAGGGAGCTGGCAATGATTCCTTATCTGTCTCTGCATATTGCTTAACATCAGCCATGCCAACAGTGCTGGTTGGACCTAGACTTAATAATTCTCCCAGGGACAAGACTGATCTTAAGTTCATAAAGTCAGAGCCATTGAAAGTGATCTTCATGGGCATCAATTTATGGTAATTCAAGGTATTGTCCTCGGGGACAAGCTCTCTGTCTGAAACTAAACATCAAGGTGTCAAGTTCTGACCTTTATTTCCTGTGTTTTGTATTTAGTTAGTATGGTCAGGGCGTGAGTTGGGTGGGCAGTCTATGTTTGTTTTTCTAGGTTTTGGGAATTTCTATGTTTCGGCCTAGTATGGTTCTCAATCAGAGGCAGGTGTCATTAGTTGTCTCTGATTGAGAATCATACTTAGGTAGCCTGGGTTTCACTGTGTGTTTGTGGGTGATTGTTCCTATCTCTGTGATTGCACCAGATAGGACTGTTTTGAGTTTTCACATTTATTGTTTTTTTGTAGTCAGTTGTTCATGTGTACCTTAACGTATTAAAAAGAACCATGGACACTTACCACGCCGCGTATTGGTCCTCTGATCCGTTTCGCCTCTCCTCTTCGGAAGAAGAGGAGGAAATTCATTACACAAGGGATGGTTTCCCAGACTCAGATTAAACCTCCCACTGAAATAAAAAGTATATGGAAAATCTTAATTGAAAGTGCTTTTTGGTCCAGGAATAAGCTTAATCTGGGTCCAGGAAACTGGCCCCAAATACGTTTCAACCTTATGTTATTAGTTGCTAATTCCTCATATTAATTTCCACCCTCAGTGTTTGGCATTTTGCTTATCACTACTGTATAATAAATGAATGATGGCATGTAAATACTCTCATTTTCAAAAAACATTTGTTTCATCATTTTTGAAATGCAAGAGGAAGGCCATAAAAAATCACATAGGAGCTTAGGCACAATTTAGATTTTGACCAACAGATGGCAGCAGTGTGTGTGCAATGTTTCAGACTGATCCAGTGAAGCATTACATTACGCACAACATTTTGAATCATGTCTGCCCAAATGTGCCGAACTGGACAATTGATACATTTTCAAGTACATAACTATAGAGAACATACAAAGCATACAGAACCAGCAGGGGTTAAAACTGTAGAACCCAGCTCCTACATTTTAATATAAAAATAGATGTATCAAACAAAACGATGCTACATTTTTATCTCTGAGACCCTCAGGATGACAAATCAGAGCAAGATTACTGAATGTAAGTACATTATTTACCTTCAGAGGTGAATGTATCAAACCAGTTGCTGTGATAAAAGTGTTTTGTTGTTGTGCCCTCTCCTCAAACAATAGCATGGTATTTTTTTTACTGAAATAGCTACTGTAAATTGGACAGTGCAGTTAGATTAACACGAATGTAAGCTTTCTGCAGATATAAAAAATGTCTATATCCTGGTTGGATGTTACTTACAACGTCATTCCAGTCACATTAGCACACGTTAGCAACAACTGTGCCAGTTTCGGGACACCGATCCAGTAGAGGAAAACAGTAAAGACATCAAAACTATGAAATAACACATATGAAATCATGTAGTAACCAAAAAAGTGTTAAACAAATAAAAACACATTTTATATTTGTGATTCTTCAAAGTAGCCACCATTGTCTTTGACAACTTTGCACACTCTTGGCATTCTCTCAATAAGCTTCACCTGGAATGCTTTTCCAACAGTCTTGAAGGACTTCCCACATATACTGAGAATTTGTTGGCTGCTTTTTGTTCATTCTGCCGTCCAACTCATCCCAAACCATCTCAATTGGGTTGAGGTCGGGTGATTGTGGATGTAACGAAGTTCGTCTGTTGATTGAAGAGAGTCAGACCGAAATGCAGCGTGTAGGTTACTCATGACTTTAATGAAAGTATCGCGGTACATGAAATAACTGATATAAGAAAACAACAAACGAAACGTGAAACTAATTAAAGCCTATCTGGTGACTACAACACAGAGACAGGAACAAACACCCACAAAATACACAGCGAAAGTCAGGTTGTCTAAATACGGTTCTCAATCAGAGACGACGACAAGCACCTGACTCTGATTGAGAATCGCCTCAGGCAGCCAAGCCTAACTAGACACACCCCTAATCAGCCGCAATCCCAAATAATACAAACCCCAATACGAATACAACATATAAACCCATGTCACACCCTGGCCTACCCAAACATATAACAAAAACACAAAATACAATGACCAAGGCGTGACAGTGGAGGCCAGGTCATGCGATGCAGCACTTCATCACTATTCTTCTTAGTCAAATAGCCCTGACACAGCCTGGAGGTGTGTTGGGTCATTGTCCTGTTGAAAAACAAGTGATAGTCCCTCTCAGCGTAAACCAGATGGGATGGCGTATTGCTGCAGAATGCTGTGGTAACCATACTGGTTAAGTGTGCCTTGGATTCTAAGTAAAATCACTGACAGTGTTACCAGCAAAGCACCCCTACGCCATCACATCTCCTCATCCATGCTTCACAGTGGGAACCACACATGCAGAGATCATCTGTTCACCTACTCTGCATCTCACAAAAACACGGCAGTTGGAACCAAAAATCACAAATTTGGACTCCTCAAACCAAGGACAGATTTCCACCGGTCTAATGTCCATTGTTCGTGTTTCTTGTCCCAAGTAAGTATCTTCTTCTTATTGGTGTCCTTTAGTAGTGGTTTCCTTGCAGCAATTTGACCATGAAGGCCTGATTTACGCAGTCTTCTCTGAACAGTTAACATTGAGACGTGTCTGAACTTTGTGAAGCATTTAATTGGGCTGCAATTTCAGAGGCTGATAACTTATCCTCTGCAGCAGAGGTAACTCTGGGTCTTCCATTCCTGTGGCGGTCCTCATGAGAGCCAGTTTCATCATTGCACTTGATGGTTTTTGTGACTGCACTTGAAGAAACTTTCAAAGTTCTTGACATTTTCCATATTGACTGACCTTCATGTCCTGAAGTAATGATGGACTGTCATTTCACTTTGCTTGTTTGAGCTGTTCTTGACATAATACGGACTTGGTCTTTTACCAAATAGGGCTATCTTTGTTATGCAGGTGAATGAGGACCCAAAAGCGACTTGGCGAAAACAGAGTCTTTAATCCAGTTTAAGGAAATAGCAATACTCCTAGACAAATCGGAGCGATAAATAAAGCATAAGAAACAATTTCACTCGTAATCACGAGAACTGACTGGAGACTCGATAATGAACTGCAAGTTGCCTCGGGAAGGCACTTGACCGTAGCAGACTCAGACACCTGCTCACCACGCAGCATCTGAGGGAAACACGACACGACAGGGCGATACAAAGACACAACACGGTGAACAGTATACAAGGATCCGACAGGACAGAAACGGAAAACAAGGGGAGAAATAGGGACTCTAATCAGGGGAAAAGATAGGGAACAGGTGTGGGAAGACTAAATGATTGATTAGGGGAAAAGGAACAGCTGGGAGCAGGAACGGAACGATAGAGAGAAGAGAGAGAGAGAGGGAGAGAGAAAAAAGGGAACGAACCTAAAAAGACCAGCAGGGGGAAAACGAACAGAAGGAAAAGCAAAATGACAAGACAATATAAGACAAAACATGACAATCTTCTGTATACCATCCCTACCTTGTCACAACACAACGGATTGGCTCAATCGCATTAAGATGGAAAGAAATTCCACAAATTAACAAGGTACAACTGTTAAATAAAATGCATTCCAGGTGACTAATTCTCATGAAGCTGGTTAAGAGAATTCCAAGAGTGTGCAAAGCTGCCATTAAGGCCTAGGGTGGCTACTTTGAAGAATCTCAAATATAAATATAAAACACTTTTTGATGACTACATGATTCCATATGTGTTATTTCATAGTTTTGATGTCTTCACTATTATTCTACAATGTAGAAAATAGTAAAAAGAAAGAAAAATCATTGAGTGAGTAGGTGTCTAAACCTTTGACTGGTACTGTATATACTGTACAGTACTTTTTTGGGGCGCATTTCAGTTAATAGGTGTGCCTTTTAAAAGTGAATTTGTGGAATTTCTTTCCTTCTTAGCCTTCTTAATGCATTTGAGCCAATCAGTTCTGTTGTGACATGGTAGAGGTATAGTTTTGATGAATTCGCTATTATTCTACAATGTAGAAAATAGTAAAAATAAAGAAAAACCCTTGAATGAGTAGGTGAGTCCAAACTTCCGACTGATATTGTATATATGCATGCCATTTTAAGTATGTGTATGTGATCCCGCCAGGAATTGAACCCCCAACCTTGACAAGGCTAGTGCCAACTGAGCCACACACAAGACCGCCACACACAAGACCACTCACAGACTTTCGTAACGAGACATTGTAATTCCTTAGGCAATAATATCTCAACCATACAGATTTTTTTCCCTTGTTCTTATTTCAGTTAATTGCCAAACATGAGACAAAGGGAAATTGGTAATCTGGTGAGTTAGGGGGGGAAGTGTTTTTTTTCTGTATTGTATCGCCCTTAATTTCCTAAACATTACAGTGTCATAGTATCACAGAAGAGGTAATCCTTCCTGAAACCTCAGAGGACTAGCCAGGAGGTAGATATGTCAAACGATCCCCATCTACGGTTAAATTGGTCCCCTTTGACACTCTACTTCCCCCTTTGAGCAATGTTCAGTTTCATTGAGACAAAATGAACACTCACTGCAGAGCCTAATTGGGACTAGGTCTGCAACCCAAATGGAATGCTATTCACTACATAGTGCACTACTTATGACCAGGGCCCATTAGGGTGCCATTTGGGGTGCATACTAGGACTACCGGTAGAGGAAGTCCTTATCTAATCCAAAACCACTTGTTATGGTGGCGGTGTACCTCTCATGCCAGAGGTACTGGAGAAGGTTAAGTGGTTGATTGGCTCATACAAAAACCATCACTGTGGCTTTCATCAGAATTATGGTCATATAAAATAAAACATTCACAACCCAGCCACTGAACAAAGCTTTTCACACTGTCTGAGTGGATTTGTTGCAGGTTGCAAGACCATCAACAAACCATTACACTTCTCCACCTGTTTTATGTAGCATACAACTATTTCTGCATGCCTTTACTGTATATGTATGATGATATCAAATGAGGATCTCCTGTCAATCTGTCTTCCTATGATGATATCCTTTGACACAAGGCATTAGCTCATCCACAGCCTAAATTGCATATTTACAGTGCCTTGCAAAAGTATTTACCCCCTTGGCGTTTTTCCTGTTTTGTTGCATTATAACCTGTCACGCCCTGACCTTAGAGAGACGTTTTATTTCTCTATTTGGTTAGGTCAGGGTGTGATGTGGGGTGGGCATTATATGTTTTGTGTTTCTATGTTTTGGCCGGGTATGGTTCTCAATCAGGGACAGCTGTCTATCGTTGTCTCTGGTTGGGAATCATACTTAGGCAGCCTGTTTTGCCACCTTAGGTTGTGGGATGTTGTTTTTTGTTAGCTCTGTAAAGCCTACAGAAGGTTATGTTCGTTGTTCTTTTGTTGTTTTGTTTAGTGGTCTGAGAAAATAAAGAATCACGAACACGTACCACGCTGCACCTTGGTCTACTTCATACGATGAGCATTACACAACCTGTCATTTAAATGGGTTTTTATTTGGATTTAAAAATAGTCCAAATTGGTGAAGTGAAATGAAAACAATTACGTGTTTCAAACAATCCCCCCCCCCCCAAAAAATGGAAAAGGGGTGCGTGCATATGTGTTCACCCCCTTTACTATGAAGCCTCTAAATAAGATCTGGTGCAACCAATTACCTTCACATGATCTGTCACATGATCTCAGCATATATACACCTGTTCTGAAAGGCCCCACAGTCTGCAACACCACTAAGCAAGGTGCACCACCAAGCAAGTGGACACTCACTGCAGTGGCACTATGAAGTGGCACTATGAAGACCAAGGAGCTCTCCAAAACAGGTCAGGGACAAAGTTGTGGAGAAGTACAGATCAGGGTTGGGTTCTAAAAAAAAAACTGAAACTTTGAACATCCCACGGAGCACAATTAAATCCATTATTAAAAAATGGAAAGAATATGGAACCACAACAAACCTGCCAAGAAAGGGCTGCCCACCAAAACTCACGAACCAGGCAGGGGGGGCATTAATCAGAGAGGCAACAAAGAGACCAAAGGTAACCCTGAAGGAGCTGCAAAGCTCCACATCAGAGATTGAAGAATCTGTCCATAAGACCACTTTCAGCCGTACACTCCAAAGAACTGGGCTTTACGGAAGAGTGGCCAGAAAAAAATAAGCAAACATGTTTGGTGTTCACCAAAAGGCATGTGGGAGACTCCTCAAACATATGGAAGAAGGTACTCTGGTCAGATGAGACTAAAATTGAGCTTTTTACAGGGAAATTCTTGAGGGAAACCTGTTTCAGTCTTCCAGAGATTTGAGACTGGGACGGAGGTTCACCTTCCAGGAGGACAATGACCCTAAGCATACTGCTAAAGCAGCACTCGACTGGTTTAAGGGGAAACATTTAAAGGTCTTGGAATGGTCTAGTCAAAGCCCGGACTCAATTTGCTGTGCATATAGATACTGAAGAACCTTTTTCTTCCAGTATCTTCACAAGGTCCTTTGCTGTTGCTCTGGGATTGATTTGCACTTTTCGCATCAAAGTACATTAATCTCTGCCTCCCAGGTGGCGCAGTGGTCTAAGGAACTGTATCGCAGTGCTAGCTGCGCCACCAGCGATTCTGGGTTCAAGCCCAGGCTCTGTCGCAGCCAACCGCGACAGGGAGGCCCATGGGGTGGTGCACAATTGTCCGGGTTAGGGAGGGTTTGACTGGCAGGGATATCCTTGTCTCATTGTGCACTAGTGACTCCTGTGGCAGGCCGTGCAGTGCACGCTGACCAGGTCGCCAGGTGTACGGTGTTTCCTCCGACACAGGCTTCCAGGTTGGATGGGCATTGTGTCAAGAAGCAGTTGGGCTGTATTTTGGAGGACGCATGGCTCTCGACCTTCGCCTCTCCCGAGTCTGTATGGGAGTTGCAGCGATGAGACAAGACTGTAACAATTGGATACCACAAAATTGGGGAGAAAAAAGGGGGTAAAAATCTTTTAATAAAACATATAAAGTACATTCATCTCTAGGAGACAGAACGTGTCTCCTTCCTGAGCGGTATGACAGCTGCGTGGTCCCATGGTGTTTATCCTTGTGTACTTTTGTTTGTACAGATGAACGTGGTACCTCCAGGCATTTGGAAATTGCTCCCAAGGATGAACCAGACTTGTGGAGGTCTACAATTTTTTTTCTGAGGTCTTGGCTGGTTTCTTTTGATTTTCCCATGTCAAGCAATGAGGCACTGAGTTTGACGGTAGGCCTTGAAATACATCCACAGGTACACCTCCAATTGAGTCAAATGATGTCAAATGATGTCAAATAGCCTATCAGAAGCTTCTAAAGCCATGACATCCTTTTCTGGAGTGTGTGTGTGTGTGTGTGGGGGGGGTTGAAGAGCTGTTGGCCGGGGTTGGGGTAGCCAGGTGGAAAGCATAGCCGACCGTAGAGAAATGCTTATTGACATTCTCAATTATAGTGGATTTAGCTGGGAGCTGGGAGGAGGTACTCTTATTTTCCATGGACTTTACAGTGTCCCAAAACTTTTTGTAATTAGTGCTGCAGGAGGCAAATTTCTATTTGAAAAAGCTAGCCTTTGCTTTCCTAACTGACTGTGTGTATTGGTTCCTGACTTCCCTGAAAAGTTGCATATCGCGGGGACTATTCAAAGCCAGTGCAATACGCCACAGGGTGTTTTTGTGCTGGTCAAGGGCAGTCAAGGGCAGTCAACAATGAATCATTTCAAAAACTCAGCAAAAAAAGGACCCTGTCTTCAAATATAATTTGTAAAAATCCAAATAACTTCACAGATCTTCATTATAAAGGGTTTAAACACTGTTTTCCATGCTTGTTCAATGAACCATAAACAATTAATGAACATGCACCTGTGGAACGGTCGTTAAGACACTAACAGCTTACAGACGGTAGGCAATTAAGGTCACAGTTATACGGGACAGGTATAGGATGGCAACAACTGCCCGAGTTATACCAGGAACGCACAATCCCTCCAACAGTGCTCAGACTGTCCTCAATAGGCTGAGAGAGGCTGGAATTAGGGCTTGTAGGCCTGTTGTAAGGCAGGTCCTCACCAGACATCACCGGCAACAACGTCGCCTATGGGCACAAACCCACCGTCGCTAGAACAGACATCACTGGCATGATGAGGAGATGCACTACAGTACTTAATGCAGCTGGTGGCTACACCAGATATTAAGTGTTATTTTTGACCACCCCTTTGTTCAGGGACACATTATTCTATTTCTGTTAGTCACTTTATGTGTAAGTTGTTGAATCTGGTTATGTTCATACAAATATTTACACATGTTAAGTTTGCTGAAAATTAACACAGCTGACAGTGAGAGGACGTTCATTTTTTTACTGAGTTTATGTATGACGACTGTAATTCCAGCATGTTAAAATAACACCCATAACACCATCACCTAAGATGGAGGTCCCATCTATAAAGGGTATGCGGAGGGTTTATAAATGGTTAACAAATAATAAAAGTAATTAATATATCATACATTTTATTTAAGAATCATATATCTTGCTAAAGAGTGAGACTGATAAACGACTGCTGTCCATGTGAAAATGTCACACATTAAATTACTCAGACTGCTATTATGGAAAAAAACATGCTCATAAATGATCAACACTGAATTGATTACACCTTTGACAGCAAAACCAGTAACACATTGCTGAGGCTATAAAACAGGCAGTAGGCCTAATTATTGAACTTTCTGTGTCATCCTCTGTGATGCCAGTGACCTGGCCCAGTGATTATCCAAGGCCAAAGGTCGCAATGAATACACAAGTGTATTCAATGAACCCCCCCCCTCAAAGCACTGGAATAATCCACTCAATGACGACACAGGTTATGTTACCTGGCTATTTGCAATTTCTCTCTCTCTATTTTACTAATGTAACCATGCAAGGTGTATTAGGTATTAGGTATGAACCACCACGGCCATTAAGCTGATGATAACACATGAAGTGTGAGTGTAAATACAACCGTAGGGGAAGTTGGTGGGTGGAATTATGAGGAGAAAGCAACAGACTATTAATTGGCGTGAATAAGCCCTTCAAATAAAGCCACAGTGTAATATGTCCACAGGGCCATTCCATGTGTGTGTCTGTGTGTGCGTGTGTGTCTGCGTGTGTGTGTGTGTGTGTGTGTGTGTGTGTGTGTGTGTGTGTGTGTGTGTGTGTGTGTGTGTGTGTGTGTGTGTGTGTGTGTGTGTGTGTGTGTGTGTGTGTGTGTGTGTGTGTGTGTGTGTGTGTGTGTGTGTGTGTGTGTGTGTGTGTGTGTGTGTGTGTGTGTGTGTGTGTGTGTGTGTGTGCGTGTGTGTGTGTAGTCAGAACGTCTCTCCTCCACCTTATCGGAGTTAAGCAGCCAGGGCTGTGTGACTAAGCCAGCCCAGCAGAGACGTCACATGAACCTGCATGCATTTGAAGATGTGTGTAGTGCAGGTGATTACAAACCGGCTGTGGGTAGCCCTATCAAACTAGCTAGAACCAGGTATTATTGTGCCTAGTTAGGTTCTGAAACCTGGGCTATTTACACTAAGCCTCATTCACATTGCAAATGTAGCCTCTTAATAATGATTTTCCTGGGATGGTCAGACAGACCTACCCAATCCTAGATTGTACAGTATGTGAGTGAGTTTTATGTTAATCAGGAATCAAACATATAGCTGGGAGTTCCTGGGATTCTCTATAACTTTAATCAAACCAAGTCAGACCCCTGAAACTAAAAATGCATAACACGATCCTGTTCCAGGGTCTGACACCCCTATCCACAGAAAAAAACATTATAGGAGAAGTTACACGTTGAAAATCAGCTATTAAAGTTATAGTCATGTTTGTGTAGAAACATATTCCCTCTCCACAGGACTGGTTATACACAATAGTATATGCTTCTTTGTCCACCGCTACAGAAATACCTCAAAGGTCCAAGCTCCTTTTTCTGCTTAAATACCAGACTGCTTTTGAAGACTTTCTGTCTGGATACTCTGAAATTCGTATGGGAATTATTGTAACTCTGTCAAGTCCTCAGCTCTCCACAAATGTTGCAAATTGCATAAATCTCTTGCACGCTACTTGTGAGATGAAGTCAGTGCCTGTTTTTCAGGGAGTACAACTTTCATCAACTGTATATTAGTGTATCGCAGCTGACCTGGAAGAAGCATGGCACGCCTGTGGAGGGATGCTGTTTTTAGTCTTCACTCACACCATGTTCCTTCCTTCTGTCCCTCCCACCATCTCGCCTGGTTTCTTTCACCCTCTCATGTTCATCTTCACAACCTCTACCCAAGGCTCTGGAGGAAATCAAAGGTGTGAAACCTCATTGCAATAATCAGCTCGATTTAGCGTGACGGAGATGGCACTCTCATGGTGGTGCTGTGCTATAGGAGAAAGAAAACATGAGAAGGAGCGAGACCATTCATAGCCAGAGGATGGTCCTTGTATGTTAGGATACTAAGAACTATAACATGACATATTTATGGTGAAATACGATGTGTATGGAGTTCCTCAAGGCTCTGTTTTAGGACCATTGTTCTGATGATATATGGTGCTACCTCTTTCTCACTGACTTCTTGGAACTTGTATCCTTTGGGAAACTCCTCAGCTAAACCTTTACGGGGTAATTAGACTTGATCTACTGACTTGAGGTTTCTACTGCTAATGGATGCCTCAAACCATCATCTTTGTAGTTAATTTTGTTTCACATTTTCAAGCCAAACACCATTCCACCAAACATCATTATTTCCCTATGAAGAAATGTATACAAGATAGTGCTATTTTAAAGCGTGAAACAGTCTCAATCTCAGTCTTTCTTTCCCTGAATAACATTAACAAGGTTCAACTTCTTTCAATGTTATAGTCATGTGGAAAATGTCAATTCTACTCCTATTCGAAAGAAACACATAAGAAGTATTTTTCTCTATGTCCCTTTACTGGCTCTGACAGTGTTTCTGACAGCTGAATGTTGTCCTCCTCAACATGTGGACAAGACTCAGACATTTGTATTTTCTTTCTAGTTTTTGTGGTCTCGTTTCAGTGTGTTGATCATCAGTTTCTCGACAGACTTTAGGGTCTCTTCTCTTCCAGAGAGGATGGAATATGTAAATGGAGCCAGCTAGCTCGTGCCACTGTCTGCCTGTTTGCTTTTATGTGGGATTTGTGCAGCTTGTTAGCGGAGTACAGCTCTACACATCACAACTCACCCAGCAGAAGGCTTTGGCAGCCAGTTGGCAAAGAGGTCTCTTTGACAATACAAGGCTTTTTGCTTAGGAACTGGATTTTCATTCTGCTTATTTTCCCCAAACTGGGCTTATTGAGTTGAGTTATATATATTTTTGCTGTCTCTTGTTTGGAAGGAGTCCACGGTTAATTATTTCTCAATGACAAGTAGATATCAGCCTCATTAGGAGGGTAAATGTAAAACATTTCAGAGTTTCTCAGGTACAACACTACACCAGGATGACAAGGGAGCAGATCACAAGGGTACAACAATGTTAGATGTGAAGGCGTTAATTAAATTAAATTAGCTGTGTACCACCATATGGGCACACTTTGCATGTGTGACACTGCCGATAGTGATATTAACATACTGCCTATTGACATGTTGCCAATTGAATTTCTCTGTGTTTTCTCATCGTTTGATGTATCTAATCACATGATTTACACACGTTTCTGAAGGATATATAGAACATTATAGGACTCACAGTATATAATAAGGGTTATAAAAACCTCATGTTCAGTTTGTGAGTAATTACACTCTTCATTACCATACTCACATGATTTCCTCTCATAGGGCCAAACAAGGCATGTGTTGCCTATAAACAGGATCATGGTAAAGTGTGTTTATCCCTGTTTCAGCATGGCGCTTATGCCCTCATGCTATCCTACCATGTAGGATAGAGGCCAGGGCAGGGAGCAAAGGCTACATGATTAGTCAGGACTCCAGAGAGAAAGAGAGACACTAAACCAATGACATGGTTTGCGCATACAAGGGATAAAGACAAACTTAAGTAAATAAGACTTAAAAACACATGCTATGTTTATTTACTCTTTGTGGAGAGATGGCAACATGTGTCTGTATATATGTTAAGTTGTCTTAAACATGTGTAGCTATTGGTGCCAGTGAATCACAACTAATCTGGTGTTGGAAGTCAGGATGGCCATAGCAACAGCGCATCTGAAAAAAATAGGAACTCATTCACTTGGATGGTCTATACAGGGTTCCCAAACTTTTTTTGGCCCGTGACCCTTTTTGACATCAGCATTTTTTATCAACCCCACCATGTAAAACAAAAAGGTGATGCAATCATTTATTATTTTTTTATTGCGGGCTATGACAGTCTGTTACAAATCATTATGACAGTGTTTTTGACAGTGTTTCAATCTGAAGGAAGTATGGTTTGAAGTGACTGAAATGCAGCAGAAAGGTACTGGGAAGTTCAGAAGATCATCAGGCAATAATGTTGTATGTTCTTCTGTGTAGAAAAGAACCTCATCATTGGTTGTCTTTCCCCCCAGTCTGCTTTAATGTCTGGTCTTGTCCACTTTGTTCTGATGAGGCTTGTGGGCATTGTAAAGGGAAACATTGTAAAGGGAAACAGAAGACACATACGTGTTCCTGAGAGTCTTGTCTTTTATTTGATTTCAGTTTCTCTATCAACCCCATATTCAAGTCACCTAGTTTGGAAAATGCTGGCCAATAACTTTGACTTCCCAGGATCTATGCCTACCAATGGCCTTACAGGCACTCTCTCCCTACCCGCTGCACCCCCTCCCCTGTATTCCAATGCTTCTAAAAAGGGTATTTAATTCAGATGAATGGTTATATGCAATTATTCTTTAAAGAAACCCTGAATATGCTAATGGTTTTCACAGGACCCCCCTGAGTCTTTAATCATAATGAAGAATGTGAAACACCCCCGGACATCTAGGATCCATATCTTTCCATGTGAACACTGCCCGGGACTCGTAACTCCCAGAGTTAAGTTAGTCCATGGAAAGTATTGGAGTACAGAGTCAGACATAGCTCAGCTTACTGTAGGTAACATGTAAGTACAATGGTTAAATGGCACTATTAAGACACACAGTAGTCTAATGAGACCATGTTGACAGGAGAACAGTGTTGTTGCTGTAACTGTATGTTATTTGAAGTCCATGGAAGATAACTGCATATTACTGTTGTCATTGAATTCTCCTGAGTCCTTGTCTCATCGTACTGCTCACGTGTGCAAGCCTACTATCGGCTGAAAGACGGCACATAAAAGAAGCCTCAGCCTCGAGGGGATCAAGCGGGAGAAATGTCTTAACAGTGTATGAAACACAAAACTCCAACTGATGAAAATCAATAATGACAACAGGACTGTTTTATGTCCAACTCATGGATACTTCAAAGCCAGCGAGGCTGCTGGAACCAGGTACACAGAAGCCAACAAGCTGCTGCAGTGGCAGAGACAAATGTATTCACATATAGACAAAGAGGTGTCGCATGTGATGGGAACAAAACAGAGTGCCTACGTAGAAATACACCTGCAGGCCCCAAAGCAATGCTTGTTCTCTATCGAGTAAGCCTCTCGTTTGAAAAAACTTGATGATTTTCTCCTGCAGCTTTCAAGTTGACACTTTTGAGATGTCCAGGAGGATATTTCTTTGTTATTATGAAGGACCCCACGAAGACAGACACACAGACATACACACGGACACACACGTGTTGGAATTAACGGTGTACTGTAGGCCCATCACTCCCAGTGCCCAGCCCTCGGGCCGTAGCTTATTCAAATGAAGCCTCTCAGAAGGCATAGTGGGGTTTGAGTCCCATACAGCCCTTTCTGCTGGTATCATAGGCAGGGTCGTGGCGTGGAGAAGAAGGCGTCATGGTCTGTCTGTTGTGTTTCCGTACATTAAAAAGCAATGGTGTAAAGTACTTAAGTAAAAATACTTTAAAGTACTACTTAAGTCGTTTTTTGGGGTATCTGTACTTTACTATTTATATTTTTGACAACTTTTACTTCACTACATACCTAAAGAAAATGATGTACTTTTTACTCCATATATAATCCCTGATGCCTGAAAGGACTCGTTACACTTTGAATGCTTAGCAGGACAGAAATGGTCCAATTCTGAGATTTGGAATGTGCCCCTGGCTATCAATACATTTTTGAAATGATTTATATTTTCACTTTTACTTTTGATACTTAAGTATATTTAAAACCAAACACTTGAAGACTTTTACTAAAGTAGTATTTTACTGGGTGACCCTCACTTTTACTTGAGTCATTTTCTATTTAGATATTCTTACTTTTACTCAAGTATGACAATTGGATACTTTTTCCACCACTGATTAAAACACCCTGTAGGATGGGTAGGGGTTGGACACACACACACACACACACACACACACACACACACACACACACACACACACACACACACACACACACACACACACACACACACACACACACACACACACACACACACACACACACACACACACACACACACACACACACACACACACACACACATCATAGCTACATTTCCCCCCCATATTTCTCTTTCTCTTTCTTTCTTTAGCCTCTCTAATGAGCTATGGCTGAAGATGACAAGCAGTGTCTCTAATGGCTTGTATTATAACACACATACGCACGTACACACTTGCACACACACCACATGTTCATGCATGCATTACCCTCATATACACGCGCACACTAACGCTCACCCGATAAATCCATTCTAAGAAGTGGATGCATGTTTCATGATTTCATTTTACATTTTAAATTACACTAAAAAGATCACTACACTGGCAACAGTGACATTGGTTTGTGACAAAGGTGGGTATAGAATAATTATAGACGAACACAGTTTTACACGGGCAAGGACACACATGACATGAAGAACATGCATGTTCTGAATATCATTATTTCACTGACTACAAACATTCTGTACTTCATTGTCTTAAATCTCATGGGAATGGAGCCTACATTTAGAACTTGCAATAGAATTGAAACTAAATAAATGATACCTATATATATTTGAGCCTATTTTGGGATAATCTATGAAAAATGTATATACCATTTACTATAATTGTCTCTTATCATTGTAGCAGGAAATGGTCCCCTGTGCCAAGGCACGCTACTTCACAGCATGGCTTCTTCCCAAGCACACCAGGATCCATGTGAAATAATGAATGAATGAGCAATCGCCTCTCAGTTCTCTTTCTTTGAATGAGGGAATATAAAGTTTACGGAAATTATATCCACATAAAGCATAACACACACACACACACACACACACACACACATACACACACACACACACACACACACACACACACACACACACACACACACACACACACACACACACACACACACACACACACACACACACACACACACACACACACACACACACACACACACACACACACAGTGTGAGTAGCATTCAGATGTTATAGAACTACTATGCGAGTCGAGGATATTGACTGAGCTCTGCTATGAGATGCTGTGAAGGGTTTCAGAAGAGTCTGAGTCATTACAGTCATTACTTCACTTAGATCGACTGTGAATGAATTGCAATACTCTTTATGACTCAGACATAAACAGTCCTCTACAGGAGAGCCCATTCCCAGGGCCTAGACTTGATTGTACGGCCAATCCCGCCGCTGTTCACTCCTATGAGAAGAAATACTGAACTGCATGGCAGTTTACTTGCATTTGATATCACCAACACTGACATCTTGTGGACATTTCATGCTATAACTAATATTGTCTAATTGAGTGCTTTATTCATTTAGAATATTGAATATGTAAATGAGAGGGTGTGTCTCAGAAGGCAAATTATAGTGTGTGATAAAGCAAAAGACAAATACACTGTAACTACCCCAATACACTTGTCATGTGTAACCTTCAACCAATCACTCCTCAATTACATCATCGGGCAGCCCTGTAATTTGTCAATTTTCTCACAGTAATATATTCAGACTTCTCTATAACTGGTTAGAGTATTTGTTCATTAGAAGGGCTGAATCCATGCCACAGTAATAACACACACACACACAGGTGGCACAAAGTCAGTCATTCAGCTGATGATCTCTCGCATATCAGATATGTAAAGCGACATTCTCATTCCTCTAGTGCCACATCCTATTTCATCTCAACACAGAGGTTGTCATGTGGTTAGTTGGTGGATTCAGGTTTTTAAGGCTGTTTAGGGCTCAATGTTACAGTGTTGGTGATGATTTTAAAAGGCCTGAGGTACTGTGGCATCATCCCAACGTTGCCACCAATTTTTATTTTATTTTATTTCACCTTTATTTAACCAGGTATGCTAGTTGAGAACAAGTTCTCATTTACAACTGCGACTTGGCCAAGATGAAGCAAAGCAGTTCGACACATACAACAACACAGAGTTGCACATGGGATAAACAAACAAACAGTCAATAATACAGTTGATTTTAATTTTAATGTAGCTAATGTGTTGGACTTAGAAGGGAGCAATCAGGATGCTTGATCCAGTGACACTATGGTGATAGGGAAGGAATGCTATCTCCTGTGCCGTAGATGTCAAGACCTCTTGGGCGAAGATCCTGTTGTGTATATTGTGAAGTTCTTTAAATAAAGATGTTATTATTAAAGATGTCCTGTTTGCCTGTTGATTATGGTCTATCTTTCATACAATAACCACTAGGTGGCACCATAGGTCATATTATCAATCCATGAATGAATCATTCCATCATATATATCATGGTATAGGGTTTCATAAACCAACCATGGCATACGGGTAGAAATGATTTATAACCTACTTTACTATAGGCCTACGGCAATATACATACCTTATAGCTGATGTGAGTCAGTTATAATGCTGTTAGTAAATCAGGGGTTTAAGAAAAGAGTGATGATCTGGGACCTCTGCTCAGTAATCTTTCTGGTGTGGTCCTAAAATCTCGCGGTACATTCCTCTCATTTCGCTCCATTGTTCTTCACCACGGGTACCATACCATTTCTAATCTCCTCCCATAGAGATAGTTAGACGATGCAACATTGTATCTGTCCTATGGTGTCTATGCAGCATGGGCTGCTCCATTGAAGTAGTCAATTTTCTTTTTCTACTACATCTACGAGTTGGTAAACAAACTGAAAGGGTGAATACTGGCACCTGGAGTGTGTTGTTTGAATAGGTATAAAGCTAAGGTTACTGCCACCTGCAGTTATGTCATGTTTGCTCAGAAGTATAGTTCATTGGCTGATCCCGCCTGGTGACCTGGATGGAATTATGTGATCCTTCCTTAACCCATATAGGATGTCCCAGCCAGTGGTGTAGTGGAGGGTGTACGCAGGTATACACCATATACCCACTTATTTTACAGTGAGCATTGCACATAGTCACTTGTTAATCCCCACGTTGTATATCAAAGTAGTGTAGTGGCAATATACACTGTATCAATTAATAAGGCTGATGGAACAGATGAAAATGTTTAGCTTAAAATGTTGATAAACTATTAGGCTATTTCTTCAATATTTTAAGTGCAGAAATGTGCGCACGGCGGTAGGCCTACGTGCTAATGTTCCAAAATGCAATTTGCGGAAAACACCTTTCTAAAAGGTGCACTGCACATGCAAGTGGTTTCATGAACAGAAATGAATGAACAGAACAGAAATGTAGAGACCTAAAGATGCAACAACTGTCATGGATTGCTAATATGGCTGCTAGACAATAAAATAAAGTTGAAAGAAAACCAATAGAACAGGAGGACGCATATGAGGAAGTCTTTATAAAATAATTGCCTCCACGTTTCTATGGTGTGATTTTATTTATATGCTTCATAGTACAGATGCAGGATCTTAATTTGAGCCATTTCATTCTGCAGGAAAATATCCTGCAGCAACAGGAAATGTGAATTATTATGGGGATTATAATTGAAGACATTTTTTGTAGGGGTTGATACATTTTTCATTTGGGCAAATTAAGTCTGACAATTAAAGTATCAATTGCAAACTTTAGAAGCCTTTTGAAACCTTGAATACACTACAGGTTTGCATTTTCAGCTGTACAGGAACATTCTCAGCAACAAAAGAGTGATACAATTAAGATCCTACATCTGTAGGAAGTAAATAAATTAAGGAACAAGAAAAATATATCAAAGTTAATGATAGGCCTAACCATCTTCTTGTAGACGGAAAGGCTTTCCCAAACACTGTCTCAATTAAATGTTACAAAGTAGTTTATGCTTAAATGGCAGAATGATATCAAGATTATTTGCATCAATGCAGTGGCCATTTCCTTTGCAAACTCCATCTCGTGCTACAGAAACACTGGTAACCAAATAACAGTGCATGTGCACATGAATTAAAGGGATCTACACTTTAAAAAAAAAAATTGTAGATTATTCCCAGAACTCAAAAGTGGGCTCCTGGTGTGGTTTAAGAATTGTTATGGACTTAGAACATCTCATTTATTTATATACACAGTGCAATGTCTCAAATCACTGCCCTGGGGCATTGGAATGTGTTTTTTTAGACCAGAGGAAAGAGTGCCTCCTACTGGCCCTCCAACACCACTTTCTGCAGCATCTGGTCTCCCATCCAGGACCAACCTTGCTTACCTTAAAAGGCAAGCCAGCAGTGGGATGCAGAGTGGTAAGCAAAGATTGTGGATAAATGAAGATGTCCAACTCGGGCAATTTACCATTGAAAAAATGGTCACAGTTCTTGTCTGCTTAAGGCGTGGCTCTCCTATAGGCACCAATGCATTAGCAACTGGGTCTGGTCTGCTTCGTTCATTGACTGTATATGAACCAGGAAAAAGCAGCGAGTGAGATGTCCCGCTTCCTTTTCCACCTCTGGTGAAAGTCCTCAATGGTGCTGCCCAGGCTTTTAGGTAGTGTTGCTGGGATATGTGTACTATCGTATCAAAGCTTTCGTATCCCCACCCTTTACAATGTTCTTGCTGTAAAATGTTTGGATGGGAGAAGTCGAGATGTGGGACGTGTGAGATAGATCACTATGAAGGAGATGTTGAATGTTTAGTAGAAGAGAATGACCAAGGAGCAAAGCCTTTTAACTGGGGTGGGGCACCTGAAGCGAAATCCTTGGAATGCCCGATTTGGGTGAAAGAGACTGAGGTTGGCAAAATTAGGGAAGTTAAGAGAGTCTCCTATGCGAAAGTTGTCAAAAGGGCAGAAAGATCAAATATCACTGAAGGAGTTTGTTTAGGTGCCCATAAAAGCCACATTTTTGTATTCATCCTGTATCCTGTAGCGTATTCGCTCACTCCCCATCAAAGATTTTAAAAGCATTGGATTGGTGTGAAATATGGTATCTACTCATGGTGAGAGACTTGGAATTTAGCCTCAGATGAACCGGGTAGGTAGGCCTACACCGCAGGCTGACTATCATCAGCAGTACCAAGACATTTTTAATGTGAAGAAAGTGGACATTTATGTCATTTTTAGCAATGGTGGTAAATAGCACTGCCTGTGTGGAATTGATGTTTCTTTTGTGCATTTTTCTATACCCCCGTCCAGTTGGCGGCGCCAGTACTCCTTTTGTATGTAGTTCGCTATAAAACCTCACCGAAGAAGAATAAGGCTTTTTTTTTTTGCGGTACTAGTTCTCTATCTATCTCTCCTTCACGTCAAGCAGACAGTGGACATTTTTGGTCTTACATGAATTAAGTTGCTTACGACTTTTACAGTTCTGTGGTCTCAGGTGAATTCGTGGAAAGGAATGCCGAGCGGTGAAAGGTCCGTTAGTGAAGCGCCTGGGAACGGCAACATTATGGGTGAGTTAATTCATACTGGAACTTTTGCTATCGGTTGTGTCCTCGGGGAAGTCAGCTAACGTTAGCTACTAAAAAACTTGCCAGAATTAGTTAGGTAAGTTAACGTGCTTAACTAGAAAAACAACGATAGCTCGAAAATATGACTGAGTACTCTGTGGCATTAACTCTATTTGTTCGACTGTGAAGTGTGTTTGGTCCCTGACACAGAGTCGGCTAGTACTAGCAAACGATAACTAACTTAGCTAACGATACAGTAGGTAGATACCTAACTAGCATTTTGAGATACAAACAGTGAAGTTCTTAAGTTGATATTCTTCACACAGCATATACTTTGGCCACGTTACTGGCCAAAGGATATGCTGTGTGAAGAATGTCAACTGAGCAACTTCAGATGCCAGTTGTGGTGCTTGTGAGAAGTTGGCAACCCCAACAAAGGCTCATCATAACTAACGTTACGTTTCTAGCTAGCTACATTAACTTACCTACAGTTGCTAACAGAACTAACGTGACATAGTTACGTTAGCTTACTAGCTACTAGTACAGATAGAACGAGGTTAGTTATAAACACGTTTGCCACGAACTAGCTAGTTAGTGGGTTGTGATGCCTGGATAGTTGACGTCGCAGTTTGCTTGCTAGCTGAATGGCTGCTATTCTGAAAAGCCGACGTAGCTAATGTTAGCTTGGTTTTAGATGTAAAATGTCATTGTTGGTCAAATAATCATTAGTTAATTCAATTGGGTTTAATCAATGCTAAAGTCAGTGTGGGGGAAACCTGGAGCAAAGTTATGAATCTACTAACTTCCTCAAACATCTAGTTGGATACACTCGAATGATGTAGGTATCAAAATGTCAAACAAAAACGTTCTATTGAGCATCAACAAAAAGTTTTACTCGGAGTGGGGTAGGATGACTGCAGTATCTACTTAGAAAACCTAGTCCTTTACATGAGACTGGATTCATACTGTGGTACTGTACTCACATGGTGGATGCTCTGACTGAGTGACTGTGCCTCTGTTATTCCTCCATGTGACCTGTAGCATCTGTCATGGAATGGCTTGCAGTGGGTGTAGAGGCAGTCATAGATATTCACCTTAGCCATTCAAATGTTTTCTCTAGTCGCTATGAAACGCATGCAATGTTATTACTTTAGCTTGAGTAAATAAATGCAGTTTCCCACCATCTCTGTTGTTATTGAACAATTGCCATCTCTCCATTATTGTGGCTAAGGTAGCCTAGTGGTTAGAGCGTTGAGCCAGTAACCGAAAGGTTGCTGGATTGAATCCCGAGCTGACAAGGTACAAATCTTTCGTTCCGCCCCTGAGCAAGGCAGTTAACCCACTGTTCCCCAGGCGCCGAAGATATTGATTAAGGCAGCCCCCTGCACCTCTCTGATTCAGAGGGTTAAATGTGGAAGACTCATTTCAGTTGTACAACTGTCTAACCCCCTTTCCCTAATAAGTTTTGTATCATTCAGGGCTAGGGGTGACACCTGTGTTTTTTATTTATTTAAATTTTTAATTTTACCCCTTTTTCTCCCCAATTTCGTGGTATCAATTGTTGTTGTAGTAGCTACTATCTTGTCTCATCGCTACAACTCCCGTACGGGCTCTGTAGAGACAAAGGTTGAAAGTCCGATACACAACCCAACCAGCCGTACTGCTTCTTAACACAGTGCGCATCCAACCCGGAAGCCAGCCGCACCAATGTGTCGGAGGGTACACCGTGCACCTGGCAACCTTGGTTAGCGCGCACTGCGCCCGGCCCGCCACAGGAGTCGCTGGTGCGCGATGAGACAAGGACATCCTAACCCGGACGACGCTAGGCCAATTGTGCGTCGCCCCACGGACCTCCCGGTCGCGGCCGGTTACGACAGAGCCTGGGCGTGAACCCAGGGACTCTGATGGCACAGCTGGCGCTGCAGTACAGCTCCCTTAACCACTGCGCCACCCGGGAGGCAACACCTGTGTTTTGTTATTCATAGGATAAATGCCATCGGGCTTGTCCTTTTCTGAAAAATCCTCAGGCTCTTCTAAACGAGGAGTCTGGAAAATTGATTTTTGTCATTTCAATTGGTTGGAAACTGAGCATTTCTGGGTTGTAGGCCAATTGAATGCGTGACAGATGTTTCCTATGCACTACAGGCCAAGCCTTCCTCAGTGTGATGACCTATTGTCCACAGTGACACAACAGAAGGAGTCCAGTCTGTGAGTCAGTGTGTCACATGGCGAGGCCTGGGACTGCCAGGGTGTCTGTGATGTCACAGACATCAGTTTGTTTAGGTTCCCATAAAAGCTACATTTTTGTATTCTTCTGTCATATTCGTTCAGTCCCCCTCAAATATTGTAAAAGCATTGTTTTGGTGTGAGATATGGTATCCACTCATGAAATTTAGCCTCAGATGAATCGGGTAGGTTGTAGGGCTGAGAATTGCAAGGGACCTCATAATACTATTTCAATTCAATTCAAGGGCTTTATTTGCATGGGAAACATGTGTTAACATTGCCAAAGCAAGTGAGGTAGACAACATACAAAGTGGATCTATCGCTCTACTAGTGAAGGGAGAATGTATCAACCGTCCATGTAGACCACTCAGGACTGTCTTACTCCTACAGACTTAACATTATTCCTAAGTTACAGTATAGAAATAAAATGGATTGTGATGAAGACACACTATAGCATGCAAGACAGACTCTGATGGAGAGGAAGGAAAAACTACACACAAACACACACACTGGTAAGTCCAGCTTCTGGGACGATGCAGAAAGGTCATGGGAGGGGTCAGACTTTCTGAAGCAGCACAGAACAACATTCTCTACTGTGTATCCTCTAGTATTTGCAAGCCAATGTCAGTTTACTGTGCTAGGCTAACCTGCTAGGCCTTGCTTTATGGTTAGCTTAACACACCTCTTTCTAACCTTGGGCTCTCTGAGGCAGGCTGGCCTTAATCCCACCACATCTCTTCTGGCAGTTTACCCACCACCAGCAAAGAAGAATAACAAATCTACTGTGCTTGAAGGGACCATGTAGCAATGTGAATGGGAACATAATGTATCAGGCTATCAGTGCATTGAAAAGCATGGGGAAGAGTGGTGGAGGCCTAAAGGAGAAGGCAGTGCTGCTTTCCTGGAGGTATGTGTTAATGCAATTGTTATGAAAGTTTGAGGTGAACAGCCAAGACACAGATGTCCACCACACCACATGTCCCTCTCCGTGACCCTGGCCTAGGTGGAAGCTCTCTCTCCAATCTTAACAGTGGTATTGGAAATGTATCATGGGTGTTGCCTTGAAGAAGACCTGACTTCCTTTAGTATATCTCAACAAGGCTCTTATGCCTGCTATATGAGTCAGGAAGCTGCGGTAGATGTACCCTATATTTTACTCCTTTCTTTTTTTCACAAGGTGAGGCTAACTTTTATGACCCTCCCCTTGGACTCACGGAAAAGTATGGACGGCTCATTGTTATTGGCTCTGACTTGCACATCAAAAATGTATCTTCTTAGTGCAAGCTAGCAAAGAGATCAACATTATGATGATGATTATGATGATGATGCTGCTGTCTCGGCTATGTGCTGAAGTGGTTGCCATTTGTCTGATCAGCGACAGGCACCACTGACAGTTGTACTGTATACGTGACAGACGCTTCTGCTCCAGAGCAGACAGACAGACAACAGGAAGAAGTGGCTTGGGCTGTGAGGCATGCTACAGTAGGCTACATCTGTCAACTTATAACCCTCAAAGACGATGAGCTTGAGTGAAGGATAGGTGGGGCAGATCCTCTCCTATGGAGAGGATGATCTCAAAAGCCAATGATCTGAAAAACTGTAGAGGAATGAACAGCCTCCTGCTCTGAGCAGTGCTTTACTGGCAAAAACAGCTCCTCTGCATAATAATCTCAATATTTTTGGCCCAACTGTCTGGGTCTGGGATAACCTGAGTGAATGCTCAAATTCTTGCCACCCTGATGTTGATGGCTTTACACTACAATGTTTGAGAGATGAAACATGTAGGAAATTGCTTTTTGTTAGTGTGAGGACTGAAACATGGAGCCTACCTACTGACTCGGGATGATTTGCTATTCGTCAGTCTCTCCAACACTGGAAGCCGTGTGACGATGCCTGTGGGCTGTCGGCCAATGGGATTTCACAGCTGTGGGCTGGTAGCCAATTGGATCTCATTTCACATTAGCCAGTGAAATGACTAAAGGATGCGTCATCACTTCAACTCTGGGATTAACCAATGACAGCTCCCATAAACAGACTAAAATACTGTAGGAAGTTTGAGTTGTAACTCCAACAAAACTGACCGTCTGAAGTGAGCTGTATGAGTGCAGGATTAGGCTATTTGAATGCTAGGTAGGTTGACCGTGCTTTAGCCTGAACTTGTCTGTGTCATTACAGTTGGTAAATAGGTTAGTTTTCTTCTCTTAACTGAGACATTTTTTGCTTCTGGGCCCACACACTCCTCTTTAGTAATGGCTGCTATCGTATTTAGGTAAAGACCCGTTACCGAGGGTCTTTCATGTCACTTTACTGGCAGCCAGGGAGCTGTAAAATAATCTGAGGCTAAAATCCAGTTTTCCAGAATAGACTCGTCATGAATTGTGATCAATCTCCATGTTTTACTCTCTCTCAAATTCAAATTCAAGCTGCTGAAAAACATTGTGTCAATATTGCCAAAGCAACAATGTATACAATTTACATTGTAATAAAATTATAAACAATAACAAATAATATAAAATGATAGTTGATAATAATAAAATTAAATACAAAAATAATAACAATGGTAACAGTCAATAGTAGAATGTAATGTAATAAATATGGAAAATTAAACTAACTCATAACTAAATAACGGGCATCTTTACCATTACATCAGTACTACAACTACTATCATCCTCTCTCTCTCTCAAAAATATTGAATATCTAGATAAGCGTTTAGAGGCCCATTATCAGCAACCTTCACTCTTGTGTTCCAATGGCACGTTGTTAGCTAATCCAAGTTTATCATTTTAAAAGGCTAATTAATCATTAGAAAACACTTTTGCAATTATGTTAGCACAACTGAAAACTGTCCTGATTAAGTAAGCAATGAAACTGACCTTTAGACTAGTTGAGTATTTTGAGCATCAGGACATTTGTGGGTTCGATTACAGGCTCAAAATGGCCAGAAACCTTTTTCTGAAACGCAGTCTATTCTTGTTCTGAGAAATTAAGGCTATTCCATGTTAGAAATTGCCAAGAAACTCCCTTCACAGAACAGGGTAAACTGGCTCTAACCAGAATAGAAAGAGTTGGATGCCCCGGTGCACATTTGAGCAAGAGTATAAGTACACTAGATTGTTTCTCAAGCTAGTTAAATGCCTCAAGTCCTCAACTGGTAGCTTCATTAAATAGTACCTGCAAAAACAGTCTCAACGTCAACAGTGAAGAGGTGACTCCGGGATGCTGACCTTCTAGTCAGTTGCAAAGAAAAAGCCATATCTCAGACTGGCCAACAAATATTTAAGATGGGCAAAAGAGACACTGGAGAGATGAACTCTTGCCTAGAACGCCGGAGTCGCCTCTTCACCTTTGACGTTGAGACTCTGTTCGCCTATGTAAATACGCCATAAAAAATCTGCCGTTTCCAGCTACAATAGTAATTTACAACATTAACAATGTCTACTCTCTATTTCTGATCAATTTGATGTTATTTTAATGGACAAAAATGTGCTTTCCTTTCAAAGACGAGGACATTTTCTAAGTGACCCCAAACTTTTGAACGGTACTGTGTATGTGTGTCTGTCTGTCTGAGATGTTTATGCGTGGGTTTGACTACAAATAACCTAGCCCAATAAAACATTGGTAACATCTCTTCAAATAGAACAAAGAAACTGAGTTGGAAAATAATGGTTATACTCCTAGTTATTTGATAAAAATTACATTTTTGGTGAAAGAGATGCAGGAACTAGCATTAACCAAGCAAACCAAAATGATGTGTACCCCCACCACACATCTGCTGTTCTGATTGAGTGCTATAGGCAAAATAGAGAAGCAAGACCTATCAGGTGTGATTGACACCTGAGAGTGCGTCAGGGCTTTTATCCGCAGGCATGAATGTGTTATTCTGACACAAGATGGATAGTGGACTCATTTGTCGGTCTTAACTGATATACTGTATTTCACTTTTCTTTTTTCTTTTATGGTGTGGTGCTCCACCTGTCTACCGTGGTCTGTGAATCATTCTGCATCTCCTCTCATCCACCACCACCTCACTGTCAACCATCTTGACCTGCACACTCTCCAAACCAGCTGTAAGTATTATTGTGACTGATTACCTAATGATTACCACTGTACATTTAGGCTATAATATTTACTTATTTGACACTGTTAAGAGACACAACATGAACAAAAGTATATGTGGACACCTGCTTGTTGAACATCTCTTTCCAAAATGATGGGCATTAATATGGAGTTGGTCCCCCTTTGCTGCTATAACAGCCTTCACTCTTCTGGGAAGGCTTTCCACCAGATGTTGGAAGATTGCTGCCAGAAGCACATTAGTGAGGTCAGGGCTCTGTGCAGGCCAGTCAAGTTCTTCCACACCGATCTCGACAAACCGTTTCTGTATCGACCTCGCTTTGTGCACGAGGGGCATTGTCATACTGAAACAGGAAAGGGCCTTCCCCAGACTGTTGCCACAAAGTTGGAAGCACAGAATCGTCTAGACTGTCATTGTATGCTGCAGCGTAAAGATTTTCACTCACTCGCACTGGAAAAGAGTATCTGCAAAATAACTTAATGTAAAAATGTCCCTGCACTGGAACTAAGGGGCCTAGCCTGAACCATGAAAAACAGTCCCAGACCATTATTCCTCCTCCACCAAACTTTACAGTTGGCACTATGTATTGGGGTAGGTGGTGTTCTCCTGGCATCCGCCAAACCCAGATTAGTCTGTCGGACTGCCAGATGGTGACGCGTGATTCATCATTCCAGAGAATGTGTTTCCACTCCTCCAGTCTAATGGCGGCGAGCTTTACACCACTCCAGCTGACTCTTGGCTTTGTGAATGGTTATCTTAGGCTTGTGTACGGTTGCTCGGCCATGAAAACACATTTTATGAAGCTCCCGACAGCACAAGAATGGTTTGATGTTGCTTCCAGAGGCAGTTTGGAACTCTGTAGAGGACAGACGATTTTTACTTTACTACTCCCGTCAGCACTCGGCGTTCCCGTTCTGTGAGCTTGTGTGGGCTACCACTTCGAGGCTAAGTCGTTGTTGCTTCTAGGCGTTTCCATTTCACAATAACAGCACTTATAGTTGACCAGAGCAGCCCTAGCAGGGTAGAAATTTGACTAACTGCCTTGTTGGAAAGGCGTCATCCTATGACGGTGCCATGTTGAAAGTCTGAGCTCTTCAGTAAGGCCTTTCTACTGCCAATGTTTGTCTATGGAGATTGCATGACGGTGTTCTCAATTTTATACACCTGTCAGCAATGGGTGTGGCTGAATTAACCAAAACTACTCATTTGAAGGTGTCCACATACTTTTGTGTATGTATAGTTTAAGAATGTTAGATTGGGCATAAGAATTAAATTATCTGATGTAGGATTGAATTCTATTCAACAAATTGTCCATGTTGCTGTTTAAGAAAAAAATGTATTTCCTGAAGCTGTCAAGTCATCAGTTTTTATAGGCAAGTGATATCCCAGCTACTGAAGCAATAAGTCAAGTGTTGGTAACCAGACTTTTGTTTAGCCTTGTTACCTGCCTGGACAGTTGGGGAAAACCATTAACTGATGTTTTGGTCTACAGCAACAGAAGCTTCTGGAAGGTTATGTGGGCTTTGCCAATCTCCCAAACCAAGTGTACAGAAAGTCTGTCAAGAGAGGCTTCGAGTTCACTCTCATGGTTGTGGGTGAGTAGAGGTCTTTGCATCCTATATAACGTCTCCCGCTCTTTTCCAAGTAAGACTCCAAAAGAACAGAAAAAAGAACCCGGTATTCATCTGGAAAAACAAATGGAGATTTTACTGCTGTGTAAAAAGCTGTTTGCATATTATTGTATGGATTAGTGAAGTATGAATGAAAATGACTGTTAGAGGCACCGTCCCAAATGGCACCGTAATCCCTATGTAGTGTACTACTTTTGACCAGGGTCCATAGAGCGCTGATCAAAAGTAGGTTAGTATGGGGAATAGGGTGCGGTCTCTGTTCGAAAGATGCGGACACATCTGTGTAAGAAATGTATGTGGATATGTAATATAGCCTACATATGGCCATAGACGTTCATTTCTATGTTCAATTTTACAGTCAGGAATCTTGTCATGCCGTAGTGCTAGCAGCTGCCTGTTAAAATGCATTAGCGATGCTTTCTGTTGCATTGGGATAATTTGTCTTGCATGTAAAGCGGGACTTGAAGAAACCATATTTAAACAAATGTGCTTGAGCAATGGAGGGTAGGCAGGGTTTATTTCACCCATGCTGTGGAATATGATTGTACATTTGTGTCGGTGTGTGTGTATTGTGTGTGTACATTTGTGTTTGAGGTGTGTGTATAATATACCTTTTGGATTGTGGGTGGAAGGTTTCCTGTAATTCCATTCATGCAGCTAGAGTTGGAGCCTGAACATCTGAAGAGAGCGAGGGATAGAGGGAAAGAGACACAGGGTGTAGGCACCGTTACATCCCTGCCATTCTCCACTCCGTCCTCTCTGTTCCATAAGTCCTGCCCAGAGGTACAGTGCCTTCAGAAAGTATTCACAACACTTGACGTTTTCCACATTTTGTTGCTACAGCCTGAATTTTAAATGGTTTAAATTGAGATTGTGTCAATTATGCTTTTAGTAATGTTTACAAATGTAATGAAAAATGCTGTAATGTCTTGTCAAAACGTATTCATCCCTGTTGTTATAGCAAAAAGTTGCTGCACAAGTCACATAAGTTGCATGTACAATTGAAGTTGGAAGTTTACATACATCTTAGCCAAATACATTTAAACTCAGTTTTTCACAATTCCTGACATTTAGTCCTAGTAAAAATTCCCTGTCTTATGTCAGTTAGGCTCACCGCTTTATTTTAAGAATGTGAAATATCAGAATAATAGTGGAGAGGATGATTTATTTCACATTCCCTGTAGGTCAGACGTTTACATACACTCAATTAGTATTTGGCAGCATTGCCTTTAAATAGTTTAACTTGGGTCAAACGTTTTGGGTAGCCTTCCACAAGCTTCCCACAATAAGTTGGGTGACTTATGGCCCATTCCTCCTGATAGAGCTGGTGTAACTGAGTCAGGTTTGTAGGCCTCCTTTCTTGCACATGCTTTTTCAGCTCTGCCCACAAATTTTCTATAGGATTGGGGTCAGTGCTTTTTGATGGCCACTCCAATACCTTGACTTTGTTGTTCTTAAGCCATTCTGCCACAACTTTGGAAGTATGCTTGGGGTCATTGTCCATTTGGAAGACCCATTTGCGACCAAGCTTTAACTTCCTGACTGATGTCTTGATGTTGCTTCAATATATCCATATAATTTCCCTCCTTCATGATGCCATCTATTTTGTGAAGTGCACCAGCCCCTCCTGCAGCAAAGCACCCCCACAACATAATGCTGCTGCCACCCCCGTGCTTCACGGTTTTGGAACAGTGGCTTCTTCCTTGCTGAGAGCCCTTTCAGGTTATGTTGATATAGGACTCGTTTTTCTGTGGATATAGATACTTTTGTACCTGTTTCTTCCAGCATCTTGTGGAGGTCTACACTTTTTTTTCTGAGATCTTGGCTGATTTCTTTTGATTTTCCCATGATGTCAAGCGAAGAGGCACTGAGTTTGAACGTAGGCCTTGAAATACATCCACAGGTACACCTCCTATTGACCCAGGCTAATTGACATCATTTATCTGAAACTTCTAGAGCCATGACATAATTTTCTGGAATTATCCAAGCTTTTTGAAGGCACAGTCAACTTAGTGTATGTAAACTTCTGACCCACTGGAATTGTGAATTATAAGTGAAATAATCTGTATGCTAACAATTGATGGGAAAATGACTTGTCATGCACAAAGTAATGTCCTAACTGACTTGCCAAAACTATAGTTTGTTAACAATAAATTTTTGGAGTGCTTGAAAAGAGTTTTATTGACTACAACCTAAGTGTATGTAAACTTCCGACTTCAACTGTATGAATGACTACCTCATCTCTGTATCCCACATATTCAATTGTCTGTAAGGTCTCTCAGTAGAGCAGTGAATTTCAAACACATTTTACCACAAAGACCAGGGAGGTTTTCCAATGCCTCGCAAAGAATGGCACCTATTTGGAAGAGGGGAAAAAGAAAGAAAAAAAGACATTGAATATCCCTTTGAGCATTGTGCAGTTATTAATTACACTTGGATGGTGTATCAATACACCCAGTCACTGCAAAGATACAGGCGTCCGTCCTAAGGAAGGAAACCGCTCAGGGATTTCACCATTAGGCCAATGGTGACTTTAAAACAGAGTTGCTGTGATGGGATAAAACTGATTTATGAATCAAAAACATTGTAGTTACTCCAGAATACTAACCTCTTAATTGACAGTCCAAAAAATATGCCTGTTTGCAATAAGGCACTGAAGTAAAACTGCAAAAAATGTGGAAAAGAGAACTAAATGACAGTGAATAGAAGGATGCCCGAACCTTATGTCCTGAATAGAAAGCGTTATGCTTAGGGCAAACACTACACATCACTGAGTAACACTTCATATTTTCAAGCATGGTGGTGGCTGCATCATGTTATGGGTGTGTTGGTCATCGGCAAGGACTAGGGATTTTTTTTTAAGGATAAAAAGAAACAGAATAGAGGTAAACACAGGCAAAATCTGAGGAAAACCTAGTTTTCTGCTTTCCAACAAACACTGGGAGACAAATTCACCTTTCAGCTGGACAATAATAAGGGCAAATATACACTGGCGTTGCTTACCAAGACTACATTGAATGTTGTACAGTTTTGACTGAAATCGGCTTGACAATCAATAGCTTGACTTGAAAATGGCTGTCTAGCAATGATCAACAATCAACTTGACAGAACTTGAAAATGGAATAATGTGCAAATATTTTACAATCCAGGTGTGTAAAGCTCTTAGACTTACCCTGTAAGACTCACAGCTGTAATTGTTGACAAAGGTGATTCTAACATTTATTCACTGAGGGGTGTGAATAAGATTTCTGTATTTAATTTTCAATAAATTTGCACACATTTCTAAAAAGATGTTTTAATGTTGTCATTATGGGGTATTGTGTGTAGGTGGGTAGAAAAAAAGAAAAGCAATGTCATGCATTTTGAATTTGGGCTGTAACACCATATAATGTGGAATAAGTCAAGGGGTATGAATACTTTCTGAAGGCACTGTACCAAACTTGGCTGTACAGGAAATGGCTGTGAACACCCTAGTGAGGTCATTTTCTGTCCCCTGGCCCTGTGGTTGGCTGCGGGCTGTTGAGTCAACCCATGCCCACCTGCCCCAGGGCCAGGAGAGTGGGAGCAAGATAAATAATGAGGGAGGAGGAGAAAAGGGGGAATGCCTGCCTGTTATTCCAGACTCACTGCTATCAGTCTGAGTAGAGTTGAGAAGTATTCAAGTGGTCTCTCCCTGGAATTTCCCCTCTGCTGCGCTCGCAGGAAAAAGACAGTTTATAGGTTCAATTGTCTTGAGCATGTAATTAGAATGGCAGGGTAATTGAAGCTGAGCTCATGTCATGCTGTAGGAGATGCATCGTCTGATAGTAGTACATGTTGTTTACTCTGCTGCTTCGCTCTGTGTGTTTTCTTAATTACCAGAGAACTCATGTAATGTCCCTGGTTGCAATGTGAAGTGTGCCAAAGTATTTTAAAGGTGCCCATATACTAGGTTTAATTTGCTCCTAGCAGAACTCTGCAAGATGATGCAAACGTCTCGCATACTTCTTTAACTTCTTGGTGACTGGGGGGCAGTATTGAGTAGCTTGGATGAATAAGGTGCCCAGAGTCAACGGCCTGTTACTCAGCCATAAAAGCTAGAATATGTATATAATTAATATATTTGGATAGAAAACACTGAATTTTCTAAAACTGCTTGAATGATGTCATGAGTATAACAGAACTCCTATGGCAGGCGAAAACCTGAGAAAAATCCAACCAGGAAGTGGGAAATCTTGAGGTTTGTAGTTTTTCAACTTATTGCCATTCCGACATACAGTGTCTGTGGGGTCATTTTGCGCTTCCCAAGGCTTCCACTAGATGTCAACAGTCTTTAGAACCTTGTTTGATGCTTCTACTGTGAAGGGGGCCCGAATGAGAGGCGATTGAGCCAGGTTTCTGGCAGATTGCCACGAGCTCGTGATGCGCGGTCATGTGAAAGTTAGCTTGCGTTCCATTGCTTTTCTACAGACAAAGGAATTATCCGGTTGGAACATTATTGACGATTTATGATAAAAACATCCTAAAGATTGATTCTATACTTCGTTTGACATGTTTCTACGACCTGTAATATAACTTTTTGGACTTTTTGTCTGACCTTTCGGCTGGACTTGAACGCGCATTTGGATTTGTTTACCAAACGCCCTAACAAAAGGAGGTATTTGGACATATGAACTTTATTTGGAATTATGAACTTTATCGAACAAATCAAACATTTATTGTGCAACTGGGATTCCTGGGAGTGCATTCTGATGAAGCTCATTAAAGGTAACTGAATATTTATAATGCTATTTCTGACTAATGTTGACTCCACAACATGGCAGATATCTCTGGCTGTTTTGGTCTCGGAGTGCCGTACTCAGATTATTGCATGGTATTCTTTTTCCGTAAAGTTTTTTTGAAATCTGACACAGCGGTTGCATTAAGGAGAAATTCCATGTATAATAGTTGTATCGTTTATCAATGTAAGTTGATGTGGCTCTCTGCAAAATCACCTCATGTTTAAGAACTACTGAACATAACATGCCAATGTAAACTGAGATTTTTGGATATAAATATGAACTTTACCGAACAAAACCTACATGTATTGTGTAACATGAAGTCCTATGAGTGTCATCTGATGATCATCAAAGGGTAGTGATTCATTGTATCTATATTTATGCTTTTTGTGACTCCTCTCTTTGGCTGGAAAAATGGCTGTGTTTTTCTGTGACTTGGTGGTGACCTAACATAATCGTTTGTGGTGCTTTAGCTGTAAAGCCTCTTTGAACAACAGCCAGTATACACTTCCTCAAAATATTGAAAATGAATCAAAGATAAATCAAGAAATCTGTAATTAGGACTCTCAAGTGGAACAGTGGTCTAAGGCACTGCATTGTAGTGCTTGAGGCGTCACTACAGCCCTGGGTTGAATCCAAGGCTGTGTCACAGCTGGCCATGACCGGGAGACACGTGTGGTGGCGCACAATTGGCCCAGCGTCGTCTGGGTTTAGGGGAGGGTTTGGCCGGCCGGGATTTCCTCGTCCCATTACACTCTAGTGACTCCTTGTGGTGCCTGCAAGCTGACTTCGGTCGCCAGCTGGGTAGTGTTTCCGCCGACACATTTGTGCGGCTGGCTTCCAGGTTAAGCGAGCAGTGCGGCATGAGAGTCGTGTTTCGGAGGAGGCATGGTTCTTGAACTTCGCCTCTCCCCAAGTCCATATGGGAGTTGCAGCGATGAGACAAGACTGTAACTACCACTTGGACATCATGAAATTTGGGAGAAAAAGGGGTAAAGGAGTATCTGTAATTAAATTTGGACTTTTTTAGGGGGGGGTCTTAGTTGAGCAATTTTACATCAGATGTTTGTTGCAGTATTTCTCAAGTGGGGAAAAAAGGCGCATGAACCAGTCTCTCGTTGAATGACAACAAGCATTTAATTGAAGAATCCCATCCATAGGTCCTACACCTAGGAGTAGTACTCTTGACCAATCACCAACAAAGAGGCATAGATTTTGGCTACTGAACTTCGACTTACCTCAGGTGAAAAAGTTGCGTGCACGAGCAGCAACGCCCAAAAACTGCCGAACACTAAAATGAACAAAAACGTGACACAATTGTCATAATATATGTGTGAACTGTTTCGACTGGAAAGTAAGCATACGACAGGCTTTAGGCTCTCTTGGTCAGAACTGATTGTCAGCAGCCCAAGTCAGTGAAAGTGGGCCACAGCAGTCAGATGTTTGCATCCATTGGAAAAAGTCTATATTTGCTAATGATTTACCATGTTTGACCTTGATCTTGGCCAGAATGGCTACTGCACCGCAGGCAGCCGTAGTTCAGCTCATTGTGGTTGCCCTTCGTTGACACACTTTTTAATGCATTTAAGTATTTCTCTTCTCTGGAAACTATGTCCCCGACCTAACAAGTAGGATTTGACTTGCACACTGACTCGTTAAAGGAAATTGATGGGTTTGCCAGAATATACTTAGAGTTGTCACGTGCTAGCCAGACTTATAAAGTTTTTTCCTGTTCCCTATTTGAAGGGAAAATCCCCTTTTTCAACACACACGCGCTATCATCTGAGACACTTTACCTGCACGTTAAATACAGTGAAAGCAGGGTTACCTCAGCCAGTTTCTGAACAGAAGCACTTTTAATTTCAGCAGTCAGTGTATTTTCTGTCCCGTGTCAATGCAGTAGAAGGCAGCGCCGTCAAATGAACTAACAAACTGTCTCCCCTCCCTCTCTCAAATCCAAACTTTTCCTGCTTCCCCCGCCCCAGGAAGCTTTTCTCCTTGCACGCAGAGCAGAGGGAAGTTCCTCTGAATAAGCCTCCATGGTTGACACAGCTGCTGGAAATTTCCTTTAAAGGAAGTATACTGCTGGCTGGGTTGGTTGCTGACCAAGGAGTGCCACTGGTGGGGACGGGCTAGGCAGGGCTGCACTGAGAGGGTCATGCTCTGGTCTGGTGGCACTTGAATGCTAATTTCTAGGTCCAGGTCACATAAACCAGCATAGCATCCAGATCTAGCTGTACAATCAGAGGCTTCACCTAATACTGTTAATGTGTCAGATCTGTCACATCGTTACAAACACTGCAGTGCTTCAAGGCTAAGTCTATTCCATTGCCCTTTGTAGATAGATAATCTATTGACTGGTTTTCAAACAATGACATATTTTGCGTTGGGGGGTTAGGCTAAAACAGTAGCATCCATGCTAACTGCTCTCCGGTTTTCCCTGTCATCAGACCACTGCGGATGATCCCATCCCAGTGCAGGGAGATCCCTTCGCAGGCCCCAGCTATAGCCCAGTGTAGGGAAATCCCAATCCTCATTTCCATGGCCATAGGGATTTAAGAGGCCTGTCTGTGAGGCCTACTCTGCAAACAAATTCTGCAACTCAAGCTCTGAGTAGCTTATCAGCTTTGATATCCCCCCTCACCCTCTTTCCCATCCTTTCTTCATCTATCACTCCCTCCCTCCCTCTCCTCAGAAAACAAGCAGACCCAGCTCTGAAGTCTGAATAGAAAACTTGCTTTCTGGTATCCCGCCATCCCCCTCTTTGCTCCATCCCTCCCGTTCCCTTCCTTCTCTCTATCCCTCACTCCATCCTCCCACCCAGAGAGATGTGTAGTGTTCTGGCTCCGGTCTTCTATGTGGCCATAAGAGCTAAGCTTCCTTTCTCTCTGCCCATCAATGCTGCTGGATCTGAATCTGTATTGGACCAGCTTCAGACACTGAAGGCTGAATCCGCTTGGGTCTGCCATTCTGTCAGCTTATGGTTTCCCTAATGCAAGCTGACATTTTCAAGACAGGTGTATTTCAGCCAGCCGTTTTCACAAGACCGCAACACGTCCCCTCCCCACCTTCCATCATTCTCCAGCCAGCTCTCGGTGAGGGGAGTAGGCCCTAAATCCTGACTTCCGTCCTGAAGACGGAAGTCCACGTTGTTCCTCAACAGACCAACCGCTAGAACATTTCCGTTATTGTGAGGTCAGTGTGGCTGTAGCCCTTGCAGGAAACATTTACCATGTGAAAGAGTGCGTAGAGAGAGATTCTTTGAGGGATGGAGAGCGAAAGAGTTCTCTCCTTTGTGTGGTGTCTCTCTTGCTCTCTCCATCTCTGCCTCTTTCTCGCTCTCACTCTCTTTCCCTGCACACAAGTGTTCAGTAGCTGGTTAATTGGCAGTAGTGAGTTGTTGGAGGCTGGGCCTAACCACTTCTGAAGGTCAGGAAAAACGCAGGGCAGGGGCAGTACGGTTGGTGCACGCAGCAGCAGTGTGATGCGGTCCTGTGCCAGCCCAGCATGTGACTCCAGACCCGCCCCCTTCATCACACAGCTCCCATTGTTCAGCCACTCTCATTGCCCCCGTCCCCATGCCAACCGTTGCTACGTATACTGTTGATGGCGTTGGGTTACCCAGACATAAGGAGGCACCTGGGATTGTTCTCTGAAAATCTGACAGACGTTGAAGGAAAATATAGCCCATATACAAATTCCAGAGCATATTATTGAATGATAGTACTATGGAACAAATATTTGGGAATGTTCATTGAAATATACTGTAAGTCAATTAAAATCATGGAAAAGGGTTGGATATAGTCTCAATATACAGCATGTTGGAAAGGGAGACACAAAATTAAGTTGAACCATTATTGTGTCCAAGACAAATTACCTAAATCTTTTGTGGTTAACACTGTAACAGTATGACTTTGCCATCCCCAGGCTTCCCTCATCAGAATAATCCCCAATTTAGATTCCTGAAATGCAGACAGGAAAATAATTTGACAGGGAGGAAAGATATTCAGCCCACCCTCCCTCGCCTTTCTCTTTCCTTCTCTCCATCGCATATTACATTTAAACACTGCACAATTTACAAGTGTAAATATTGACTATAAATCGTGCCTTCCTGTATAATAGTTGTGATAAAATGTTTATTCTATTCTACTGAGCAATTTACTTTGTTTGTATTATCTTTTATTTCTTGTTGCATCAAGAAGGAACCTGCAAGTAAGCATTTCGTTGGATGGTGTATACCATGTGTATCCTTCACATATGACTAATAATAAATGTTGACTTAACTTAATGCTTGTTACATCAGTTGAGGCAGCTCAAATGGTTTTATTTCCTGTTAAAATTTTCTTTCAATGTTTCACATTGAAATAATTCTAAAAATTGGGAGGGCATCTCGAAATTGATGTCATGTTGCCACTCGGTCTGGTGTGAACAAGGATTAGAAAACGGTGTGAAATGTAATCTTTCTACCCCTCTCTTTGCCCAACCCCCGCCATCTCTAGGTGAATCTGGTTTGGGGAAGTCTACGCTGATCAATTCCCTCTTCCTGACAGACTTGTATTCTCCTGAATACCCTGGTCCCTCCCACAGAATCAAGAAGACTGTACAGGTAAACACTAAGATGCCTCATCTATTTGATTTGTTCATGGAATATTTGATTGGGAACAGATAGAAACGCAAGGAATAAACTATGCACCATAGCTTCAACTCATTTTCAACACCCTACTTGTGTTTCTCTCTCTAGGAGAAAACATACTTCTGTCCCTTTTGTAGCAGATTAGTAGATACCGTCTCTCCCGCCTCTAAAAGGAAATGACTCTTCTTTTCCCAAAGAAGATAAATATTTCAGCTCACTCGCCACATTAAAAAAGCTGTTTCCCATTTCTGTTGCTTTAAGTGCAGGGTGGTAGCTAGGTAACGTGTCTCCATCCTGTCTGACTTACCCAGAAGTTCCTCTTTTGAACACAAACGGCCTGCTCTTCTCTGGTAAGTTATCTGATGTGCCCCAGCCAGCTCCCACCCAGCCCTTTCTGTGTTGTTTTGGGTCGTTAATGTCACAGCCCTGGCCCTCCCTCCACTTCATGCCTGCCCTCTGACATGCTTCAGACTAGGCCACTCCTAAACTGTTACACTCCGACAGGGTTGGTATCTACTCATCACCTGGTACCACCGTTGCCATGTCTTCTGTCTGAATAACAAGGCCTACCACCAGTTCATCTACTTAGACTAAGAGGAATGACTGACTGCAAAGAGATGGGCCTCTGTAACCATACAGAATATCAGGGGGTGGCGACTGGCTCATCGACTGGGAAAACGAATGGTGTGCAAAACAAATGGCAACAGGGAGTTTTTGATGGGAAGATAACTAGTACATTTCATTATAACTGGAGTCATGTTCCTCCTCTCTGTTGGTGTAATAGTACGGACTACTGAGACAGAAGATGATGCTCAGGTCGGGAAATTAGTTGCGCTCGCTAAGGGAGTGAACGTTGTTTAAAATCAGGGTTACATGGAGATAATCAGACATCTCTGAAATGGATGGCCTTCCCTTCAAGACAATATGTGTACCTAAACCCTCAGTGAAAGCTTTTTTAAATATTTTTTTATAAAAAAAACAATTCAAGTGACCCTGCCTGCTCCCGAGCGGCGCAAGACACTGCATCTCAGTGCAAGAGGCGTCACTATAGTACCTGGTTAGAATCCAGGCTGCGTCACATCCGACCATGATTGCGCTCTGCCCTATGGGACTCCCAGTTGGCCCAGCGTCATCAGGGTTAGGCCGGAGTAGGCAGTCATTGTGAATAGAATTAGTTCTTAACTGACTTGCCTAGTTAAATAAAGGTTAAATAAAAAATAAAACCTCTACCCCGTACGCAAAATAATAATGAAAACATAGTGGATAGCAGATAACATGTCTACCGTTTACCATCACTTATTGGACAGACCAGAGCCTTAGATATGCTGTTTTAGAAACAGTTTTTAATTCTCTAAGTATTACATGGCAACGCAGGAATTTTGATAGATTCAGCCCTGTGCGCTATCATCATATTTGCAGGCCTGAGAAATTGCCTTTTTAAAAACATTTAATGTAATTCTATGTCATTTTACATATTAGCAGAGTCTTGTTTTAATACCACACACATTACTGGAATTACAGGCCAAGAATGAACAAAGATGGGTCTGTCTTATTTCACACAGTATGTTGACTGGGAACACAATTTTCATTTACTGCAAGGACCTGGGGAATAGTTACAGGGGAGAGGAGTGGGGATGAATGAGCCAATTGTAAACTGGGGATGATTAGGTGGCAATGATGGTAGAAGGCCAGATTGGGAATTTAGCCAGGACAATGGGGTTAACACCCCTACTCTTACAACAAGTACCATGGGATCTTTAGTGACCACAGAGAGTCAGGACACCCGTTTAACGTCCCATCCGAAACACGGCACCCTACACAGGGCAATGTCCCCAATCACGCCCTTGGGGCATTGGAATATTTTGTTTTAAACCAGAGGAAAGGGTGCCTCCTACTGCCCCCCCCCCACACCACTTCCAGCAGCACCTGGTCTCCCATCAAGGGACTGACCATATTTCTCCAATGCCAAAATAGTGTGCCTTGTTTGCAACGAAACTATCCCTGTTTGCAAATAATTAAATCTGAGATGTCATTAGGAATCTGACTGAGCATGATAGTTTCAAAAGTTAGGCCTACCTTTCCACCCCAGACAAAGTAAGCCTACCAATGCAGAAAAAATGTCAGATTTAACTGCTGGCTACTATTCTTCTGGGGTTTAACCCAACGAGACATGGTCACAAGTGTTTCTCTTAAAGCTGTCTGGGTTTAAACATCTTCTATTGTACAGAAAGTGAATTGCTTAGTCTATTGATAGTGACAGTTAACTTCCCAAGCAAAGTCTATTTTTTTTTTTTTAGGTTGTAGCTCAGCCTCAATGTCAAAGAAACCAAACAATTTTATATATACAGTTGAAGTGGGAAGTTGACATACACTTAGGTTGGAATCCTTAACTCGTTTTTCAAACACACATTTCTTGTTAACAAACTATAGTGTTGGCAAGTCGGTTAGCACATCTACTTTGTGCATGACACAAGTCATTTTTTAAACAAGGGATCTGGGAAATCAGTTTACAACCAACCCGACCACACACGCACTCATAATGTCATTTTTCATTGAAGCATTGAAATGGTTGAGAGATTTAATATTTTTGTGTAGGATTATGGATTGACCTACACTGGTCCAAACCAGGGTTTTTCTACTGGTATAGTGGTAGTGGTATTGACAGTGGGATATGAATGGTATTAGTGATTTTATAGATGGAGTAGGAGGGAATATTTGCCCACACGTTGAGAAATACTTGTCTTCTCCCGTCCAGTTTTATCACTGACACTGCCATGTTACTGTATATGGAATATTCAAACATCTGTGAAAGAAGTGTCTGTAAAACATCACATAGTTGATTTGCAACATGTCTACACCACTGCAGACACCTATTTGTAAATGTCAGTTTTGCTGAGAGAGCTGGCTATCTGTTTTAATGAGCCAAATGTATAGTTAAGAGGATTCCCAAAAATGTCCCATCCTTTTGGTTTATTCTATTCGTCTTGCTGCTGCCTGAATGAGTTCCCTAAAACACACACACACACACACACACACACACACACACACACACACACACACACACACACACACACACACACACACACACACACACACACACACACACACACACACACACACACACACACACACACACACACACACACACACACACACACACACACACACACACACACACACACACACACACACACACACACAAGCTCTGTCTGTCATTGGATCTCATTTAATGTCAAGTATGGCCTCCAGGCCAATTCCTGGTGTTGAAAGCCATAAACAGCCTGCAGTGTGTGTGAACGCTATTGGATTGGCTATGCACGTGCATCACAGCACAGAGGGGCGCTCCAAACAGACTTTCCTGTGATGATTGAACGGGTGACTCGCCCCCAGGCTAAGGTAGGTGTGGATGCATGTGTTAAGTGCTGTAGTGATGGTCATGTCATTGGGCTGGTCCTGGTGTGCATGTAGAGGGCCCAAAGTTAGTAAAGAGGTTGACTCGTGCCAGGTTTTAGGGCCTGCCAGGATGATGTACTGTACTTCTGCAAGCCTGTTGCTTCATAGCTGTGCAATCCTCAGTCTGCTGGTGAGTCACTTTGAGTATTTAGTTAGGATCCCCATTAGCTGCCGCTAACGAAGCCCTTATCCTCCTGCGGTCAACACAAAACATGAAATAATACAGAACATTATAGACAATGACAACTCATGGACAGGTTAGTGTTGGGCCAGTAACCTCAAGGTTGCTGGATCGAATCCCCAAGCTGACAATGTACAAATCTGTCGTGCTGCCCCTGAGCAAGGCAGTTAACTCACTGTTCCCCGGTCGCTGTGGATGTGGATTAAGGCAGCCCCCCGCACCTCTCTAGTTCAGAGGGGTTGGGTTAAATGCAGAAGACACATTTTCAGTTGAATACATTGTTGTACAACTGACTAGGTATCCCCCTTTCCCTAAATTGAAAACGATACACACTTTCATACACTTAAGTCTCAACAGTCCATGCTTAGTAACATTACACAAAAGCCGGCACAGATACTATTTTGTTAATCTTAAGATGATAAATACCACCCAGTGGGTCATAGTGGTTCTCGTGTGGTAATCTTGGTGGATTTCTTAAAATAAAAAGTCACACCATGTTGGAGTAGTTTACCTAATCCCATATGTACTGTATGTTGCCTCAACAACCATGAAGGCCTTGACTTTACATAAAATTTGAGTCACCTCCAGATATAGTTGGTTAAAGTATAAGTTAGTGGTGCTGAACAGAGTTACACTGGGGTGGAGCCATTCACAAAATGAACACAGTCCCATACATCAGTTTCCTCCAGCTGAAGCCTAGCTAATGTCATGTGGAGAAAAAGACATGGAGAGACCTAAATCTGTTCCTATCTCGCCACTGTTTCTCTTACAGCCTGTTTGAGTTCACAGTGCCAATGGCACATCTTATCTTTAACCCAAACACCAGATGTTCTTGGGAGGAAGAGGAGTGGATAGATCTTTTTTTTAAATATTTTTTTTGTCAGTAAGGAGAGGTGTTGTTTTGTGAGGTGCTGGTTTATTTGTTTTCTGAAAGCAAATGTTGCTGTTTGCTTGAAGGATTTGAGAAGGCAGGTAGTTCCATTCAATCATGCCTCTATATAATACTTTGCATCGCATTGACTTAGTTTTATATTTTGGGACTGTGAAGAAACTTGTTGCATGCATTATGTTAGCTGATTGAATAGACAATTTGGAATTTGTAACACAAGTAGTGATGCAGTCGATCTCTCCTCTGCTCCTGGGTTGACTACCCAGGTTATTTGTGTATTTGTTTGTTGGGGCAGCACTGGCAGTAAAAGTCCCAGTCCTTACTAAGGGTTCTGGATTTGAAGGTTGAGGGAGGAACAGAAGGAGACTGACAAGGAGAGAGCGGGAGAAAGAGAAGGGAGCGGGAGGATCTGATCTGTCTTAGTGTCACTACTACCACTACTTGCCGCCATGCCAGTTGAAGAAGAGGAAGTAGTCATAGTACTAACAAGAAGTAGTACTGAAGGTGCCAGACTTGTGGTTTACTGTCTTATGATGACATCATCACTTGATCAATGGTTAGCCATTTAGTTGGACCTGCTTCCTCTCCTGGGCCTTCAGCATCAGGTTACAGTAGGTGTGCAGCAGGATTGCTATCTCGTTTTCAGACTTCACAGAAATATCCCTCCAAGAACAATGCCCACATTGTATTGTACCTCCCTTTTGAAGTTGCATGAAAGTGATCCCGTTTCTATGATTCACTGCCAATAGAATCAGCCTCTGCCTGGGTGTGTGGTATTCCATGTAGCTAGCTTTCACCCACAGAAGCTCCAGCATTTCTCTTGAATTGTTCCATCTCAACACTAGTCTAAATCTCCACTAAGCCCAGACAGCAGTCTGCTCTGTTTTCACCCAGCACCCACCAATGTGTTTACCTGCGCATTACACACCCTTAAGCACTTATTAAAGTTTAAATGAGATTAGTGTATCTGTGTTTTCTCTGCTTCCTTTGGCTCCAATAGTGAGCATTATTAAACTTGGCAGGGTCAGGATCCAAGGAGGAAAGAGTAATTAGTGGGAACTCTATGCTTGTTTATCCCAGAGGAAAAGGAGGGATGAATGACTAGAGCCTGATAAGGGTTATGTTATGGTATATTATGTTATTGGAGGGATGGCACTAGCCTGGTCCCAGATGTATTTGTCCTGTTCAGCCAACTCCAGTGCTCATTGCCACTGACCAAAGGAGTTGGCTGAACAAATCTGGACCTGGCTAGGGTAGGTGTCTGTCGGTTAGTTAAGAACAGATGGAGAGGGTATGGGATGAGGCTAGCGCTTAGCGTGCTTAGTCTGTCAGCCCAATGTCCTTGTGAAACACAGCTGAGCAAACCAACCGTAGTGGAGAGGAGTGTGGCGAAACAGTCAGTGTTGTTCCCACTTCCCTGTCTGTCTGTGAGGTCATTGTGGTTAGACACACACACACACACACACACACACGGAAGATCCCTCTCCTCCTACCGTTACACTTTTTAGTACCATCTAACTCATGCCAAACAGGGAGTGGTCCATGTCAGTTGTTTTTGTTCATTCAATGTCTCACACTAGCTCTTGCCATTCATGACACTGTAAAGGGTGCAGTCGGTTGAATAGCATGAATGACACCATTTAAAAATAATAATAATAATAATAATTTATGCCAGTGTCAATCATCTTTGCTATGATGGAGCCTGAGAAGATACAGTTGAAGTGGGAAGTTGACATACACTTAGGTTGGAGTCATTAACTCGTTTTACAACCACTCCACAAATTTCTTGTTAACAAACAATAGTTTTGGCAAGTCGGTTAGGACATCTACTTTGTGCATAACACAAGTCATTTTTCCAACAACTGTTTAGAGACAGATTATTTAATTTATAATTCACTGTATCACAATTCCAGTGGGTCAGACGTTTACATACACTAAGTTCACTGTGCCTTCAACAGCTTGGAAAATTCCAGAAAATGATGTCATGGCTTTAGAAGCTTCTGATAGGCTAATTGACATCATTTGAGTCATACCTGCGGATGTATTTCAAGGCCTACCTTCAAACCCAGTGCCTCTTTGCTAGACATCATAGGAAAATCAGCCAAGACCTGAGAAAAAAATAAAGTGTAGACCTCCACAAATCTGGTTCATCCTTGGGAACTATTTCCAAACGCCTGGAGGTACCACATTCATCTGTATAAACAATAGTACACATTTATAAACACCATGGCACCACACAGCCGTCATACCGCTCAGGAAGGAGATGCATTCTGTCTCCTAGAGATGAATGTACTTTGGTGCAAAAAGTGCAAATCAATCCCAGAACAACAGCGAAAGGACCTTGTGAACATGCTGGAGGAAACCGGTACAAAAGTATCTATATCCACAGTAAAACGAGTCCTATATCGACATAACCTGAAAGGCCGCTCAGCAAGGAGGAAGCCACTGCTCCAAAACCGCCATAAAAAAGCCATGCTACGGTTTCCAACTGCACATGGGGACAAAGATCGTACTTTTTGGAGAAATGTCCTCTGGTCTGATGAAACAAAAATAGAACTGTTTGGCCATAATGGCCATCATTATGTTTGGAGGAAAAATGGGCAGGCTTGCAAGCAGAGGAACACCATCCGAACCATGACGCACAGGGTTGGCAGCATCATGTTCTGGGGGTGCTTTGCTGCAGGAGGGACTGGCGCACTTAACAAAATAGATGGCATCATGAGGTTGGAAAATTGTGGATATATTGAATCAACATCTCCAGACATAAGTCAGGAAGTTTAAGCTTGGTTGCAAATGGTTCTTCCAAATGGACAATGACCCCAAGCTTACCTCCAAAGTTGTGGCAAAATGGATTAAGGACAACAAAGTCAAGCTATTGGAATGGACATCACAAAGCCCTGACCTCTGTCCTATAGAAAATGTGTGGGCAGAACTGAAAAAGCGTGTGCGAGCAAGGAGGCCTACAAACCTGACTCAGTTACACCTGCTCTGTCAGGAGGAATGGGCCATAATTCACCCAACTTGTGGGAAACTTGTGAAGGCTACCTGAAATGTTTGACCCAAGTTAAACAATTTACACTCAATTAGTATTGCCTTTATGTAAACTTCTGACCCACTGGGAATGTGATGAAAGAAAGAAATGCTGAAATAAATCATTCTCTCTACTATTATTCTGACATTTCTCATTCTTAAAATAACTTGGTGAACCTAACTGACCTGAGACAGGGAATTTTTCCAAGGACTAAATGTCAGGAATTGTGAAAAACTGAGTTTAAATGTATTTGGCTAAGGTGTATGTAAACTTCCGACTTCACCTATCTGTAACCAGTTGAGTTGTGGCTACAACAAGACAGCCAAGATATGATTGAGGGAAAGGGAGTATGAGCAAGAGAGGAAAAAGGGAGGAAGTCCTAGTCTGATGGTGCTTAAAGGACCAGGGTGAGGTCTATGAATAGGGGGTTAGAGGTCAAGTAAAGAGAAAGGAGTTTAATGTGCATTCTGATCGATTCCTGTAAGGGTAGGGCAGTAAAAGGCAGCACTACACACACACACTGTGAGCTGGAATGAACAGCTGTGTTTTTACCCCCAGTGTCTGGTCTGGTGCATAGCAACCTATTATTGCCAAAAGCCCTGGTCTGCCCTTGAAAGCCTATATAAATTACAATCGCCAGAACAACCCCCACAATTTTTGTTGGTGACTGTGATTTTGGGCTCAAATTAGTTTATGATGAAGTTTGATCCCCACTGTGATTTATAAAAAATGTGGCTACAAATCAAGATATTTTAAATAATAGAAAACCATTCTGAATACTACGTTCTTGTAACACAGTGCTGACACAGACCAATCACGGGTCGGGAGTCTCCCGGTTGTCACTCTCAGGCAGGATGAGAATGACTACATTGACCAAGATCCTTATCAATTTTTGTTGTTGGTGCCATTCAGCCCCATTCAGCAATTTGGCACGCTTCAAATTCAAGTACTTCTGGCTTCATGCGACATTGGGAGTTTTCCATAGGAATACGTGAATGACGTCAGTGCTATCACCATCTACTGGTTTTAATGTATGGTTCTATCAGGGTTAATGGATGAGGAAGGAGGTCAGCGTTTCACACACACACACAGTAAAGAATCCTCCAGGGGGTGACAGACGTGTTGTCACGCTGCCCTATTTAAAAAACATTTAAAAGGCTGTGTGCATTCCAGCACTGACGATTGAGTGACTCTCGTCAACCGACAACTCTGTAGATTTACTGCCTGGAAATAAATATAAATCGAACCGTGCAATTTTTCCCTCATCGTTTTCCCTGAAGTTAAACTGTTCTGTGGCTAGAGCACACGCACACACACACAGATCAGTTCACACATGTGACATATCATCTTTGTTTTCAAAACTTGCTTCAGAAGAGAACATCGGTTTTGAAAAGTATGCGATTTTTATTCAGGGTCAAGAATGGTTGTCGAAAGTATCCATTTCCTGCTTGTGAATGTAGTCTTTTAAATCAAAGTTGGCGGTATTTTCTGTAAACTGTTGAGGATGTACGTAGATGAACTGATAAGATGATACCTGTAAACTGTTGAGGATGTACGTAGATGAACTCAGAACTGTTGAGGATGTACGTAGATGAACTGATAAGATGCTACCTGTGAAAAATAAGTGAAAGTTACACCTGCTTTTAGTGTTATTTCTTTCTGCCCAGCCAGCTAGCTGTTCTAAATGGTTTCATTATTTGTGTTGTGGCCTGTTCAAACAGCCGCATGTCTGCATCCTACATAGTGCACTACTTTTGACCAGAGCTCTATGGGCCTGGTCCAAGTAGTGCACTATAAGGAATAGAATGCCATCTGGAACACGAGTCACCCACCCAGAAAGCAGACCTACCTCGCGGCCTGGCAGGACACACCTCTTTAGGTTCAACACTGATCCCTTTCACTAGCTGACTGGAAATAGATGCTCACCCACTAAACACTTGTTTTCTATTTTATTACCTCAGTCTCTCTTTTTTTTTGTCTTTTTTTTGGGGACTTTGAATCAGTTTTTCTCATTCTCTCGCTCTCCCTTCTCTCTCTCGCCTAAATCAGTTTGATTATCACCAACCAAAACACTAGTTCTCTTTTTATTTCAGTGGTCTAGCTAAATCAGCTCTCAAGGCGTTGCTCTGTGTTAGCCGGTCAAGGGGTGGCCTGCCCACAGTAGGGCTGTGTGGGGAAGAGGAAACCTTTAGCCAGTGCCCAGCTAGTGGGCTGAGTGAGAGCAGCCATAACCCAGCCTCAGGCCCAGACCGTGGGCATTCTGTGGTTCTGTCAAAGTGGAAGATGACGGCTCAGTTTGGCCTGTGGTTAAACCCAAATGTGCTGCTCTTTGGAAAACCAATGGCTGCCGGCTGGGCTGGCTTTGTCAATGTTCCTACGTCAATGAAGCATGTTATCAAGGAAACAAAAGGCTGCTTATATCACAAAGTACATCCGGTTGTGACATGATGTGTGTGAAAGCATGAGGTAGTAGGGTTTTATGTTGTGGTCTGTGTACAATTTAATAAAACTGAGCTTGCTTTTACTGTACAGAGAGCTGCATTTAACACACACAATGATGGCTTCCATTGCAATCTGAGCGGAACACGACATGCACTCACTCACCTGTTCCTCTTGGTTTAATCATTGAAGTGCAGCTCATCTGCTAATTACAAGGGCTGGTCTGGATTGCCTGCTGATTTTAAAGCTCTGATCAGCTAAGAGGCCAATCTGCAAGCAGCTCTGTACACCCTGTACTGGACACTCCAGGTGGGCAGCCAAATATAACTAGAGCTCTCTCTGGGTCTGAGGTCAAAGATCTTCTAAGACTATGTTGCTGGATTCATCTTCAGTCTGCCTGGCTGGCAACCCTCCAAGTGTATCGCCATCTGTGATTTATATTTGTTAATGCTCAACAAAATATTTACCTGGGCTTTTGTAGCTTGATGTATAGCTAACTTCTCCAAACAGACACATTTTAGATTAAGATGAAAGGACTATGTCAGACTTCCCAACCAAGCCACTGAGTCTGAGCCCATCCCCTCAGAGAAGTGCTCTGAGGTGGAGATCTTGCAAACTGTCACGATTAGCGCAAGTTATACACATACTATGATGCAATGCATGTTTGTACATGTCCCTATTCCAGCGTTTCCCAAACTCCAAGGGGTGCATTCCCCCCCCCCCCCGATTAGTTTATTATTTTATCAGCTGTGTAGTGTTAGGGCAAAAACCAAAATATGTATCCCTTGGGGAGATATTGATGTCATGGTGTTTTTAGAAGTTCACTATGATTCCATGCTGTCTGTCTTGTAATTATTTAGTGTTTTCTACAATCTCAGGTGGAGCAGTCTAAGGTGCTGGTAAAGGAAGGAGGAGTTCAGCTTCTTCTCACCATCGTTGACACGCCAGGGTTCGGAGACGCTGTCGACAACAGTAACTGGTACGTCTGACTGACTCACCTGCCCTATATCTCTTATCTGAATGTGTATATTCTTCATTAAATGTAGTCACTGTTACCTGACATTAAGTCATGTCTGTGCTCTGCTCTCCTATAGCTGGCAGCCAGTCATTGATCACATCGACAGTAAGTTTGAGGATTACCTCAACTCAGAGTCCCGGGTCAATAGACGGCAGATGCCTGACAACAGAGTGCACTGCTGCCTCTACTTCATCACCCCCTCTGGACATGGGTAGGTACTGCAGCTGGTATGGTCTCCATTCTGAAACACAACATTGAAATTCAGTGTTGAATCACAGTTGATATTGTCGCTTCTCAAAATGTGAATAATTCTTCAAGGGTGAAGAATCCAGTATTTTCATTCTCTCATTTGAGATTGAGCATGATCCTATAGCTCTTGAGAATGTTCCCTAACAGGGCAGTTGGGGTATTGGTCACGGGATGAAATCAGTAGTACAACTATTAGCCTAAGACTGTTTACATGTTACTAGCTGGTCATCAACACTCCTGCCCCTGGTGAGGAGTATAGCTGTCAGTTTTCAATTAGGCCTAGCTGCCCGCCCCACCCTCGACCCCACGCTGAACCCCTACTAGGACTGCTGAGAGGCACACTGGGACAACGTTTATGTAATCTGTACTCTCCTGGGTTCACTTTGTTTGAGGCTGTTTCTCCTCTGTATCTTGGCTCCAGTCCGTGCTCTGCTCTGCTCAACACACAGCTGTCCCTGCTGTTACATTACATCCCAACACTGGGCTGCTCTGTGCTCCCCATAAACAAAGGTTCATTTGACAGGCCAGCGCTCTCTCCATTTGGGTGTCAGTGCCCCTCACCATCTTGGCCCAAAGTGTCTATCTCTGACCAAGTCCTTGTTCTGTTCTTCATGTGCCTGGCTGGCTGGCAGCAGTCTGTGGTCATCCAAGAGGACTAGCACCGTATGGCTCCATTCACAGTTAACATCTGTCTCCTCTGTGTCCCCACGGGACTCTCATAGCACATTACCAGCACAGCTGGAACCAGGGCAGAGAGCGAAGTGTGTGTGTGTGTGTACACAAACTGATCTTTCAAAATGAAGACTAAAACACAATCATTTCTCAAGTGCGATGATTCATTCTGTTCTTTTGTGCGATCTCTCTGAACGTAAAGTTTCATTTAGCCACAGCCAGCCAAGTCAGACCGGAGACTTGTACTTGTTGGCATGCCCTTTAACTTTTTCTTGTCTGCGTGCCAAGATTCAACGTTGCTTAGATGTCCCAGCATCTCCTTTCACAAACAGTCTGGAGTCTGTAACTCTGTATGAAATACCAATGTGATGGCTGTTTAAATTAGAGCTGTTTTCAGGCAGACAACAGAAGAATCCTGTTCTGCTCAGTGGATTTACAATGTGTTGTGGGCCGGCCAGATGTGCAGTTTCAGCAGCAGCAATGCTGCCATGGTGCTAGAGATTCATTCTGGAAACAAGAAATGCTGTTTTTTAGTCCCGAGGTGGGCCAAGCTGTGCAATCTGAGTTTTTCTCTTCTCTCTCTCCAGGTTGAAGCCTCTTGATATAGAGTTCATGAAGCGGTTACATGAAAAAGTGAACATCATCCCCCTCATCGCCAAAGCGGACACAATGACTCCTGAGGAGTGCCAACAGTTCAAGAAGCAGGTGTGTGTGTTGGCTCTGTGTACATACCGTGTTCTATGGGTGGCCTGTGTGTTTATGGTTTGTTTAAAAAAAACATGTCTTTATCTGAATGCAGAAGTCAACAGTTTGGGTGTGTGATTAGTAGTTTATGCAAACTATTCCTGTGGGAGAGAACACATGCAATAAATTAGTGCTGCACAGTTGTTGCACAGAGCGTGTGTGTGCTGAGCACAGTTTCCTCATCCTGTGTATTGACTGACCCTCTTCGCGGTCGGTCTCTCCGCTGTCTGTCTCGGTCTCTCCACTGTCTGTCTCGGTCTCTCCGCTGTCTGTCTCGGTCTCTCCGCTGTCTGTCTCGGTCTCTCCGCTGTCTGTCTCGGTCTCTCCGCTGTCTGTCTCGGTCTCTCCGCTGTCTGTCTCGGTCTCTCCGCTGTCTGTCTCGGTCTCTCCGCTGTCTGTCTCGGTCTCTCCGCTGTCTGTCTGTCTCGGTCTCTCCGCTGTCTGTCTCGGTCTCTCCGCTGTCTGTCTCGGTCTCTCCGCTGTCTGTCTCGGTCTCTCCGCTGTCTGTCTCGGTCTCTCCGCTGTCTGTCTGTCTCGGTCTCTCCGCTGTCTGTCTGTCTCGGTCTCTCCGCTGTCTGTCTGTCTCGGTCTCTCCGCTGTCTGTCTGTCTCGGTCTCTCCGCTGTCTGTCTGTCTCGGTCTCTCCGCTGTCTGTCTGTCTCGGTCTCTCCGCTGTCTGTCTGTCTCGGTCTCTCCGCTGTCTGTCTGTCTCGGTCTCTCCGCTGTCTGTCTGTCTCGGTCTCTCCGCTGTCTGTCTGTCTCGGTCTCTCCGCTGTCTGTCTGTCTCGGTCTCTCCGCTGGCTGTCTGTCTCGGTCTCTCCGCTGGCTGTCTGTCTCGGTCTCTCCGCTGGCTGTCTGTCTCGGTCTCTCCGCTGGCTGTCTGTCTCGGTCTCTCCGCTGGCTGTCTGTCTCGGTCTCTCCGCTGGCTGTCTGTCTCGGTCTCTCCGCTGGCTGTCTGTCTCGGTCTCTCCGCTGGCTGTCTGTCTCGGTCTCTCCGCTGGCTGTCTGTCTCGGTCTCTCCGCTGGCTGTCTGTCTCGGTCTCTCCGCTGGCTGTCTGTCTCGGTCTCTCCGCTGGCTGTCTGTCTCGGTCTCTCCGCTGGCTGTCTGTCTCGGTCTCTCCGCTGGCTGTCTGTCTCGGTCTCTCCGCTGGCTGTCTGTCTCGGTCTCTCCGCTGGCTGTCTGTCTCGGTCTCTCCGCTGGCTGTCTGTCTCGGTCTCTCCGCTGGCTGTCTGTCTCGGTCTCTCCGCTGGCTGTCTGTCTCGGTCTCTCCGCTGGCTGTCTGTCTCGGTCTCTCCGCTGGCTGTCTGTCTCGGTCTCTCCGCTGGCTGTCTGTCTCGGTCTCTCCGCTGGCTGTCTGTCTCGGTCTCTCCGCTGGCTGTCTGTCTCGGTCTCTCCGCTGGCTGTCTGTCTCGGTCTCTCCGCTGGCTGTCTGTCTCGGTCTCTCCGCTGGCTGTCTGTCTCGGTCTCTCCGCTGGCTGTCTGTCTCGGTCTCTCCGCTGGCTGTCTGTCTCGGTCTCTCCGCTGGCTGTCTGTCTCGGTCTCTCCGCTGTCTGTCTGTCTCGGTCTCTCCGCTGTCTGTCTGTCTCGGTCTCTCCGCTGGCTGTCTGTCTCGGTCTCTCCGCTGGCTGTCTGTCTCGGTCTCTCCGCTGGCTGTCTGTCTCGGTCTCTGCGGCGGTCTGTCTCGGTGTCGCGGTCTCTCGGTCTAGTCTCTGTCTGGTCTCTGTCTCTCTTTCTCTCTCTCTCTCTCTCTCTCTCGGTCTAGTCAATTCAATTTTCAATTCAAGGGCTTTATTGGCATGGGAAACGTGTGTTAACATTGTCAAAGCAAGTGAAGTAGATAATATATAAAGTGAAATAAACAATAAAAAATTAACAGTAAACATTACATTACAACTTTACATCTCTCTCTGTCTCTCTCTCTCTCTGTCTCTCTCTCTCTCTGTCTCTCTCTCTCTCTGTCTCTCTCTCTCTCTGTCTTTCTCTCTCTCTCTCTCTCTCTCTCTCTCTCTCTCTCTCTCTGTCTCTCTCTCTCAATTCAATCAATTCAAGGGCTTTATTGGCATGGGAAACATGTGTTAACATTGCCAAAGCAAGTGAGGTAGACAACATACAAAGTGAATATATAAAGTGAAAAACAACAAAAATTAACAGTAAACATTACATATACAGAAGTTTAAAAACAGTAAAGACATTACAAATGTCATATATATATATATATACATATACATATACATATACATATACATATACATATACATATACATATACAATGTACAAATAGTTAAAGGACACAAGATAAAATGAATAAGCATAAATATGGGTTGTATTTACAATGGTGTTTGTTCTTCACTGGTTGCCCTTTTCTCGTGGCAACAGGTCACAAATCTTGCTGCTGTGATGGCACACTGTGGAATTTCACCCAAAAGATATGGGAGTTTTTCAAAATTGGATTTGTTTTCGAATTCTTTGTGGATCTGTGTAATCTGGGGGAAATATGTCTCTCTAATATGATCATACATTGGGCAGGAGGTTACGAAGTGCAGCTCAGTTTCCACCTCATTTTGTGGGCAGTGAGCACATAGCCTGTCTTCTCTTGAGAGCCATGTCTGCCTACGGCGGCCTTTCTCAATAGCAAGGCTATGCTCACTGAGTCTGTACATAGTCAAAGCTTTCCTTAATTTTGGGTCAGTCACAGTGGTCAGGTATTCTGCCGCTGTGTACTCTCTGTGTAGGGCCAAATAGCATTCTAGTTTGCTCTGTTTTTTTGTTAATTCTTTCCAATGTGTTAAGTAATTATCTTTTTGTTTTCTCATGATTTGGTTGGGTCTAATTGTGCTGTTGTCCTGGGGCTCTGTAGGGTGTGTTTGTGTTTGTGAACAGAGCCCCAGGACCAGCTTGCTTAGGGACTCTTCTCCAGGTTCATCTCTCTGTAGGTGATGGCTTTGTTATGGAAGGTTTGTGAATCGCTTCCTTTTAGGTGGTTGTAGAATTTAACGGCTCTTTTCTGGATTTTGATAATTAGTGGGTATCGGCCTAATTCTGCTCTGCATGCATTATTTGGTGTTTTACGTTGTACACGGAGGATATTTTTGCAGAATTCTGCGTGCAGAGTCTCAATTTGGTGTTTGTCCCATTTTGTGAAGTCTTGGTTGGTGAGCGGACCCCAGACCTCACAACCATAAAGGGCAATGGGCTCTATGACTGATTCAAGTATTTTTAGCCAAATCCCAATTGGTATGTTGAAATTTATGTTTCTTTTGATGGCATAGAATGCCCTTCTTGCCTTGTCTCTCAGATCGTTCACAGCTTTGTGGAAGTTACCTGTGGCGCTGATGTTTAGGCCAAGATATGTATAGTTTTTTGTGTGCTCTAGGGCAACAGTGTCTAGATGGAATTTGTATTTGTGGTCCTGGTGACTGGACCTTTTTTGGAACACCATTATTTTGGTCTTACTGAGATTTACTGTCAGGGCCCAGGTCTGACAGAATCTGTGCATAAGATCTAGGTGCTGCTGTAGGCCCTCCTTGGTTGGTGACAGAAGCACCAGATCATCAGCAAACAGCAGACATTTACATTTACATTTAAGTCATTTAGCAGACGCTCTTATCCAGGGCGACTTAAAAATTGGTGCATTCACCTTATGACATCCAGTGGAACAGCCACTTTACAATAGTGCATCTAAATATTTTAAGGGGGGTGAGAAGGATTACTTTATCCTATCCTAAGTATTCCTTAAAGAGGTGGGGCTTCAGGTGTCTCCGGAAGGTGGTGATTGACTCCGCTGTCCTGGCGTCGTGAGGGAGTTTGTTCCACCATTGGGGAGCCAGAGCAGCGAACAGTTTTGACTGGGCTGAGCGGGAACTGTACTTCCTCAGTGGTAGGGAGGCGAGCAGGCCAGAGGTGGATGAACGCAGTGCCCTTATTTGGGTGTAGGGCCTGATCAGAGCCTGGAGGTACTGAGATGCCGTTCCCCTCACAGCTCCGTAGGCAAGCACCATGGTCTTGTAGTGGATGCGAGCTTCAACTGGAAGCCAGTGGAGAGAGCGGAGGAGCGGGGTGACGTGAGAGAACTTGGGAAGGTTGAACACTAGACGGGCTGCGGCGTTCTGGATGAGTTGTAGGGGTTTAATGGCACAGGCAGGGAGCCCAGCCAACAGCGAGTTGCAGTAATCCAGACGGGAGATGACAAGTGCCTGGATTAGGACCTGCGCCGCTTCCTGTGTGAGGCAGGGTCGTACTCTGCGGATGTTGTAGAGCATGAACCTACAGGAACGGGCCACCGCCTTGATGTTAGTTGAGAACGACAGGGTGTTGTCCAGGATCACGCCAAGGTTCTTAGTGCTCTGGGAGGAGGACACAATGGAGTTGTCAACCGTGATGGCGAGATCATGGAACGGGCAGTCCTTCCCCGGGAGGAAGAGCAGCTCCGTCTTGCCGAAGTTCAGCTTGAGGTGGTGATCCGTCATCCACACTGATATGTCTGCCAGACATGCAGAGATGCGATTCGCCACCTGGTCATCAGAAGGGGGAAAGGAGAAGATTAATTGTGTGTCGTCTGCATAGCAATGATAGGAGAGACCATGTGAGGTTATGACAGAGCCAAGTGACTTGGTGTATAGCGAGAATAGGAGAGGGCCTAGAACAGAGCCCTGGGGGACACCAGTGGTGAGAGCGCGTGGTGAGGAGACAGATTCTCGCCACGCCACCTTTTGACTTCGGATTCTAGCAGGGGGAGGCCGGGTGCTGCAGACTTTTCTAGTGCCCGCGCCAATTCGTTGATATATATATGTTGAAGAGGGTGGGGCTTAAGCTGCATCCCTGTCTAACCCCACGACCCTGTGTGAAGAAATGTGTGTGTTTTTTGCCAATTTTAACCGCACACTTGTTGTTTGTGTACATGGATTTTATAATGTCGTATGTTTTACCCCCAACACCACTTTCCATCAGTTTGTATAGCAGACCCTCATGCCAGATTGAGTCGAAGGCTTTTTTGAAATCAACAAAGCATGAGAAGACTTTGCCTTTGTTTTGGTTTGTTTGGTTGTCAATTAGGGTCTCTGTCTCTCTCTCTCTCTCTCTCTCTCTCTCTCTCTCTCTCTCTCTCTCTCTCGGTCTAGTCTGTCTCTCTCTCTCTCTCTCTCTCTCGGTCTAGTCTCTGTCTCTCTCTCTCTGTCTCTCTCGGTCTAGTCTCTGTCTCTCTCTCTCTGTCTCTCTCTCTGTCTCTCTCTCTGTCTCTCTCTCTGTCTCTCTCTCTCTGTCTCTCTCTCTCTGTCTCTCTCTGTCTCTGTGTCTCTCTCTGTCTCTGTCTCTGTCTCTGTCTGTCTCTCTGTCTGTCTCTCTGTCTGTCTCTCTGTCTGTCTCTGTCTGTCTCTCTGTCTGTCTCTCTGTCTGTCTCTCTTTCTCTCTCTGTCTCTCTGTCTCTGTCTGTCTCTGTCTGTCTCTGTCTGTCTCTGTCTGTCTCTGTCTCTGTCTCTGTCTCTGTCTCTGTCTCTGTCTCTGTCTCTCGTCTCTGTCTCTCGTCTCTGTCTCTCGTCTCTGTCTCTCGTCTCTGTCTCTCGTCTCTGTCTCTCGTCTCTGTCTCTCGTCTCTGTCTCTCGTCTCTGTCTCTCGTCTCTGTCTCTCGTCTCTGTCTCTCGTCTCTGTCTCTCGTCTCTGTCTCTCGTCTCTGTCTCTCGTCTCTGTCTCTCGTCTCTGTCTCTCGTCTCCGTCTCTCGTCTCCGTCTCTCGTCTCCGTCTCTCGTCTCCGTCTCTCGTCTCCGTCTCTCGTCTCTCGTCTCTGTCTCTAGTCTCTGTCTCTCTCTCTCTCTCGGTCTAGTCTCTGTCTCTCTCTCTCTCTCTCTCTTGGTCTAGTCTTTGTCTCTCTCTCTCTCTCTCTCTCTCTCGGTCTAGTCTCTGTCTCTCTCTCTCTCTCGGTCTAGTCTCTGTCTCTCTCTCTCTCTCGGTCTAGTCTCTGTCTCTCTCTCTCTCTCTCGGTCTAGTCTCTGTCTGTCTCTGTCTCTCTCTCTCTCTCTCTCTCGGTCTAGTCTCTGTCTCTCTCTCTCTCTCTCGGTCTAGTCTCTGTCTCTCTCTCTCTCTCTCGGTCTAGTCTCTGTCTCTCTCTCTCTCTCTCGGTCTAGTCTCTGTCTCTCTCTCTCTCTCGGTCTAGTCTCTGTCTCTCTCTCTCTCTCGGTCTAGTCTCTGTCTCTCTCTCTCTCTCGGTCTAGTCTCTGTCTCTCTCTCTCTCTCGGTCTAGTCTCTGTCTCTCTCTCTCTCTCGGTCTAGTCTCTGTCTCTCTCTCTCTCTCGGTCTAGTCTCTGTCTCTCTCTCTCTCTCGGTCTAGTCTCTGTCTCTCTCTCTCTCTCGGTCTAGTCTCTGTCTCTCTCTCTCTCTCGGTCTAGTCTCTGTCTCTCTCTCTCTCTCGGTCTAGTCTCTGTCTCTCTCTCTCTCTCGGTCTAGTCTCTGTCTCTCTCTCTCTCTCGGTCTAGTCTCTGTCTCTCTCTCTCTCTCGGTCTAGTCTCTGTCTCGGTCTAGTCTCTGTCTCTCTCTCTCTCTCTCTCGGTCTAGTCTCTGTCTCTCTCTCTCGGTCTATATAGATATATATATATTTTTTTTAACCTTTATTTAACCAGGCAAGTCAGTTAAGAACAGATTCTAATTTTCAATGACTGCCTAGGAACAGTGGGTTAACTGCCTGTTCAGGGGCAGAACGACAGATTTGTACCTTGTCAGCTCGGGGGTTTGAACTTGCAACCTTCCGGTTATTAGTCCAATGCTCTAACCACTAGGCTTCCCTCTATATTTCTGTCTTGCTCTGTCTCTTCTCCTCGCTCTGTCTCCTCTCTTGGTCTCATCTGTCATCTCTAGCTCTCTCTCTCATCGCTGTCTCCTTCTCCACCCCCATTGCTCTCACCTTTCTATATTTTTCTCCTCCCCTTCTCTCTTCCTCCCCTCTATTCTTCCCCTCCCTCCCCTAATCTCTTTATAGATCATGCGAGAAATCACAGAGCACAAAATCAAGATCTACGAGTTCCCAGAAACTGACGATGAGGAGGAGAACAAGATAGTCAAGAAGATCAAGGTTTGGTTTCTCCCAATGCGCTCATACACACATACACGCTGCTTTTATTCTCCACGCAAGAGATGGAATTGAATAGGAGAAAAAAATCTAACACTAGTAATTTGGCTGAGCTGGCCCCAACAGCCCCAGTATTGACAAGAGAAGACTGACTGGTTTGTCAGCTTCCGTGGAGAGTGACTGACTGGTTTGTCAGCTTCCGTGGAGACTGACTGACTGGTCCGTTGGCGACGGTGGAGACTGACTGACTGGTCCGTTGGCGACGGTGGAGACTGACTGACTGGTCCGTTGGCGACGGTGGAGACTGACTGACTGGTCCGTTGGCGACGGTGGAGACTGACTGACTGGTCCGTTGGCGACGGTGGAGACTGACTGACTGGTCCGTTGGCGTTGGCGGCGGTGGAGACTGACTGACTGGTCCGTTGGCGACGGTGGAGACTGACTGACTGGTCCGTTGGCGACGGTGGAGACTGACTGACTGGTCCGTTGGCGACGGTGGAGACTGACTGACTGGTCCGTTGGCGACGGTGGAGACTGACTGACTGGTCCGTTGGCGACGGACTGACTGGTCCGTCGGTGGAGACGGACTGACTGGTCCGTTGGGGCGGCGACGGTGGGACTGACCGTCCGACGGCGGCGACGGACTGACTGGTCCCGGGCGGCGAGACGGACTGACTGGTCCGGCGGCGGAGACGGACTGACTGGTCCGTTGGCGACGGACTGACCGGTCCGTCGGCGACGGTGGAGACGGACTGACCGGTCCGTCGGCGACGGTGGAGACGGACTGACCGGTCCGTCGGCGACGGTGGAGACTGACCGTCCGGGCGGAGACGGACTGACCTGGTCCGTTGGCGGCGGCGAGACGGACTGACCGGTCCTGTCCGGGCGGCGGCGGTGAGCGGACTGACTGACCGGTCCGGCGGGCTGGTCCGTTGGCGGACTGACTGGTCCGGCGGCGACGGTGGAGACGGACTGACTGGTCCGCGGCGACGGTGGAGACTGACTGGTCCGTTGGCGACGGTGGAGACGGTCACGGGCGGGCGGTGGAGACGGACTGACCGTCGGACGGGCGGCGACGGTGGAGACGGACCTGGGTCGGGCGTTGGCGACGGTGGAGACTGACTGGTCCGGGCGGCGACGGGACGGTGACCGTCCGGGCGGCGACGGACTGACCGTCCGGGCGGAGACGGACTGACCTGGTCCGCGGCGGTGGAGACGGACTGACCTGGTCCGGCGGCGGCGACGGACTGACCTGGTCCGCGGGCGGCGACGGACTGACCTGTCCGTCCGCGGCGAGTCGGACTGACCGGGTCCGGGCGAGCGGACTGACCGGTCCGTCGGCGACGGTGGAGACGGACTGACCGGGTCCGCGGGCGACGGACTGACCGTCCGGGCGGCGACGGACTGACCGTCCGGCGGCGGCGGCGACCGTCCGCGGCGACGGACTGACCGGTCCGGCGGCGACGGACTGACCGGTCCGGCGGCGCGACGGACTGACCGTCCGGGCGGCGGCGGACTGACCGTCGCGGCGGCGACGGACTGACCGTCCGGGCGGCGACGGACTGACCGGTCCGCGGCGGCGACTGGACTGACCGTCCGGGCGGCGACGGACTGACCGTCCGGCGGCGACGGACTGACCGGTCCGCGGCGACGGACTGACCGTCCGGCGGCGACGGACTGACCGTCCGGGCGGCTGGCGGACTGACCGTCCGTCGGCGCTGGCGACGGACTGACCGTCCGGCGGCGACTGACTGACCGTCCGGCTGGCGACGGACTGACCGTCCGCGGCGACGGGACTGACCGGTCCGGCGGGCGACGGACTGACCGTCGACGCTGCCCGTCGGCGACGGACTGACCGTCCGCGGCGACGGACTGACCGTCCGTCGGCGACGGACTGACCGGTCCGGCGGGCGACGGGATTGACCGGTCCGGCGGCGACGGACTGACCGGTCTGCGGCGGCGGACGGTGACCGGTCCGGCGGGCGACGGATTGACCGGTCGCGGCGAGACGGACTGACCGTCCGGCGGCGACGGACTGACCGGTCGCGGCGGCGGTCCGGCGGACTGATCGTCCGTCGGCGACGGACTGACCGGTCCGGCGGCGACGGACTGACCGGTCCGGCGGCGACGGACTGACCGGTCCGGCGGCGACGGACTGACCGGTCCGGCGGCGACCGTTGGCGACTGCTAAAAAAAAGTTAACTAGCCACCATAGGGCCATTACAGGTAGAATTAGTATTGATTAGGTCACACGATCAGATGTCCTCTACTGGTCCAGCACACTCTGCACTTACCCCTTGGTGTTTTTCCTATTTTGTTGCATTACAACCTGTAATTTAAATGGATTTTTATAATAATAGACACACAAAATCGTCAAAATTGATGAAGTGAAATTTAAAAAATAACTTGTTTAAAAAAAATGGTAAAACATTTCGGCGGAAAAGTGGTGCGTGCATATGTATTCACCCACTTTGCTATGAAGCCCCTAAATAAGTTCTGGTGCAACCAATTACCTTCAGAAGTCACATAATTAGTTAGATTGCACACAGGTGGACTTTAAGTGTCACATGATCTCACTATATATACACCTGTTCCGAATGGCCCCAGAGTCTGCAACACCACTAAGCAAGGGGCACCACCAAGCAAGCGGGCACCATGAAGACCAAGGAGCTCTCCAAACAAGTCATGGACAAAGTTGTGGAGAAGTACAGAGCAGGGTTGGGTTATAAAAAAATATCTGAAACTTTGAACATCCCACGGAGCACCATTTTAAATCCATTATTAAAAAATGGAAAGAATATGGCAACACAACAAACCTGCCAAGACAGGGCCGCCCACCAAAACTCACGGACCAGGCAAAGAGGGCATTAATCAGAGGCAACAAAGAGACCAAAGATAACCCTGAAGGAGCTGCAAAGCTCCACAGCGGAGTTGGGAGTATCTGTCCATAGGACATATTTAAACCGGTCACTCCACAGAGCTGGGCTTTACGGAAGAGAGGCCAGAATTAAGCCATTGCTTAAAGAAAAAAAGAAGCAAACACGTGTGGTTTTCGCCAAAGGCATGTGGGAGACTCCCCCAAACATATGGAAGGTTCTCTGATCAGATGAGACCAAAATTGAGCTTTTTGGTCATCAAGCAAAACGCTATGTCTGAAAACCCAACACCTCTCATCACCCCGAGAACACCATGTGTTTCATCTACAGGGACTGGGAAACTGGTCAGAATGGAAGGAATGATGGATGGTGCTAAATACAGGGAAATTCTTGTGGGAAACCTGTTTCAGTCTTCCAGAGATTTGAGTCTGGGACGGAGGTTCACCTTCCAGCAGGACAATGACCCCTAAGCATACTGATAAAGCAACACTCGACTGGTTTAAGGGGAAACATTTAAATGTTTTGGAATGGCCAAATCAAATCCCAGACCTCAATCCAATTGAGAATATGTGGTATGACTTAAAGATTGCTGTACACCAGCAGAACCCATCCAACTTGAAGGATCTGGAGCAGTTTTGCCTTGAAGAATGGGCAAAAATCCCAGTGGCGAGATGTGCCAAGCTTCTAGAGACATACTCCAAGAGACTTGCAGCTGTAATTGCTGCAAAAGGTGGCTCTACAAAGTATTGACTTTGAGGGGGTGAATAGTTAAGCATGCTCAAGTTTTCTGTTTCTCATCTTATTTCTTGTTTGTTTCAAAGTGGTAGGCATGTTGTGTAAATCAAATTATACAAAACCCCAAAAAATCAATTTTAATTCCAGTTTGTAAGGCAACAAAATGTGGTGGGTGAGTACTTTTGCAAGCCACTGTACACACACACACTAAGCACTGTTCTCAACTGTCACTGAGCTGGTGTGATCTCAATATACTACTTTATCTCCAGTCAGTTTTCCATCTAATTTAAAAAAGGGAAACCTGGTGAATATACTTGACTGCAGCGAAGGTCACACTAAAGTTGACTTCTGTAGACTGTGTGTGTGCAGAAACCTGTTAGACAAGGCTATTCATTTATTTTTGTTGTGTGTCAGCTGTGTAACACTTGTCCCTCCCTCCTGCAGGATCGCTTACCCCTGGCTGTTGTTGGTAGCAACACCATCATTGTGGTCAATGAGAAACGGGTGCGAGGGAGGCAGTACCCCTGGGGTGTGGCGGAAGGTGAGGAGTCATGGGTCAGAGGTCACAGTCAGGTACTGGCCTGGACACACACACACACACGCACCAGTCTTTGGGTGTTATTCAATATTAGCACAAACGTTGTCCTACACATACTGTTTAATTTGAAAGGTTTATGCCTGGAAGAAGTACAAGCTATCTCACCCTACTATGGGGTCAGTACATTATCCGGGAAACTGCACTCTTCTTATAGTTTGTACGTCTGTGTGTGTGTGTTGGGGGAAGTGCATCCGCAGGTGATGTTGATTTAGAGTGACAGTTCTGCTTTGCGCCATAGGCCTGCTCTGTGTCTCAATGCAAATGCTCACATTTCTATCAATCAAATGTATTTCAAGCCCTTCTTACATCAGTTGACGTACAGAAACCCAGCCTAAAACCCCAAACAGCAAACAATTCAGATGTAGAAGCACAGTTGCTAGGAAAAACTGCCTAGAAAGGCTGGAACCGAGGAAGAAACCTAGAGAGGAACCAGGCTATAAGGGGTGGCCAGTCCTCTTCTGGCTGTGCTGGGTGGAGATTATAACAGAACATGGCCAAGATGTTCAAATGGTCATAAATGACCAGCAGGGTCAGATAATAATAATCAGTGTTTGAAGAGGGTGCAACAGGTCACCACCTCAGTAGTAAATGTCAGTTGGCTTTTCATAGCCGATCATTCAGAGTATCTCTACCGCACCTGCTGTCTCTAGAGAGTTGAAAACAGCAGGTCTGGGACAAGGTAGCACGTCCGGAGAACAGGTCAGGGTTCCATAGCTGCAGGCAGAACAGTTGAAACTGGAGTAACAGCACGGCCAGGTGGACTAGGGACAGCAAGGAGTCATCAGGCCAGGTAGCCTTGAGGCATGGTCCTGTGAGTGAGGGAGATTTAAATTCACACAGGACACTGGGTAAGACAGGAGAAATTCTCCAGATATAATAGACTGACCCTAGCCCCCCAACACAAACTATTGCAGCATAAATACTGGAGGTTGATATAACCCCACCCATTTTGCCAAAGCACAGCCCCCACACCACTAGAGGGATATCTTCAACCACCAACTTACTATCCTGAGACGAGGCCAAGTATCGCCCACGGCACGAACCCGGGGGGGGCCAACCCAGACAAGAAGATCACGTTAGTGACTCAGCCCACTCAAGTGAAGCACCCCTCCTAGGGATGGCATGGAAGAGCACCAGTAAGCCAGTGACTCAGCCCCTGTAATAGTGTTTGAGGCAGAGAATCCCAGTGGAGAGAGAGGAACCGGCCAGGCAGAGACAGCCAGGGCGGTTTGTTGCTCCAGTGCCTTTCCGTTCACCTTCACACTCCTGGGCCACTCAATCATAGGACCTACTGAAGAGATAAGTATTCAATAAAGACTCTCACATGGATAGGCAGACAATTCCATAAAAATGTAGCTCTATAGGAGAAAGCCCTGCCTCCAGCTGTTTGCTTAGAAATTCTAGGGACAGTAAGGAGGCCTGCGTCTTGTGACCGTAGCGTATGTGTTGCTATGTACGGCAGGACCAAATCGGAAAGTTAGGTACGAGCAAGCCCATGTAATACTTTGTAGGTTAGCAGTAAAACCTTGAAATCAGCCTGAGCCGAAGCCAGCGTAGAGTCCCATCTATGTTTCTAGTTTCAGCTCACATAGTTGAAGTGACACAAGTATTTACATGGCTGCAAAAAGTGTTTTAAAATGTCACACTATTCCTATACTAAACATTAGATTACTAGAACCAGGTTAAGTTCAGTAGCCTCCTGCCCAACAGTTGACATTTAGGGGTATGTTGTGTTATCAACATAACATAACAAGTCTCTCTGGCCCTGTGTGTGTCTTGAGTGATAACTCTGTCTGCTAAAACTCAGCATTATCTACTGGTGACATAATGACCATGGAATGTTCTAAACAAATAGAGTAGCACTTATGTCATATTGCATACAGCGAACATGACATTTGTTAATGTAAAAAAAACACACAAAAAAGACAAACATTGAGATTGTATGACTGTTGCTATGTATCAACTTGTAACTATTTAGTTCTACTTCCACTCAATAGAACAGGCCCTTTAGATGGAGAGGTGTGTTTTGAGCAGGCAGTCCTGTATGTAGATGAGACGTGTTCTACTCAACAGGATATGTGTGTTCTGTTCTCTTTGATGCTAGACAGACAGAATGACAGGAAGCTGCAGGAGTGCCTTAGCACAAATAAAATGTTTTTCCACTACCTAAAAGAAAACGAATGCATCCGACTGAGAAATATGTGCACGCAGGAATGCAACAACTCCCTGGGAGAGATGATTTGAAAGAGGATAGGTTTACCATTTAACACACGGCTCCTGTTCATGCCTCTCTGCATCTCGTCTTCTTCACTCAAACATGTTAAGAACAGTTGTAAATTAGTCTACAATCTACAGCACTGGTCTTAGTCGAGTAGACATGTTTATGAAGTCTTCTGAACATTTACCTCATGACCCCAGCAGTCATCACCCCAGAGCTCAAATCACACACACATTAAATACCCTCTAACCCCATAACTTCATGTCCCCCCTCTGCTCCCCACTGTTTTCTACCGCAGCATGAGTATATGGTCAAATCAGTTGTAGCCTAAACTCTACAATTCAGATACAGCTCTTTATCTCTGTCTATGACCAGATAACAAGTCATGGTCTTTGATCTGTAATGAGTTGTGTGTGGCTGTAGTTCTGGATAAGACATAGTTGTGTGCTCTCGACTGGATGAACTGTGTGGTTACTACTACTAGAGAGTACCTCTGTGGTGGTTCCATGTTAACCGCCCATGGGGAGTGAGTTTTGGAATGTAAAAAATGTTTCAGGCACCATGTAAGTGTGTAAATATAGAGAGGGCGGGAGAGGGCGGGAGAGGGCAAGGCCACTCGTCAGCTTTGTGATCCACTCCCTACAGCAGTCAAACAGAAACCTCAGAGGAACTAGTGTATGTGGAAGAGTATGTGGTGTCTGGCACCACCCTGTGGCTGCTGACAATATTACACCCATACACTCCTCTCTGTCTCCTCCCCACAGCTCTCTAGGAAAAGATCTCAATTGCATCTTCCCTGGAGCTGAGCCTAGCTCTCTAGCACGCTCACTCTCCTGTGACTGCCACACCCCCTGTTGGCTACTGACTGTACTCTCTCTAACTCTTTCTCCTTTCTCTCTCGCTCTGCCTCGCTCTGTCTCGCTCTCTAGTGGAGAATGGAGAGCACTGTGACTTCACCATCCTGAGGAACATGCTCATCAGGTACCGTTACAGCACACACACTCTCCTCTGCATTATGGTCATGCTCCACTGAGTGTCCTGGTTTAAACGCTGCATGAGCAGTAGCAGATGGTAGGGAGATTATGGTGCCAGTTTTCAGTGCAATGTCATTCCTCACTGTTCTCTCTGACTGTTTAAATGGATTTTAGTGTCACTATCGTTTTTTACTGTAAAGTCTATTGCTGTGGTTAATTTTAGTTGAAATAAAGTTGTATTTGATTTCAGTGGTTCTGTCTTCTTGTTCCAGAACTTACATGTCATCTAAATAAAGTTTTAATTTGATTTTGATCCAGAACTCACATGCAGGACCTGAAAGACGTGACCAACAATGTCCACTATGAGAACTACCGCAGCAGGAAGCTAGCAGCCGTCACATACAACGGAGTGGACAGCAACAAGAACAAGGGACCAATGACCAAGTGAGTACTAACCAAAAGTTGACCAAAGGTGTTTGTATGTGGTTCTGTTTTCCATTTCTCTCCATTCCAGCCAGGTCTTCTGTAACAGCGTGGATGAAGGGAAGGAGATGAGGCCCTGCACTAACGCAATCCACTCCTCTGATCACAGGGACTAACAGTCATCTACACACAGCCCAGCATCTGGGCTGGATCTAACACAGTCTCATAAGCCTAAGCCACTGCTAATTCACAGCCAAGTATAGAGAACCTCACTAAAATGATGCACCGTAAAATCACAGTAACCATAAGCATTCAATAGCTAGCTAATAGCTCTCTAACGCACAGTCATCATAATATCAGCATGCTAAGTGTGTGTATGTTTCTGTTTTTTTTTAGATTTGACACAAATGAAGGCATGTAAGTGTCATTTCAGTTCTACAAGAACCCCTTGTTAGCTATGTTTCCATACTCTCCTCTCTGTTTTTCCATTGTACAGATATCTGTGTTGTTTAGAGATGCTGTTCTCTATTTGACGCTAGAGGCCCCTACCAGGTCATGAAATGGATGATATCATTCTACGGCACTCTAGCAAACTGCCCAGTCTTCATTGAATACTTGTTGGCAGAATAGTCTCCAATAGTCTTCCTGGAAAATCGTATTTGTTGTCCTGTGAAGGGGCTCTTGCTTTCTTTGAGCTTTCAGCGTCCGTACCAGTAGAGCTTGTTGGTGACTTGGCGTTCACTAACTCAGCGACGCAATGGCTTGGCTTTACTAACACAGACAGAAATGGCTATTGAACCGCTGGGTCTTCCTCTCCCATGTTCCTGCTCATCCTCCTCCGGGCATAAGTGTATGCAGGAGAGATCGTGACAGGAATTTCCACCCTGGCCCAAAGTCTGAGTTTGACTACTCTGGGGTGCAAGGCTTTAGACTGATGGATGTTGTGTGTGTGTGCACATGCCTCAACCCTGCAGGAGTCCATTGGCCCAGATGGAGGAGGAGAGGAGGGAGCACGTGGCCAAGATGATGAAGATGGAGATGGAAATGGAACAGGTGTTTGAGATGAAGGTCAAGGAGAAGATCCAGAAGCTCAAAGACTCTGAGCAAGAGGTACAGGAACCTAAAAGAACACCTTCACACCACTCAATCAAATCACTGAAATACTATGTTTGTTCCCATGTTTATTTGTGTATTTTCCGTACAGCAATCTCATTAAAAAGACGCACCACCGTTTTGAATGGTTAAATTGATTTAATTAACAGAAAGAGATAATAGGCCTTATCTTACCTGACGTTAACACTACAAAATGCATCATTAGTAATTCAAAATGGGTACAGTCCATAGAGGGCTTGAGCTGTCAATCAGAGGATGATTTAGAGGCAGACAGGAAGCCCATCACTGCAGCTCCAACACCCTCAGAATGGCTTCCAGTTTCTCATCAGAAAAGAGACACTGCTGGTCACTACTCCCAATCCAAAGTGGCAGGTATTTTAGTGGTTAGTGTTGGGCCAGTAAGCGAAAGATTGCTGGATCGAATCCCCAAGCTGACAAGGTAAAAATCTGTTCTGCCCCTGAACAAGGCAGTTAACCCACTGTTCCCCGGTAGGCTGTCATTGTAAGTAGGAATTTGTCCTTAACTGACTTACCTAGATAAATAAAGGTTCAATTTAAAAGCCTTTCTCCCCTCATGCTGCATGATTCTGTCTAGGGTCTATCGCACTGTGGCTCTGTAAAAGAGAAACATACTCCTCACCTCTGTGTACCAGTCAACCAGAAGGTTCTGCTCCTGCTCAGATGGCTGTGTGCTGCTCAGACGGCTGGCTGTGTTCAAGGAGAATGGTCACATGTCTGAGCTGGGATGTCCAGTACTGCTCACACTGCCAGAGACCCGGGCTGTCTCCTCAACCTCTGCTATCCATGATGCCATCCATGGTACAGCCTGGACAAAATGCTGGATGAAGTCACTCAAGCTTAGATAGGAGAAACAAGTCACGTCTAGTCTTGGGGTTTGCCACCAATCTGAGTTCCAAATCCACATCGGCGCCTTACAACCAAACATTCTAAATTCAAAACATTCTACTGAAGTTGCTCTATTTAATTGTGATATCATCATATTCAAATGTAAATGTATTCTTAGGATTTAGAATCACCAAGGGAACGGCAGAATGCTTTCAAATCATCACCAGCAGACATGATGAAATGTTTTAATATGGTCATAGCTGTGATTACATCATACTCAGTCAAACACACACATACTGTATATGCACACACACACACACACACACACACACACACACACACACACACACACACACACACACACACACACGACTCCAGCATGCAAATGATGCAAATTGTCCTGTCTGCAGCTCCAGCGGCGCCACGAGCAGATGAAGAAGAACCTGGAGGCCCAGCACAAGGAGCTGGAGGAGAAGAGACGCCAGCTGGAGGATGAGAAGAACAACTGGGAGGCACAGCAGAGGGTGCTGGAGCAACAGAAACTAGACTCCTCCAGGTACAACACACTACTACAACACATTTCTATACAACAGCATTACATGGAGTCATTTACATTTACATTTAAGTCATTTAGCAGACGCTCTTATCCAGAGCGACTTACAAAGTCAACCATGAACAATTATTCAACCTATTTATGTGGTGTTGTATAATACAGTATTTATTTTTCTACTCACCTCTTCCTGTACCTTCATAGAATATATGGAATATTACTTAGCGTCCATTTGTTGAGAAACAGACTTGTCTCAAAGTTTGGAGGAAAGGGTAGAGATCAAAACACACACCCTTTGAGACAATACACACCTGTTGAATGTCTGAAAACGGCACAGGGCTCAGCCAAAGTGCTCCTTGATATCACACACACCGTAGCCAATACTGTATATACAGCTCCTTATGAAGAGCTCTGCCTCTAAATCAACATAGCTCTCTCTCTCGCCCCTACAGGACCTTGGAAAAGAACAAAAAAAAGAAGATATTTTAAAAGTATTGCAGGAGAACCACCATGTAACAATGTACTAGTTGCCAATTTACCAGCCTGGACCGTCAGTTTGCCTGTCAACCAACAACCTGTTACTGATACTGTATGTGTGACGGAGCAGCGTGGTCTGTCTGGGGGAAGTTGGCTCTAACTGGAGGATAGAGGGAGAGAGGCTCCTCCATTAAACTCAAACTCACTTTCAGACAGACTCAGTCCTGGAAAATGCTATATCACTGTACTATTTCTCCTTTTATCCCTCTCTTTTTGGGCACATTAGATGGTTGTACAATCATGTTTTGTTGATCAGTGTGACACACAGAAAAACGATTTTAGAAAGGATTTTTTTCCCCACTTTAAACCCCAGAATGCCACAACTGTTTTTCTTTCACTTCCTTATTCTCTTTCTAGTTAGATGGCCTTGGAGACGGACTGCACTGCTATGTTGTAGTGTTCTATTTAACGCCAAATGACCAAACGGTGGAGCAGGAAGCTACTCACCTCAGGCTACTCACCTCAAGCTACTCACCTCAGGCGTTTTGTTTTGTAACGTTTTTGTTATTTAGTTGTCCCTTTTATTTTTGTAAGCCTGGTCCCAAAATGATATGCTCTTCTTCCATCCCTTGTCATTTAAATGATCTAGCCATGGACGGCGTGTTAGAACAATTGATTTATTATTTTTTTCTGTTTAAAATGTTTGGTTCTCTTATATTGGCCCTGCTACAGTAATCATTTGTTCATTATTCGTTTCATGTTTGTTTGCAGGCATTTTCCAGTCTGGTCATGGAGGTCTACTGTGCACACTGGATTTGACTCCAGCTGACACATAGTAGGCCCCCTTGACCACGGCTAGAGAACCCTGTTTTAGAAGACTGTGGGGAGGAATGCTTGGTTGTTGACTCAACCCGTTAACACAACCCTATTGTTGTTTACTTACAATTTCGAATAGCTGTAAATAAACAAGTCTATATTGACTGTAATAAACAACTGTGGGGTTCCCTTCCCAAACATCACATTTAACTCTTCATGTACTGCATCTCTATTTTTATTTGTCTTTTGTTTTGTTTTTATAGTCCCGTAATAAACTTGTGATACAACCCAGCGTAGTTTTATTGAAGGTTTTTGTGCAAATGGAAGGGAATTATTGTGGTAAGATGTGGCTTAGCTCACCCTTGAGTCAAATTACAAGCCATAAACTGTCTTCTGAGGTGTATATTGTCCTTCTCACCAAGATGCATGCTATATTTCACCAGCAGGGGGCAGTCAATAACTACTGACTCCATCATATCCCAGCAGGGATCATCAACTAAACTCAGCAAAAAAAGAAACTGCCCTTTTTCAGCACCCTGACTTCCAAAGATAATTTGCAACAATCCAAATAACTTCACCGATCTTCATTGTAAAGGGTTTAAACACTGTTTCCCATGCTTGTTCAATGAACCATAAACAATTAACGACCGTTCCACAGGTGTATGTTAAGACACTACCAGCTTACAGACGATAGGCAATTAAGGTCACAGTTATGAAAACGTAGGACACTAAAGAGGCCTTTCTACTGACTCTGGAAAAACACAAAAAGAAAGATGCCCAGGGTCCCTGCTCATCTGTGTGAGCGTGCCTTAGGCATGCTGCAAGGAAACATGACTGCAGATGTGGCCAGGGCAATAAATTGCAATGTCCGTACTGTGAGACGCCTAAGACAGTGCTACAGGACAGACAGCTGATCGTTCTCGCAGTGGCAGACCACGTGGAACAACACCTGCTCAGGATCGGTACATCCGAACATCACACCTGCGGAACAGGTACAGGATGGCAACAACAATTGTTCAAGTTACGCCATGAAAGCACAATCCCTCCATCAGTGCTCAGACTGTCCGCAATAGGCTGGGAGGCTGGACCAAGGGCTTGTAGGCCTGTTGTAAGGCAGGTCCTCACGAGACATCACCGGCAACATCGTCATCTATGGGCACAAACCCACCGTCACTGGACCAGACAGGACTGGCAAAAAGTGCTCTTCACTGACGAGTCATGGTTTTGTCTCACCAAGGGTGATGGTCGGATTCGTGTTTATCGTTGAAGGAATGAGCGTTACACCGAGGCCTGTACTCTGGAGCGGGATCGATTTGGAAGTGGAGGGTCCATCATGGTCTGGGGCGGTGTGTCACCGCATCGTCGGACTGAGCTTGTTATTGCAGGAAATCTCAATGCTGTGCTTTACAGGGAAGACATCCTCCTCCCTCATATGGCACCCTTCCTGCAGGCTCATCCTGACATGACCCTCCAGCATGACAATGCCACCAGCAAGACAGGAATGTCAGTGTTCTGCCATGTCCGGCGAAGAGCCCGGATCTCAATCCCATTGAGCACGTCTGGGATCGGAGGGTGAGTGCTAGGGCCTTTCCCCCCAGAAATGTCCGGGAACTTGCAGGTGCCTTGGTGCAAGGTAACATATCACAGCAAGAACTAGCAAATCTGGTGCAGTCCATGAGGAGATGCATTGCAGTACTTAATGCAGCTGGTGGCCACACCAGATACTGACTGTTACTTCGGATTTTCAACCCCCCCCCCCCCTTTGTTCAGGGACACATTCCATTTCTGTTAGTCACATGTCTGTGGAACTTGTTCAGTTTGTCTCAGTTGTTGAATCTTATGTTCATACAAGTATTTGCACATGTTAAGTTTGCAGAAAATAAATGCAGTTGACACAGGAAGTTTCTTTTTTTGCTGAGTTTAGATTCAGTCAAGTACAGAGAACCTCACTAAAATGATGCACTGTAATATCACAGTAACCACCAGCATTCATTAGCTAATAGCTCTCTCACGCACGGTCATCATATCAGCATGCTAAGTATGTGTATGTTAATGTTTTTTTTTAGATTTGACACAAATGAAGGCATGTAAGTGTCAAATCAAATGTATTTATATAGCCCTTCGTACATCAGCTGATATCTCAAAGTGCTGTACAGAAATCCAGCCTAAAACCCCAAACAGCAAGCAATGCAGGTGTAGAAGCACGGTGGCTAGGAAAAACTCCCCAGTGTCATTTCAGTTCTTCAAGAACCCCTTGTTAGCTATGTTTCCATACTCTCCTCTCTGTTTTTGCCTCATACAGATATGTGTTGTTTAGAGATGCTGTTCTCTATTTGACACTAGAGGCCAGGTCATGAAATAGATATCATTCTATGGCACTCTAGCAAACTGCCCAGTCTTCATTGAATGCTTGTTGGTAGAATAGTCTCTAATAGTTGTCCTGTGTTTAGGCTCTTGCTTGCTTCGTGAGCTTCACTCAGCATCCGTACCAGTAGAGCTTGTTGGTGGCTTTGCTAACACAGGCAGAAATGGCTATTGAATCGCTGGGTCTTCCACACTCAGGGCCTTCCCCTGTCCGTCCTCCTCCAGGCATAAGTGTATGCAAGAGATCGTGACAGGAATTTCCACCCTGGCCCAAAGTCTGAGTTTGACTACACTGGGCTGGGGTGCAAGGCTTTAAACTGATGGATGTGTGTACACATGCCGAAACCCTGCAGGACTCCCCTGGCCCAGATCGAGGGAGCATGTGGCCAAGATGGAAATGAAACAGGTGTTTGAGATGAAGATCCAGAAGCTCAAAGACTGAGCAAGAGGTACAGGGACCTAACAGAACACCTTCACACCACTCAATCAATTCACTGAAATACTCTGTTTGTTCCCATGTTTATTTGTGTATTTTCTGTACAGCAATCTCACTAAAAAGACGCACCACCGTTTTGAATGGTTAAATTGATTTAATTAACAGAAAGAGATAATAGGCCTTATCTTACCTGACGTTAACACTACAAAATGCATCATTAGTAATTCAAAATGGGTACAGTCCATAGAGGGCTTGAGCTGTCAATCAGAGGATGATTTAGAGGCAGACAGGAAGCCCATCACTGCAGCTCCAACACCCTCAGAATGGCTTCCAGTTTCTCATCAGAAAAGAGACACTGCTGGTCACTCCTCCCAATCCAAAGTGGCAGGTATTTTAGTGGTTAGAGTCTAGTGGTTAGAGTGTTGGGCCAGTAAGCGAAAGATTGCTGGATCGAATCCCCGAGCTGACAAGGTAAAAATCTGTTGTTCTGCCCCTGAACAAGGCAGTTAACCCACTGTTCCCCGGTAGGCCGTCATTGTAAGTAGGAATTTGTTATTAACTGACGTACCTAGTTAAATAAAGGTTCAATTTAAAAGCCTTTCTCCCCTCATGCTGCATGATTCTGTCTAGGGTCTATCGCACTGTCGCTCTGTAAAAGAGAAACATACTCCTCACCTCTGTGTACCAGTCAACCAGAAGGTTCTGCTCCTGCTCAGACGGGTGCTGGCTGTGTTCAAGGAGAATGGTCACATGTCTGAGTTGGGATGTCCAGTACTGCTCACACTGCCAGAGACCCGGGCTGTCTCCCTCAACCTCTGCTATCCATGATGCCATCCATGGTACAGCCTGGACAAAATGCTGGATGAAGTCACTCAAGCTTAGATAGGAGAGACAGGTCACGTCTAGTCTTGGGGTGTTGCCACCAAACATTCTAAATTCAAAACATTCTGCTGAAGTTGCTCTATTTAATTGTGATCTCATCATATTCAAATGTAAATGTATTCTTAGGATTTAGAATCACCAAGGGAACGGAAGAATGCTTTCAAATCATCACTGACTGACTCTTAGCAACATACGTGATGAAACGTTATAATATGTTCATAGCTGTGATTACATTTATAGGGTGCGTTCATAAATTCACTCTGTCTATCTACTCTATTTCAGAGCACTTTTGTCTGAGTGTGCCAGAGCACAGAATAACTGATGCATTTGCGAAAGCTCAACACCCGTTGAATATGACCGGTGTTAACGTCATTAAATTGTTGCTAGCAGCACAGTTAGTCACCAATGCACCGGATAACATGAAAACAACCTAACCCAGCTCTGCTAGGGCGAGTAAAATGATCAGAGTGAGCTGTTCTCTCATTTGTGTCTGGAAGTAGCACGCAAGGTCTGCCAACGTTGGCCAGTTAGCTCGGGTGCTTGACAGCCGTTGTGAGGGCAGGACGCTCGGATCAACCCTACTCCTCCGCCAGAGCGTCCAGGGTGCGCTCTGAACGCTCCGAGAGCGAAACGCTCTGAATTTAGAAACAGGTAATCTGACAACGCTCTGAATTTACGAATGTCCAAAGCGCACCCTGGCACTTCAGATTTAATTACAAATACACCCTCAGACACACACACGTACTGTGAATGCACATGCGCGCGCACACATACGACTCCAGCCATGCAAATCGTGCAAACTGTCCTGCGTTCTGTCTGCAGTTCCAGCCGCGCCACGAGCAGAAGGAGAGTAACCTAGAGGCACAGCAGAGGGTGCTGGAGCAACAGAAACTAGACTCCTCCAGGTACAACACACTACTACAACACATACATTTCTATACAACAGCATTACATGGAGTCAACCATGAACAATTATTCAACCTATTTTTGTGGTGTTGTATAATACAGTATTTATTTTTCTACTCCTCACCTCTTCCTGTACCTTCATAGAATATGATGGAATATTACTTAGCGTCCATTTGTTGAGAAACAGACTTGTCTCAAAGTTTGGAGGAAAGGGCAGAGATCAAAACACACACCCTTTGAGACAATACACACCTGTTGGATGTCTGAAAACGGCACAGGGCTCAGCCAAAGTGCTCCTTGATATCACACACACACCGCAGCCAATACTGTATATACAGCTCCTTATGAAGAGCTCTGCCTCTAAATCAACATAGCTCTCTCTCTCGCCCCTACAGGACCTTGGAAAAGAACAAAAAAAATCAGATATTTTAAAAGTATTGCAGGAGGACCACCATGTAACAATGTACTAGTTGCCAATTTACCAGCCTGGACTGTCAGTTTGCCTGTCAACCAACAACCTGTTACTGATACTGTATGTGTGACGGAGCAGCGTGGTCTGTCTGGGGGAAGTTGGCTCTAACTGGAGGATAGAGGGAGAGAGGCTCCTCCATTAAACTCAAACTCACTTTCAGACAGACTCAGTCCTGGAACATGCTATATCACTGTACTATTTCTCCTTGCTTTTCTCTCTCTCTCTCTCTCTCTCTCTCTCTCTCTCTGTCTCTCTGTCTCTCTCTCTCTCTCTGTCTCATTCTCCTCCCCAAATACTTTTCTTCTTCCTTCCTGATGTGGGCACATTATATGGTTGTACAATCATGTTTTGTTGATCACAGTCTCACACACAAACATAGTCACACACACACACACGGAGAGACACTGTCACACACAGTCTCATAGTCACACACACACACACAGTCTCACACACAAACATAGTCACACACACACAGACACACCGTCACACACAGTCTCACACACACAGTATCACAGACACCGTCACACACAGTCTCACAGTCACACACACACAGTCTCACACGCACATGCACACACACAGTCTCTCACACACACAGTCTCTCACACACACAGTCTCATACACACACACACATACAATCTCACACACAGAAAAACAAAACACACAGTTATCAGCTCTTTCGTGATTTCAGAGAGGATTTTCTTTTTGAACCCCAGAAAGGAACACCACTGTTCTTCCTTCTTTCTTTTCACTTTCTATTTCTCTTTCTAGTTAGATGACCTTGGAGACAGACTGCACTGCTTTTTCTCTTTCTAGTTAGATGACCTTGGAGACAGACTGAACTGCTTTTTCTCTTTCTAGTTAGATGACCTTGGAGACAGACTGCACTGCTTTTTCTCTTTCTAGTTAGATGACCTTGGAGACAGACTGCACTGCTTTTTCTCTTTCTAGTTAGATGGCCTTGGAGACAGACTGCACTGCTTTTTCTCTTTCTAGTTAGATGGCCTTGGAGACAGACTGCACTGCTTTTTCTCTTTCTAGTTAGATGACCTTGGAGACAGACTGCACTGCTTTTTCTCTTTCTAGTTAGATGACCTTGGAGACAGACTGCACTGCTTTTTCTCTTTCTAGTTAGATGACCTTGGAGACGGACTGCACTGCTTTTTCTCTTTCTAGTTAGATGACCTTGGAGACGGACTGCACTGCTTTTTCTCTTTCTAGTTAGATGACCTTGGAGACAGACTGCACTGCTTTTTCTCTTTCTAGTTAGATGACCTTGGAGACGGACTGCACTGCTTTTTCTCTTTCTAGTTAGATGACCTTGGAGACGGACTGCACTGCTTTTTCTCTTTCTAGTTAGATGGCCTTGGAGACGGACTGCACTGCTTTTTCTCTTTCTAGTTAGATGACCTTGGAGACGGACTGCACTGCTATGTTGTAGTGTTCTATTTAACGCCAAATGACCAAACGGCAGAGTAGGAAGCTACTCACCTCAGAGGTTTGTTTTTTGTAATGATTTAGGTTTTTCAGTTATTTAGTCGTCACTTTAAAAAAAAATTTTTTTTTACCTTCATACCAAACTGATATGCTCTTTCATCTCTGGCAATTTAAATGATCTAGCCATGGACCCCATTGTATAACTTCAGTCACGTTGGAACGTTTCATTTATTATTATTTTGTCTGGTTTACATTTCTGGTTCTCTTATATTGGCCCTGCTACAGTAATCGTTTGTTCATTATTCGTTTCATGTTTGTTTGCAGGCGTTTTCCAGTCTGGTCTTGGAGGTCTACTGTGCACACTGGATTTCACTCAACAACCAAGCATTCCTCCCCAGAAGACTGTGGGGAGGAATGCTTGGTTGTTGACTCAACCCGTTAACACAACCCTATTGTTGTTTACTTACAATTTCCAATGACTGTAAGTCTATATTGACTGCAATAAACAACTGTCGTGTTCCCTTCCCAAACATCACATTTAACTCTGTTCATGTCCTGCATCTCTGTATTTTTTTGTTGTTTTGTTTTTACAGTTGAAGTCAGAAGTCTACATACACCTAAGCCAAATACATTTAAACTCAGTTTTTCACAAATCCTGACATTTAATCCTAGTAAAAATTCCCTGTTTTAGGTCAGTTAAGATCACCACTTTATTCTGAGAATGTGAAATGTCAGAATAATAGTAGAGAGAATGATTTATTTCAGCTTTTATTTCTTTCATCACATTCCCAGTGGGTCAGAAGTTTACATACACTCAATTAGTATTTGGTAGCATTGCCTTTAAATTCTTTAACTTGGTTCAAACATTTCGGGTAGCCTTCCACAAGCTTCCCACAATAAGTTGGGTGAATTTTGTCCCATTCCTCCTGACAGAGCTGGTGTAACTGAATCAGGTTTGTAGGCCTCCTTGCTCTCACACACTTTTTCAGTTCTGCCCACAAATGTTCTATAGGATTGAGGTCAGGGCTTTGTGATGGCCACTCCAATACCTTGACTTTGTTGTCCTTAATCCATTTTGTAACAACTTTGGAAGTATGCTTGGGGTCATTGTCCATTTGGAAGACTAATTTGCAACCAAGCTTTTTTGAGATGTTGTGTCAATATATCCACCTAATTTTCCAATCTCATGATGCCATCTATTTTGTGAAGTGCACCAGTCCCTTATGTCGATATAGGACTTGCTTTACTGTGGATATAGATACTTTTGTACCTGTTTCCTCCAACATCTTCACAAGGTCCTTTGCTGTTGTTCTGGGATTGATTTGCACCCCCACAACATGATGCTGCCACCCCCGTGCTTCACGGTTGGGATAGTGTTCTTCGGCTTCCAAGCTTCCCCCTTTTTCCCCAAACATAACGATGGCCAAACATTTCTATTTTTGTTTCATCAGACCAGAGAATTTTACTCCAAAAAGTACAATCTTTGTCCCCATGTGCAGTTGCAAACTGTAGTCTGGGTTTTATATGGCGTTTTGGAGCAGTGGCTTCTTCCTTGCTGAGCGGCCTTTCAGGTTATGTCGATATAGGACTTGCTTTACTGTGGATATAGATACTTTTGTACCTGTTTCCTCCAACATCTTCACAAGGTCCTTTGCTGTTGTTCTGGGATTGATTTGCACTTTTCACACCAAAGTATGTTCAAGGAGACCGAACCTGTCTCCTTCCTGAGCGGTATGACGGCAGCGCGGTATGATGGCTACGCGGTCCCATGGTGTTTATACTTGCGTATTATCGTTTGTACAGATGAACGTGGTACCTTCAGGCGTTTGGAAATTGCCCCCAAGGATGAACCAGACTTGTGGAGTTCTACAATTTTTTTGCTGAGGTCTTTCCCATGATGTCAAGCAAAGAGGCACTGAGTTTGAAGGTAGGCCTTGAAATGCATCCACAGGTACACCTCCAATTGACTCAAATTATGTCAATTAGCCTATTAGAAGCTTCTAAAGTCATGACATCATTTTCTGGAATTTTCCAAGCTGTTTAAAGGCACAGTCTATTTAGTGCATGTAAACTTCTGACCCACTGGAATTGTGATACTGTGAATTATGAGTGAAATAATATGTCTGTAAACAATTGTTGGAAAAATTACTTATTTTTTTATTTTATTTTTATTTCACCTTTATTTAACCAGGTAGGCTAGTTGAGAACAAGTTCTCATTTGCAACTGCGACCTGGCCAAAATAAAGCATAGCAGTGTGAACAGACAACACAGAGTTACACATGGAGTAAACAATTAACAAGTCAATAACACAGTAGAAAAAAATGGGCAGTCTGTATACAATGTGTGCAAAAGGCATGAGGAGGTAGGCGAATAATACAATTTTGCAGATTAACACTGGAGTGATAAATGATCAGATGGTCATGTACAGGTAGAGATATTGGTGTGCAAAAGAGCAGAAAAGTAAATACATAAAAAACAGTATAAAAACAGTATGGGAATGAGGTAGGTGAAAATGGGTGGGCTATTTACCAATAGACTATGTACAGCTGCAGCGATCGGTTAGCTGCTCGGATAGCTGATGTTTGACTTATGTCATCCACAAAGTAGATATCCTAACCAACTTGCAAAAACTATAGTTTGTTAACAAGAAATTTGTGGGGTGGTTGAAAAACAAGTTTTAATAACTCCAACCTAAGTCTATGTAAACTTTCGACTTCAACTGTATAGTCACATAATAAACTTGTGATGATTCAATCCAATGTGGTTTTATTGAAATCAACGTTTTTGTTTAAAAGGTTTTGGTGAAGATGGAAGGGGATTACTTTGGTAAAATGTGGCTTAGCTCACCTTTGAGTCAAGTTACAAGCCATAAACCCTCTTCTGAAATTCATTGTCCTCCTCACCAAGATGCACGCTATATTTCACCAGCAGGGGGCAGTCAATAATTACTGACTCCGTCATATCTCAAATAGCAGGGATCATCAACTCGATTCAGCCATGGGATGATTTTGTTTCTTGAGCAAATGGTCTGGGAGCCAGAACATAATTACAAATAATTTGTAGGATTGTAAATTGACCACAAGAACCCAATTTATATAGCCCTTTGTACATCAGCTGTACAGAAACCCAGCCTAAAACCCCAAACAGCAAGCAATGTAGGTGTTGAAGCACGTTGGCTAGGAAAAACTCCCTAGAAAGGCCAAAACCTAGTAAGAAACCTAGAGAGGAACCAGGCTATGAGGGGTGGCCAGTCCTCTTCTGGCTGTGCAGGGTGGAGATTATAACAGAACATGGCCAAGATGTTCAAATGTTCATAAATGACCAGCATGGTCAAATAATAGGTCTGGGACAGGTAGCACGTCCAGTGAACAGGTCAGAATTCCATAGCCGCAGGCAGAACAGTTGAAACTGGAGCAGCAGCATGACCAGGTGGACTGGGGACAGCAAGGAGTCATCATGCCAGGTAGTCCTGGGGCATGGTCCTAGGGCTCAGGTCCTCCGAGAGAGAGAAAGAAAGAGAGAATTAGAGAGAGCATACTTCAATTCACACAGGACACTGCATAAGACATGAGAAGTACACCAGATATAACAAACTGACCCTAGCCCCCCGACACATAAAGTACTGCAGCATAAATACTGGAGGCTGAGACAGGAGGGGTCAGGAGACACTGTGGCCCCATCCGATGATACCCCCAGACAGTGCCAAACAGGAAGGATATAACCCCACCCACTTTGCCAAAGCACAGCCCCCACACCACTAGAGGGATATCTTCAACCACCAACTTACCATCCTGAGACAAGGCCGAGTATATCCCACAAAGATCTCCGCCACGGCACAACCCAAGGGGGGCGCCAACCCAGACAGGAAGATCACATCAGTGACTCAACCCACTCAAGTGACGCACCACTCCTAGGGACGGCATGAAAGAGCACCAGTAAGCAGGTGACTCAGCCCCTGTAATAGGGTTAGAGGCAGAGAATCCCAGTGGAAAGAGGGGAACCGGCCAGGCAGAGACAGCAAGGGCAGTTCGTTGCTCCAGAGTTTCTCAAAGGTTGAGACCGAGTTTGTGTCTCTCACATCGGTAAGCAGACCATTCCATAAAAATGGAGCTCTATAGGAGAAAGCCCTGCCTCCAGCTGTTTGCTTAGAAATTCTAGGGACAATTTGGAGGCATGTGTCTTGTGACCGTAGCATATATGTAGGTATGTACGACAGGACCAAATCAATAGGCCGGGTCACCCACCCCCATCATTCCACCCCCATCAACCTATGTGTGTCAGGGAACCATAGCGAGATTATCCAGTTCAGAATAATAGTTATTATCCTGCTCATTAAGTCTCCTCAGGTTACTGTGGTATTGGAATTCTCCTGGCTCCAGGGACACAATCCCCTCATTGACTGGTCTGCCGGTGCCATCATGGGCTGGAGCCTGTTCTGCCACACCCATTGCCTGAAGTCAGCGCAGCCTGCCCCAGGACGTCTTCCTGGGGCCTCGGAATTTGACCTGGAACTCTCCACCATTCCTGCGGAGTACCAGAACCTCCGGGACGTGCTCAGTAAGGCCCGGCCTCTTCGCTGCCACAGCACCGACCTAATGACTGCAAGATTGATCTTCTCCCAGGTACCACTACACCCCGGGGATGACTGTACTCTCTGTCGGGTCCGGAGACCAAGGCTATGGAGACTTACATTGAGGACTTCCTAGCTGCTGGGTTCATTTGTCCTTCTGCCTCCCCTGCCGGCGCAGGGTTCTTCTTTGTGGAGAAGGACAAAACCCTGTGCCCGTTCATCGACTACTGAGGTCTCAACGACATCACTGTGAAGAACCGCTACCCGCTACCTCTCATCTCCTCCGAGCCGCTCCAGGGGACCACCGTGTTCTCAAAGCTGGACCTACGGAACTCCTACCACCTGGTGCGGATACGGGAAGTGGACGAGTGGAAGACTGCCTTCAACCTGGCCAGCAGCCACTACAAGTACCTGGTCATGCCCTTGACCTTACCAACGCCCCTACTCTTTTTCAGGCTCTGGTTAATGATGTTCTCCGTGACATGTTGAAACTGTTCGTCTTCGTCTACCTCAATGACATCCTCATCTTCCCCTGCCTTACCTAAGAACACATGCTCTACATCTCGACAGGTTCTCCCACACTTCCTGGAGAACCAGCTTTTTGTAAAAGCAGAGAAGTGCGAATTCCATTGCTCCACTATCCCCTTTTTGGATTACATCATTGCTGCAGGGAGCGTACAGATGGATCCCGGGAAGGTGAGAGCGATGGTGGATTGGCCCCAGCCTACGTCCAGAGTACAGCTGCAGCGTTTCCTGGATTTCGCCAACTTTTATCACCTGGCTTTCCCCCCTGTCTGCCCTCAACTCTCCCAAGGTTCAATTCAAGTGTTCCCCAGCTGCTCACCGGGTGTTCCGGGAGCTCAAACACCGCTTCAAACAGCTCCCATCTTATTTCATTCTGACCGTCCCGCCAGTTTGTGGTGGAGGCTAATGCTTCAGATGCGCCTCAACGCCACAGAGAGGAACTACAATGTGGGGAATCGGGAGCTTCTCGCAGTAAAGATGGAGGAGTGGAGGCAATGGCTGGAGTGAGTGTAACATCCATTCATTGTGTGGACCAACCACAAGAACCTGGAATATCTCCGCACCGCCAAGCGCCTCAATTCCAGGCAGGCTAGGTGGGCCCTACTGTTCACTCGGTTCAATTTCTCCCTCTCTTACTGGCCGGGATCCAAGAATGTCAAGCTGGAAGTGCTGTCATGGTGCTATAGCCCCACGACTACTATCCCAGAACCTGAGACCATCCTTCCCACCCTGTGCCTGGCGACGGAACTCAGCTGGGGAATAGGGAAGCAGATTCGGGAGGCACAGGGTTCCCAGCCAAACCCGAGGGGGTCCAGTTAACCGGATGTTCGTGCCTGGCGCGGTCTGCTCCGCGGTCCTGGAGTGGGCCCACTCCTCCAGGCTTGCCTGGCACCCGGGCTCCCGTGACCCTGGCTTTTGTGTGACAACACTTTTAGTGGCCTACCATGGTTCCTGACGTCTCCGCATTTGACACCGCTTGCACGGTCTGTGCACAGAACAAGACTCCTCGGCAAGCACTGGCTGGTCTCCTCCAACCTCTGCCAGTCCCTCACCATCCGTGGTCTCACATCTCCCTGGACTTTATCACGGATCCCCCGTCTGATGGCAACACCGCCATCCTGACCGTTGTCGATCAGTTTTCCAAAGCCGCTCACCTCATTCCTCTCCCCAAGCTACCCTCTGCCAAAGAGACGGCCCATCTCATGGTGCAGCACGTCTTCCAGATCCATGGACTGCCAGTTGACATGGTCTCCAACCGGGGTCCTCAGTTCTCGTCCCAGTTCTGGAAGGTGTTCTGCACCCTCATTGGGTCATTGGCCAGTTGGAGTGAGCCAACCAGGACATAGAGACTATTCTGCGCTGCCTGGTCTCCGCCAACCCCACCACCTGGAGCCAACAGCTTGTGTGGGTTGAATACGTCCGCAACATCCTTCCCTGCTCTGCCACGGGCATATCACCTTTTGAGTGTTCACTGGGGTATCAGCCCCCACTCTTTCCTGAGCAGGAAGAAGAGGTGGGCATACCATCTGCCCAGATGTTTGTCCTCCGCTGTCGTAATACCTGGAGGAGAGCCCGGTAAGCCCTCCTCAAGACCACCTCCAGTTATCGACAACAAGCAGATCACCACCGGACCCCGGCTCCCCGGTATCATCTCGGGCAGAAGGTATGGCTGTCCACCCGGGATCTGCCCTTCCGGGTGGAATCCCGCAAACTCTCCCCCTGGTTTATCGGCCCGTTTCCCATCTCCAAACTCATTAACCCCCTCTGCTGTTCATCTTCTGTTGCCCCGTACCCTTCATATGCCCAGAGTTAAACCCATGTCTCACAGCCCTTTGTCTCCTTGCCCCACCTCACTAGATTTTTGACCCCTGTCTGCCTTGACCCTGAGACTGCCTGCCGTTCTGGACCCTTTGCACCTTCTATGGATTACTGACCCCTGCCTGCCTTTGACCTGTCTTTGCCTGTGCCTGTATTAGAAATAAATGTTTGTTTCCTAGACACTGTCTGCATCTGGGTCATGCCTGAAACGTGATATCTCTATTATGCGTGAGAATACTTGAACAGATTTCCAAAGTTGCAATCACCTGAGCTGAGCTGATTTCCTGGTGTTTTTAACAGTCCAGTTTGGGTCCCTGCCATACAGTCATAAGTCATATCTCAGGAGTTTCCAGGCTATGCTTCTGTCCTTGAACATGCATCTCTTTAGACTTCAGTACCTGATCATCTCATCATGGTGTACTCCAAACCTGAATCCTGCAGACTAGAGAAATGCACTCAGATTTTGCATGAGTCCATTGGGTAGATCGCTGATTATATTTGATGACTTTTACCCACATCAGGTGAAAGAGACTAAAGGTAAAATTAGAGTAGTGATGCTGGACGGGCGGGCGGGTGCGGGCAGCGATCGGTTGAAGAGCATGCATTTAGTTTGACTTGCATTTAAGAGCAGTCGGAGGCCACAGAAGGAGAGTTGTATGGTATTGAAGCTTGTCTGGAGGTTACTTAACACAGTGTCCAAAGAACACAGTATAGTTGACTTTTTCCTGTTTGTACTTTTTTCTTTCCGTGTTATTCAAACAAAAAGGGTCCCTTTGGACTCCCCAGTGCTGTGTGGAACTCACACACACTGCCCCAGCCACTCTAGAATCACGCCATAGCCCCTCTGTCAGCCGGCTACGTTTGCCCACCTTTCTACTTGCTGATTGGTCAAGGGTTTTACCTGGTCATCCAGGTGATTGGTGCCTTGACCAATCTGAACAGACCAGTCTAGAGGTCCAATGTTTCAGCCCCCATAGTGGGTATTGACTGACCATTCGTGGAGACAGGGAAGTAGGCCACGCATTGGACTGTCTCCCAATATTGTCTCCTGCAAAGGAAAAGTTAACTGATACCCCTGACGATTATAACTCTGTTCTGTAAAGTATATTCTGTTGTGTATTTGCTGTTTCTTTCTGACTGAACAATGTAAAGTTAATGCAAAATAACTTTTGTTCATATCTAAATATCATCTTGGTCGTCTAAATGAACTTCGGAACCGTCCAGTTAGGATGATTTTGAGACCAAATAATTGGTAAGACTTTGCTTGACTTTTTTCCCTGCCAAGAACTTTCCCTGAAAGTTGGTTTCTTAAGTCCTTTGTTGTATAATACATTTTTTACTGTCACTTGTTTTCATCATAATTACTTGGACTAAGAAAATGCACTTTATGACACTTAAGAAGCATTATGACCATCAGAATCACATAAGCCACCCAGGCCTATCCCGTACATGGCCTTATGTCAGTCATCAGTCAAAAAGAGGGTGTTTTGTCCTAATCCTGAAATATGCTCCTGCATTCATCCCAGTCATCAGAAGCAGAGCAGTGAGGTAGCAGCATGTCTGACATCAATGTGTGCACAATTACAATGATCATTTAATATGGTCCATTTCTGAAAATGCTATATAACATAAACATACTACTGACCAGTAGGCTATGGTGTAATGGAATGTTTTAGAAGAAAAAGAAACGCACACCTATTAAGACGAGGTGGCTAGCGGAGTAGAAAACTGGAAAATAAAAGAGAGCCGCACACTCTAGGAGCTCAGATGCAAAAATGTAATTACCAACGTTTCGAGAGCCAAGCTGTCTTCATCGGGGTATAATCCCTGATGAAGACAGCTTGGCTGTCGAAACGTTGGTAATTACATTTTTGCATCTGAGCTCCTAGAGTGTGCGGCTCTCTTTTATTTTCAAGTAATGGAATGTTTTGCCTTGTGTGGTAGGTTTTAAACTCTTATGTAGGTGTCAAAACCAGCCACAAAATAACGCCATGTTGTCACAACAACTATAAATACTTGTGTCATGACTGTTATGATCATGTTATGACAAGTTATGTCAGCTGTAGAAATATCAAATCAAATCAAGTGAAGTGCTTGTATTCTGATACAGTTATGACGTGTCATAATAACGTGCTATGACACTGGGTGTCAAGTAAAGCGTTACCAAAGTGAATTATTGTAAAAGATACGATGGTGATCTAGGTGATCGTAATAGTTAAGCAGTAAAAGCCTGCCAATAGAAATTGGGTCTACTGTTGACCGACACCCTTTGACACAGAAAGCTGTGTTGGCATTGGTCCTTGGTGTTTGTCTGTCGACCACATCATCCCAGCCAAGTCAAACTGGACAACGGTCAAGGTTCACATCCTGCTGGCCCTGTGCTCAGTCAGCACCCATGGAACCATGCAGTCCAGAATGAACGTCCCTACAAACCAGGTTTTAATCATGTATATTGAACTGAGGATAATAGCCAATTACTCCACTCAAAGTAATTGCATAAAAGTTCAGTTCGGCATAGTGCATTTTGATCACACATATCCTGTATTGACCTGCCAGGGAGCAATGAAGAAACTGAAAAAGATATCTTCCTCAGCTTTTCTATCATCTCTGTGTATTGTCACTTTTAGGCCTGCCTCAGTTGTGGGCTTTCTCTAGACACTGTATGCGTCTCTGTCACGTTGGTATAAATTATTTGGAGACAGGCGCAGGAATACATAATCCAGGGTTTTAATACACCCAAAACAAACATGTATACAAAACACTGGGATGTACCCAAACAAAAGAGCGAGGGTCAACCTCGTAGAACGCCACGGGACCCGTAATACACAATGCACAAAACACGCAACACAGGCTGAGACAACGCATAGGTACTCACGCCACCAACAGACATGGGAACAATAATTGACAGTCCAATGGGGAAACAAAGAGCACATTTATACAAATACAATCAGTGAGTAATTGGAACCAGGTGTGCGTAATGACACAGTTCAGTGCAGCCTAGAAGGCCGGTGGTGTCGACCTCCGGAACTCCGTGAACAGAATGAGCAGCAATACTGGGGGGGATCTGTGACCGTCTCTATCCATCCACTTAGGTATAAGGATCCCTGACTAATTACAGTGCCCTATTCAGCTCTATGCCTCAGTGGAGTGGTTACTAATGCTAAACCACTGGCATCAGCAGTCTCTTGCTGCCTGGTCCATGGGAAACTGGATCCAATCTTGTTACATAACACTGTACAGCACTCCGATCTCAATCGCTGTCCACAGCGCTCTGTGCCTTTCTCTAGTCTATCACCCCCGAGACCTCCATTTTGCCAAATACAGTTCCATAGCTGGTGAAACACAGGGGCTCTTGCTAAACGCAGTCCCCCGACTTGGCTTGCACAGTCTGTTCTGCTTAATAGCTCGTTTTAACAATGACCTCCTTTGATTTTTTTTTAGAGCTTTGTGTGTGGTGTGCTGGAGTGGGTCCAAGCAGACAGACAACAGAGGGAGAAGAATTGCTGCTGCACTGTCAGCAAGTTTAAGCTCTTTTCTCTGTGTTCCCATGGCTTGGACAAGGCAACACATAAACACACACTGTGCGACACACACTTGCTGTTCCACACACACAGGCAGTACACGCACACATTTGCGAGCGGGCGTGCTGTGGGATTATTTAAGATACTCTTTGAAGAGGTAGGGTCTCGGATGTTTTCTGAAGATGGGCAGGGACTCTGCTGTGCTAGCTTCAGGGGCAAGCTTTGAAGGCTGAGCGGGAGCTGCCCTCCCTCCAGGGTGGGAGGGCCAAGAGACCAAAGGTGGCAGAAGAGAGTACTCCAGTTGGGGTGTAGGGTTTGAGAATAGCCTGAAAGTAGGAAGGGGCAGTTCTTCTTTTTATTTAATTTACCTTTATTTAACTAGGCAAGTCAGTTAAGAACAAATGCTTATTTACAATGACGGCCTCGGAACAGTGGGTTAACTGCCTTGTTCAGGGCCAGAACGACAGATTTTTACCTTGTCAGCTCAGGGATTTTATCTTGCAACCTTTCGGTTACTAGTCCAATGCTCTAACCGCTAGGCTACCTGCTTGCTGGCTCCGTAGGCAAGCACCGTGGTCTTGTAGTGGATGCGAGCTTCGACTGGAAGCCAGTGGAGTCTGTGGAGGAGCGGGGTGACATGGGAGAACTTGGTTGAACCTCAGGTGAACTGCGGCATTCTGGATAAGTTGCAATGGTTTGATGGTACAAGCAGGGAGCCCAGCCAACACACACACAGTGCACTCGCTTGGTGTGCCACACTCACTCTCTCTATTTATCTCTCTCTTGTTGTGCCATGCAGTATGGTTGCAGAGCAGTACGTTAGTCTCTGGACCCACTAAGGGATCAGGGGCCAGATTCTATTCTATTCTGTCTGTGTGTTTGCATCGTTTCACCACGTGTGGTCTCTGCCACCATGGAGACTGGCCTTTTGTTAGCCAGAATCCCATTACGTCATTAGACCAGACAATGTTTGTGTCTGTGTGTCTTTGTGTATCTCTGACTGCGTTTACAGAAGAAGCCCAATTCTGATCTTTTTTCCACTAATTGGTCTTTTGAACAATCAGATCAACTCTGAAAAAGATCTGATGTGATTGATCTAAAGACCGATTAATGAAAAAAGATATCAGAATTGTGCTGCCTGTGTAAACGCAACTTAAGTAAAAAGGAAAAAAGGTCTCCTTTTGGGTTCCATCTTGAGCCCTCTGTGTAAAAGGTTCTGCATGGAAGCAAAAGGGTTCGACCGAGAACCAAAAAGGGTTCTCCAAATCTGTACATGTTCTAGATACCTATATCCAAAACCACTTACAGTTGGTGAGGGCATACATTTTTTGTATGTCATCCCTGTGGGAATTGAACCCAATACCTTGGCAGTGCTAGCACCAGTCTTGCCAACTGTGACACACTTCGTATACTTGTCTGTGTCCACATGGGCAAGTAAGTTTTAGTGGTGATATGATCAGAGTAACTGAGAGAAGTTGGTTAGGGGTTAAGAAGACAAGATGTTGGTTGTCCTCTGGTCACACTCCAGCTCCATGCTCTGTAGACCAACCTCCAATTTTCTCTCTGCAGGTCAAGTGGGGCCAGGAACCTTGGCTGCCACAACTATAGGATTAGTAAGTCAATATTGGCAAAGAAGTGGCATGGAACAGAGCACATGGTTACTGGCAGAGGAAGGTGGCACCTCGATATCTGTCTGTTCATCACATATGCCATCTAAATCTCCTCAGCTATTTTTGACTGTGTTTACTTTGTTTGTTTTGGATTATCCAAAATGATCAAACTGTTTTGGTACATCTTGTTTTGTGGTTGTATCATCTGCAGACATACAGACATACCTGTTGTTGTTTTCTCAGTGATTCTGATGTTGGTATTGCGTAATGAGAGCAGTGTTGAAGTGAATGTGCAAGTGTTCTGACTTTGAGCCATTTCATGAAACACTCTGATGCTATATAAAGAGGTGTGATGGTAACACTGCAAGCATGACTTTCCCCATCAGTACTGGTGAGGGTACTGTACTGGTGTAGGCTGCATGGCGATCAGATAGCTTCCTGTCTACAGCTTCCTGGTTTATGCTAGGTAGATTACTGGGCAGGGGTGGCCTAGATTTGATGAATCAGGTGTATATAGAGCAGGGCTAGAGCAAAAGCCTGCATGCACAGTTCCAAAAGGGAAGTCCACTGCTTTGTTATGCTGAACCCACACAACATAACGTCTACAATGCTTTTAATTAAGACTCCTAACATTCTAACAAAACAAAATAATCAAATAAAGTGTTGCACAGCTCTGTTACATACAGTGGGGCAAAAAAGTATTTAGTCAGCCACCAATTGTGCAAGTTCTCCCACTTAAAAGGATGAGAGAGGCCTGTATGACAGACAAAATGAGAGAAAAAATCCTGAAAATTACATTGTAGGATTTTTAATGAATTTATTTGCAAATTATGGTGGAAAATAAGTATTCGGTCTCCTACAAACAAGCAAGATTTCTGGCTCTCACAGACCTGTAACTTCTTCTTTAAGAGGCTCCTCTGTCCTCCACTCGTTACCTGTATTAATGGCACCTGTTTGAACTTGTTATCAGTATAAAAGACACCTGTCCACAACCTCAAACAGTCACACTACAAACTCCACTATGGCCAAGACCAAAGAGCTGTCAAAGGACACCAGAAACAAAATTGTAGACCTGCACCAGGCTGGGAAGACTGAATCTGCAATAGGTAAGCAGCTTGGTTTAAAGAAATCAACTTTGGGAGAAATTATTAGGAAATGGAAGACATACAAGACCACTGATAATCTCCCTCGATCTGGAGCTCCACGCAAGATCTCACCCCATGGGGTCAAAATGATCACAAGAATGGTGAGCAAAATCCCAGAACCACACGGGGGGACCTAGTGAATGACTTGCAGAGAGCTGGGACCAAAGTAACAAAGCCTACCATCAGCAAGGGCATTGAAGATTAAACGTGGCTGGGTCTTTCAGCATGACAATGATCCCAAACACACCGCCCGGGCAACGAAGGAGTGGCTTTGTAAGAAGCATTTCAAGGTCCTGGAGTGGCCTAGCCAGTGTCTAGATCTCAACCCCATAGAAAATCTTTGGAGGGAGTTGAAAGTCCGTGTTGCCCAGCAAAAGCCCCAAAACATTACTGCTCTAGAGGAGATCTGCATGGAGGAATGGGCCAAAATACCAGCAACAGTGTGTGAAAACCTTGTGAAGACTTACAGAAAACGTTTGACCTCTGTCATTGCCAACAAAGGGTACATAACAAAGTATTGAGATAAACTTTTGTTATTGACCAAATACTTCTTTTCCACCATAATTTGCAAATAAATTCATTAAAAATCCTACAATGTGATTTTCTTGATTGTTTTTCTTGCCATTTTGTCTGTCATAGTTGAAGTGATGATGAAAATTACAGGCCTCTCTCATCTTTTTAAGTAGGAGAACTTGCACAATTGGTGGCTGACTAAATACTTTTTTGCCCCACTGTACATGTAGTTCAGGAAGTGTAATAAAATTCAATAGCTTATCGATCACCAACTTTATGTCGCTAGAGATGAAATCCAACATAATCTAATTTTGGCTCATCTAAAATGCAAATTAGATGCTAATCAAATCAGAGGAGAAAAAAGCTGTAATGTAGAGAGACGGAATGGTATTACTTAGCCTGGCTGTACATTGAAACTGGCCACAATGCATCATGTTATGTAGAAATCTTCATCACCTCTCTCTCATTGGTTGTTCTGTAGGACAAAATGGGTACCAAGCTTATTTACTTTCATTTGAGAGAGAGAGAACCTGGTGGCTGTGGGCTATATGAAGCTTTGAAATACCAATGTATATGAAATCCCTGAAGTGCCCGCATATCTGTGTATTCATTTGACTGAAAAGAAATTAAGTGATGTAACATTATTTGACATGCAAAACTGAGAACATGTAGGGGCCTCTGTGACTGTGAACAACATGGAGACACGTTTGAGTATTATTGGCTATTAAGTGGCTGTGTGTAAAAAGTAATGTGGGGGGGGGGGTAAATCAGGCCTGGGATGGCATAGGCCCACGCACTTGGGAGTCAGGCCCACCCAATGGGGAGCCAGGCCCAGCCAATGGGGAGCTAGGCCCAGCCAATGGGGAGCCAGGCCCAGCCAATGGGGAGCTAGGCCCAGCCAATGGGGAGCTAGGCCCAGCCAATCAGAATTTGTTTTTCCCACAAAAGGGCTTTATTACAGACATAAATACTCCTAATCGCTGCTTTAGTAAAATAGAAAAGAGGATAAGGTGAAAAAATCTGCCTACTTAACTGAAATAAATCCTGTGTACCCACTTATGTAACCTTCTGACCCTCTTCAGAGGTGTCAAACAGAGACCAACAGATTAGGAGATTTAATCGAAAATCTCATTTTAGGGTTTTGATGTGGAGTTTTTTATAACCTGTTGATTAAGTAATATTCCTTATAACACATACAATGGATTATACCTATCCACAGTTGATTAATCCATGTTGTAAAAAAAAAGTATGCAAGTGAAAGTAGGCTAGTTTAAACTATTAGGCTACGTTTTACATGTGATAGCCTGAATAGAGATATAACATTTTGACAGCTCGTCTCTCTTTAGACTGTAACCATTTTGATTTAAACATGTGTTTTAATAATGTACTCTGCATCAGATCTGAAGTCATCTTCAGAGTAGAACACGTGGACAGAAAAAACGGAGTCGTCGGTCAGGTTAGAGCCACGCCCCCCTGGTGTGACGATGAGACTAGCTGGTGTTAAATCCGAACAAGATTCTGCAGCATCAACTTGCCACTGGACAGTTCCTCGAGGCAAGCTGACCGGTGTGGACTGTTAATTTACCTGAATACTCAGCAGGGAAATAACACCAGTAAGCTTCATGACAAAAATGGAGTGAGAGACAGCTGAATAATTGGACCTGCGAGGGGAACCGCTGTTTTGTGCATATGTTCTATCTATTTTAATCGCGAAAAAGCAAATACACGATAATATGTTTGTCAATGACTAAAAACAGTCTTGAATGCAGGGCATGTATCTAAGCAATAGTCGATCAATCACACTGTAGGCTACTTTTCCAGGTTGCGCGCCTGCTGCTGTGGTGCGGCTGCTTTCGCCGCTCTGCCCGGTCTATCCACGGTCTCTAGGCTTCGACGCCACGGTGAATTGCACTGCCAACTGAGCCGCAGCCATGGGTGGGAATTTGGGGTGCCACCGCTCGATCCCCAAAGACCCGACGGATTTCAGCAACAGCAAGCGCAAGTTTAGCGCAGCGTGCAACTTCAGCCACATCCTCGTGAACCAGGAGAGGTTGAATATCAACACGGCCACCGAGGAGGAGCTGATGACTCTACCGGGAGTGAACCGTATGGTAGCGCAGAATATCGTGCAGTATCGGGACTGCATTGCGGGGTTTAAAAAGGTAGAAGATTTGGCTCTCGTGAGTGGAATTGGTGCCGGAAAACTGGAGATCATCAGACTGGAAATATGCGTTTCGAGCAGGACGAGTTCGTCCCAACACTCACCGTTGTCTCTGCGTAAAGATATCGAGCCCCACCTGTCATGCACAGGTATGAACATTAATACCGCCACACCGGCGCAGCTCATGAGCATCCGTGGAATCACGGGTAAAATAGCGAATAACGTAGTAGAACACAGGTTAGAAAACGGTCCGTTTAAAAGCATCGAAGACTTGGTGAGGGTCAATCACATAAACTCGTCTCTATTGGACAAAATCCGCTTTCAAGTGTATGTGGAGCGTTCCAGAACACCTTCCACCAATACCAACGGGGGGTTGGCATACACTACCAAGTCTCATCCGAGCCCCACATCGTTCAGTCTCCTGAGTGAGGACCTGGATCTCCCAGCCGGGGGGCCGACTCGGATCATGTCGGTGCGGCCCGACGTGGAGCCTCCTTCGGGGATGCGGGAGGGGAAGGCGGTGGTCAGGGTGGCTACCTGGAACCTCCAGAACTGCTCCTGTGAAAAAGCCAACAACCCTGGCATCAAAGAGGTCGTGTGTATGACACTGCTTGAAAATGAGTAAGTATTGATCTGAAACCTACAGACAAACTGTCCTTTTAATAGACATGTTGTCCTGACATAATGACATGTTGTCCATTGTACAGTGTAATCTACAATGTATAAAATATTTAGGAACAACTTCCTAATTTTGAGTTGTGCACCCCCTTTTGCCCTCAGAACAGCCTAACTTTGTTGGGAAATGGACAATACACAGCCTGCTCTCATAGACTAGACATAACAGGGTAAATGTAAATCCGAGTCACTCAAATTAGTATATTATGTTTTGTATGGTTACTTTAATAAGGGTGGTTGATCACGGTGGATGTGTGGGCATATACAGTTGAAATCAGAAGTTTACACACACTTATGTTGGGAGTCATTAACTCGTTTTTCAACCACTCCACAAATTTCTTGTTAAAAAACTATAGTTTTGGCAAGTTGGTTAGGACATCCACTTTATGCATGACACAAGTAATTTTTCCAATTGTTTACAGACAGATTATTTCACTTATAATTCACTGTATCACAATTCCAGTGGGTCAGAAGATTACATACACTAAGTTGACTGTTTCTTCAAACAGCTTGGAAAATTCCATGTCATGGCTTTAGAAGCTTCTGATAAACTAATTGACATAATTTGAGTCAATTGGAGGTGTACCTGTGGATGTATTTCAAGGCCTACCTTCAAACTTGGTGCCTCTTTGCTTGACATCACAGGAAAGGAAAATAAATCAGCCAAGACCCCAGAAAAAAAACTGTAGACCTCCACAAGTCTGGTTCATCCTTGGGAGCAATTTCCAAACGCCTGAAGGTACCACGTCCATCTTTACAAAGTATAGTACGCAAGTAGAAACACCATGGGACCACGCAGCTGTCATACCGCTCAGGAAGGAGACGGTAATCTGTACCTGATAGAGTAGGTGTATTCGGAAGTAAGCCGTCTGGCATGAGAGACTCATTGGGAAGAGGAGACTAGAGCAGACCCATAAGTTTCGACTGAACGGATGCACATATGTGTGCCCCAGGACCATCCATTTACTTTGTGCTGGTATAATTTATGCTATGAAATTCTGCGATTTCACTGGGGCAGTTCCCCCTCATAGCAAATAGCTGGAATAGCACACCAAGCAATGTTTGCATGGCCTATGCACCCATGGAAGTGGAGCTGTTGCCGCTGGCATTCCCTGAGGGGCAGAGTACTAAGTAGCTGAACAGCATGTTTTCAACAATTATATTTATTTGAAACAGGAATATATACATATTTACTGCACTTTTATGAGCATTTTAAAACATAATCCATGAATGATATAATATACACTGGTGTATAAAACAATTAGAACGCCTGCTCTTTCCATGACATAGACTGAGCAGGTGAAAGCTATGATACTTGTTAAATGCACTTCAATCAGTGTAGATGAAGGGGAGGAGACTGGTTTAAAAATATATATTTTTAAGCCTAGACAATTAATTGATTGTCTATGTATACCATTCAGAGGGTGAATGTGCAACACAGTATTAGGAAGATGTTCATAATGTTTTGTACACTTTCTATATAAAAATGTTGTCAATTACAAGTGGGGGGGCCGTCCCTAACGCCCTAATGGGTGGTCTGCCCCTGAATCTGCTACCGTCAGAACGTGTGTACCTGTCATGGTAATTTTGGCGCCCAGAGTCAAATCTTACATGCAGCCCCAAATCCAATCTGTCACGAGAGAGCACTGTCGTCATGCACATGATCCCCCCCCCCCCCTCGTGTCTGTCGCTTAATATAAAGAACACTAAATACTGCCCCACGCTAGTCTAAAAAAAGTACACTGACGCACACTTATTTATTTTACTAAACTTGTGGGGGGACACAATTGATTCCAATTCAAAATAAACCCTACCCCTAAGCCTAAAAATAGCTTTTTTCCTTTTGGGGACCCCACTTGTTCAAATGTTTGTTTTTGTTTACTCTTGTGAGTTCTTTTGGTCACTACAAGTATAGTTAAACATGCCCACATACACACCTACTAATGCAGAACTGAAAGTCCTACATGCACTACAATCAGAGAAAACAAAGCTCTTTCATAATGATTTTGACCACCGTTAGCACAGTACTTTGACCCCAGATACTTCCCTCCTTCCACATCTTCCTCTACAGGTTAGGAAGCGAAAGCTATTTTCAAAGCTATGATACTTCCCCTGGCTGTCCCTCCCTTTTCCTGTGTTCTGTCAGCCTGTAGGTGGGGGTCCTGGCTGGGGACATCGACGTGTAGAGAGGAGAGGGAACAACAGGAGAGAATGGGAGCAAGGGAGGGCGAGAAGGTGGATGGGAATAGAGCGAGGGGAAGATGGGGAAGATGGGAAGTTGGAGAGGGTGTTGTCTGTTTGCTTAGCGCTGAGCTGTGGAGCGAAAGATCACAGGCAGCAGGGCTGATACTTGAGTTTACAGTGCAGGCTGAGCTGGATAGTCTTGGCCTGCCTCCAGCTAGCACAGGGAGCGAGTCACTGGAGTTCAATGAACTCCTCCGCTCTGTGCTGCACCACACGGAACCAAAGGTTAGACAGACAATCGTAAACCAGTGCCGACCAGCATGACTCAGCCTTGGAGGAGAGGAACACCCCTCGAGTTGTGTAATGAGTCAGCTGAGCGGTTGGTCTTCCTTCTACCAGTCCCTGGCTGAGACACAGACGGAGACTAAGGGAAAAGGGAAGTGGCCCCATCAGGCTAACTAGCTAGCAGGGACATGACAGGGAAAGGGAGGTTACTATAGGCTAGCAGGGACATGACAGGGAAAGGGAGGTTCCTATAGGCTAGCATGGACATGACAGGGAGGTTACTATAGGCTAGCAGGGACATGACAGGGATAGGGAGGTTCCCATAGGCTAGCAGGGACATGATAGGGAGGTTACTTTCAGCTAGCAGGGACATGACAGGGACAGGGAGGTTCCCATAGGCTAGCAGGGACATGACAGGGAGGTTACTATAGGCTAGCAGGGACATGACAGGGAGATTACTATAGGCTAGCAGGGACATAACAGGGAGGTTACTATAGGCTAGCAGGGACATGACAGGGATGGGGAGGTTCCCATAGGCTAGCAGGGACATGACAGGGAGGTTACTCTAGGCTAGCAGGGACATGACAGGGAGGTTACTCTAGGCTAGCAGGGACATGACAGGGATAGGGAGGTTACTATAGGCTAGCAGGGACATGACTGGGATCGTAAGGTTACTATAGGCTAGCAGGGACATGACAGGGAGTTTACTATAGGCTAGCAGGGACATGACAGGGATTGTAAGGTTACTATAGGCTAGCAGGGACATGACTGGGATCGTAAGGTTACTATAGGCTAGCAGGGACATGACAGGGATAGGGAGGTTACTATAGGCTAGCAGGGACATGACTGGGATCGTAAGGTTACTATAGGCTAGCAGGGACATGACAGGGAGTTTACTATAGGCTAGCAGGGACATGACTGGGATCGTAAGGTTACTATAGGCTAGCAGGGACATGACAGGGATCGTAAGGTTACTATAGGCTAGCAGGGACATGACAGGGATAGGGAGGTTACTATAGGCTAGCAGGGACATGACTGGGATCGTAAGGTTACTATAGGCTAGCAGGGACATTACTGGGATCGTAAGGTTACTATAGGCTAGCAGGGGGTTAAATCGGTTCAGTAGTACAGAGAATGTGTAGAATGAAGCTGCTGACACAGTTGACTCATCTCTCGAAGAAAAACAAGTAGTCTGGCTAAGATGTTGAACAGCTGCATTACTTACAGACTCCAGCGATACCCTCTCTGTGTACTATGCTGTCAGGGAACGGTTGGCGAGGGAACGATAGGCCACAGAAATGCTGTAATGTCAGTTTTGCAAGATCGGTGCCATGCATTGCGATATTGATTTGTGCAATTTTTTCACTTTGGCTGTCACGAGAGGCAACTTATTTTTTCTGAGCTAGTGGTTGGGGATCTTGTCAGTGTTATGCAATAACTACTGTGGAAATTAGATTTGGACATAAATGAGTAAAAACTGAGAAACCACATAGGTTAACCTTGGATGTGCAGCTCTTGGGAAAATAAACCCACATGCTGCCCTAAACATACTCTCTCTCTAGGTCAACCTCTACAGGGTTAGTGAAAAAGAACTTCCAAGGTTTCAATGTGTCTGAACTGATTTGATGTACTGAGGAATCCACTCTTGTTTTTACATTGAGGGCAAATGAACAACTGCTTTCACTGCAGTATGAACTTCTATACAATCATCCCTAAAAAAACTCCCCCCACCCCAAGGCATGTCTGACACACTGACGACAGGGGTGTGGATTAGATACCTATTGGAATGGGTTCTGATTTTTGTCATTAGAACCCTGACAGTGTTTCTGATATAAATCGATTCAACCGGACCAACCCAATAACAGAAACAATGTGTTCTGTGTTCATCTGAATGGACATGATCTGATAACGGAAAATCGGATCAGCGTATCTAGTTAGCTATTCAAAGGTCAGTCGATCAGTCTTGTAATGTAATCATCCAATGATTCCCATCACCACACAATCTCTGGACAAGATCTTCCCGACTTCTAAACCGATTACTGGCATTACAGATCAACTGTGTTCTCTCGCTTCTAATATTGAAGCATTATGTTCTTTCCGTACATATTTATCCGTTGAAGAAGTGGTCAAAGTGATTTTTAAGACCTGAATGCCAAAACATTTAGGATGGAGGTGTTCAAAGTTGACCCATGAGACATCCATGCCTTCATCACTGCAAAAGATAAATGTTTGATATCATTTAAAAGATTACAAACAGTGTTGTCAAACTATATTTGATACTTTCTTGAAAAAACACTTCATCCTGTATTCAAGAGCTGATGGATGGCACAGCGCAAACACCGCCGATGTAAAATAGGGTCCAAGCTACAACGTATGTGAAAATAGTAACAAAATCAGAGTTGAACATAAATGATCTAAAAAGGCATAAAGGCAGGTGTTGGTGCTGCCTGCCTGCCACTCACCATGTGAATCCCTGTCCTTGTCACATCTACATCTCACCTGCAACAGCAGGTCTGTCCCCCGACTCACAGAACAGACTGCCTTTTAAAACAGACAGCATGACTATGTGCTGGACTCTACTGCAATGGTGCACACCCTCTGTGCACCCCAATGAAATCGGGAGCTATCTGAGGCACCGTTTCTCTCAGCCCTGTCAGCGTGTTTTTTGTGTGTGTGTGCGTGTGTGTGTGAGACAGGATGATGCTGAGGTCATGAGCGGTGGTGTTGGGGAGGTCGTCGCTGACAGGAATGTGTGTGTGTGTGGTCTTAACACTCAGCGCAAGCTCCAGAGGGAGAAGGTGCTGGTGGAAGATTCCATCAGCGCAGCAGTTTATGGCGACAGACTGCGTGAGAAGCATTGCCCAGAAAACACTGCTTCTCTCAGTGCCAGGACAGGAGCCATCATGCCCAGTCCCTTCTGTAGCTGTAACAGTTTACACTGGTACACTCTGTCTTGAAACCAGTATTGCACTGGTTCTCAATTGACCTGAAAACCAAGCTACACTGAGACACCATCTCTCAAACCAGTCTGCACTTATACACCACTATCTAGTACAGTAGACTGGGACAGGATTATTCCAAGGTGACCTTCATGCTGCAGCCTGTTTATTTTAGTTACAAAACGATATCAGTGTTATCAGATTTACTCTTATCTGACAAGTACAGACATTTCCTTCATTGTGTATTCAGTGTGTGTGTGTGTGTGTGTGTGGTGTGTGTGTGTGTGTGTGTGTGTACACGTCTACAGTAGATTTCCTACCAAAGTAAATCATTCTAAGTTTCTGCGTGACAGTGGGTCTTTTCTCCATTATAATGACATTGAGGGATTACAGTTTCTCTCTGAGCTGTATATAGTGTGACTCTGCTCTCCCTCTTCTCTGATGCAGTGTGGATCTTTATGACCTTTGCTGCAAGCCCCCTCCAACTTTTTTCATTCTGTGTGTGTGTGTGTGTGTGTGTGTGTGTGTGTGTGTGTGTGTGTGTGTGTGTGTGTGTGTGTGTGTGTGTGTGTGTGTGTGTGTGTGTGTGTGTGTGTGTGTGTGTGTGCACACTCGCTCTCACTTGTTTGTACATTGCAGTAGAGCCCTTTACTCATTCTTGTTTTATTTTGGTGCTTGCCTTAGTCGTTGACAGGGTGAATTTGTTAATCTGCCTATCCTGTCGAGCTGTGAGGATAATTGAGTGAGCATTGGAGGAGTTTGAACACAATAACATCCTGTTATTTTTATACATTTTGTTACATTACAGCCTTATTCTAAAATTCATTGAAGAGGAACATGTTTTATTTAATCTACACACAATACCCCATAATGGCATGGTGAATTTTTTTGGGGGGAATTTTTAGCGAATGTATTAAACATTTTAAAAACACCTTATTTACACAAGTATTCAGACCCTTTGTTAAGAGACTCGAAATTGAGCTCAGGTGCTTCCTCTTTCCATTGATCATCCTTGATGTTTCTACAACTTGACTGGAGTCCACCAGTGGTAAATTCAATTGATTGGACATGATTTGGAAAAGCACACATCTGTCTATATGAGGTCCCACAGACAGTGCATATCAGAGCAAAAACCAAGCCGTGTGGTCCAAGGAATTGTCCGTAGAGCTCCGAGACAGGATTGTGTCGAGGGACAGATCTGGGGAAGGGTACCAAAAAAAATCTGCTGCATTGAAGGTCCCCAAGAACACAGTGGCTTCCATAATTCTTAAATGGAAGAAGTTTGGAATCACCAAGACTCCTAGAGATACCTAGAGCACCATTCCTACGGTGAAGCATGGTGGTGGCAGCATCATGCTGTGGGGATGTTTTTCAGTGGCAGGGACTGGTAGACTAGTCAGGATCGCGGGAAAGATGAATGGTGCGAAGTACAGAGATCCTTGATGAAAACCTGCTCCAGAGCGCTCAGGACCTCAGACTGGGGTGAAGGTTCACCTTCCAACAGGACAACGACCCTAAGCACACAGCCAAGACAATGCAGGAATGGCTTCGGAATAGGTCTACAAATGTCCTTGAGTGGCCCAGCCAGAGCCCGGACTTGAACCCGATTGAACATCGCTGAAGACACTTCAAAAGAGCTCTACTGCGACGCACCCTATACAACCTGACAAAGCTTGAGATGTTCTGTAGAAAAGAATAGGGGGAAACTCCACATACAAGGCTTGACAAGCTTGTAGCATCATACTCAAGGCTGTAATTGCTGCTAAAGGTACTTCAACAAACTACTGAGTAAATGGTGTGATTACTTATGTAAATGTTATTTCATATGTTTTTACTAGAGGTCGACCGATTAATCAGAAAGGCCCTAATTAAATCGGCCAATTTTCAAGTTTTCATAACAATCGGAAATCGGTATTTTTGGACACCGATTTGGCCTATTATTTTAATTATTTTTTTTACACCTTTTTATTTGATCTTTAATTATTTTAATTTAAGGATATGCATATTCTTGGTATCATTTGAAAGGAAACACCTGAATTTTATGGAAATGTGAATTGAATGTATGAGAATTGTAACGACGTTCGTCTGTTGTAAGAAGAGAGTTGGACCGAAATGCAGCGTGTAGGTTACTCATGACTTTAATGAATGAAAACGGTACATGAAATAACTGAAATACGAAAACAACAAACGAAACGTGAAACTAATTACAGCCTATCTGGTGACTACAACACAGAGACAGGAACAAACACCCACAAAATCCAAAGCGAAAGTCAGGCTGTCTAAATACGGTTCTCAATCAGAGACAACGACAAGCACCTGACTGATTGAGAATCGCCTTAGGCTTGGCTGCCTAACTAGACACACCCCTAATCAGCCGCAATCCCAAATAATACAAACCCCAACACGAATAAAACCTATAAACCCATGTCACACCCTGGCCTACCCAAACATATAACAAAAACACAAAATACAATGACCAAGGCTTGACAAGAATATAACACAATAGATCTGGTAGAAGAAAATACAAGGAAATAAACATACGTTTTCTGTTTTTTATTGTTGCTGCATAATCTTTCAAATGACCAAGAACAGCCAGACATGCTGGGGATGAAGAAAATAAGATGGCAACAATAGCTGAGCAAAGTTTTGGACAGAACTTCAAAAATGAGCGAGCTACATGACATTGAGCATGAAGTCACCAAGGTTTCCCACACAAATGTACCCAAGTGGCCGAATTGGTACAGTGATACATTTTGAAGGAAATAACTATATACAAAATACAAAAATGCTATTCTAACACCCTCCCCCTTAAAAATGAATATATATATATAAAAAAATATATTTTTAAACTATTAAGGGTAACTATTACATATTTTCGATTTACAATATTGTGAAGACCCTCAGTCCTCTACACAATATTGTGCTGCTGCTGCCATGGCCCATAGCAGTCTCTTTCTGCTGTAAAGCAGAGGCTTACTGAACAGGTTGTGCAGGTGATGGGTATTTCCTGTGACAAAGGGCACAATGATGTCTCCCTACTGTGCCCTTTTTGCCCTGAGGCACATTCATGCCTGTAGAGATTAATCTGGGCAGGTGAACACCACTGGTTGGAGTGGAAGGGACAGAGGTAGAGGGGACAGAAGGTGCTACAGTGGACTTGCTGGAGCTAACAAGCTCCTGGATGAGCAGCTCCCTGAATGCTAGCTGTGAGGTGGGGGGCTGTCCACAGCTCTTGGCCATTTCCTTCTGGAGGATGAAGGCATTCACCACAGCAATGTCAATGAAATGATAGACAAATGTCTTGTACCATTTCATGGTCTTGTGGAGAACATTGTAGTATCCTATCAGTGCATCTGACAAGTCCACACCTCCCATGCTCTTGTTGTAGTCCTTCACAGCAGCTGGAATGGGGACGTTTTTTGTGGTCCGTGCCCCGGCACCGTCCTTCACACGCCTGACGACGTATCTATCTATTTCCTCTATAATTTGGGTTAAATCTGTATACCTAGACTTTGTTTGAGCTTTTCCTGATTTATTCGCCATATTTTAAATATATAAACTTGTTGAAAATGCTATTGAATATGTACTGCTAAGTGTAACACCCGTGGCTCCGTCAAGTAGGATTTGCAATGGCGAATGAACCTGACAATGGCTGGTCTTCGAACGTATAACCATTTACATATTGCCGTTTACCTCAGCTCATATTGCCGTTTACCTCAGCTCATTGGCTATCTTCCAAGCTAAATTTCAAGATGATCAGTGGTCATTGGGCCAAAATACTGTCAATCGACCGGTCCTACTATTGGTGCGCAATGTCATTGATTGGTGTCTTCAAATCGGTTTGTTTCGGTCAATATGTCCCAGGAAAAGAACCATCAAGTATGGTTGTGTTAGTAACAACCAGAGGATTTCAATGAAACCAACCATGACTGAATAAACGTTTGTTTAGTGTGTATAATTACCACGAACGCATCTTCCAAAGTTGAATGAGACAGAAATCATGACGCAAGCTGTTTACAAAGTGTTAGGCTATAAAAATGGATTTTATCAAACAAAACAAACATTCAGTAGTTAGGACACTTGGCATTGCCACCCATTGGAAGATCTTCAATGGTAAGCAATTTATTTTATTGTTATTTCTGACTTTCATGACGCTAATGCTTGGTTAGAAAATGCTAGTAATAGGTGTGTGTGTGCGTGGCGCCGTCCTCAGAAAATAGCATGTTTGCTTTGGCAGGAACGGCTTTTTGAAATCTGACACAGCGGCTGGATTAATAAGACGTTCATCTTTTAAATGATGTAAGATGCATGTATTTACACTAATGTTTACTATAACAAATGGTGTATTTAGAATGTTAGCTCTCTGCAGTTTCACCGGATGTTGGCCTGGTGGGAGGTTAGCGTCTCACCTACCCTAGAGAGGTTTTAAATAGAACGCTCTAACCACCTGCCTCTCATTGCACTCCACGAGGAGCCTGCCTGTTACGCGAATGCAGTAAGCCAAGGTAAGTTGCTAGCTAGCATTAAACTTATCTTATAAAAAAACAATCAATCAATCATAATCACTAGTTATAACTACACATGGTTGATGGTATTACTAGTCTATCTAGCGTGTCCTGCATTGCATATAATCGATGTGGTGCGTATTCGCGGAAGACTGTCCTTGCTCCAATGTGTACCTAACCATAAACTTCAATGCCTTTCTTAAAATAAATACACAGAAGTATATGTTTTTAAACCTGCATATTTAGCTAAAAGAAATCCAGGTTAGCAGGCAATATTAACCAGGTGAAATTGTCACTTGTCTTGCGTTCATTACACGCAGAGTCAGGGTATATTCAACAGTTTGGGCTGCCAAATTTGCCAGAATTGTACGTAATTATGACATAACATTGAAGGTTGTGCAATGTAACAGGAATATTGAGACTTATGGATGCCATCCGTTAGTTAAAATACGGAACGTTTCCGTATTTCACTGAAAGAATAAACGTCTTGTTTTTGAGATGATAGTTTCCGGATTCAACCATATTAATGACCTAAGGCTCGTATTTCTGTGTGTTATTATGTTATAATTAAGTCTGATTTGATAGAGCATTCTGACTGAGCGATGGTAGGCACCAGCACTACTACCAGCACTAGCTAGTTAGCGCGCACCCCGCTAAAAGCGTTTCAAACGTCACTCGCTCTGAGACTTGGAGTAGTTATTCCTCTTGCTCTGCATGGGTAACGCTGCTTCGAGTGTAGCTGTTGTCGATGTGTTCCTGATTCGATCCCTGGTAGGGGCGAGGAGAGGGACGGAAGCTATACTGTTACACTGGCAACAGTGCCTATAAGAACATCCAATAGTCAAAGGTTAATGAAATACAAGTGGTATAGAGAGAAATAGTCCTATAATAACTACAACCTAAAACTTCGTACCTGGGAATATTGAAGACTCATGTTAAAAAGGAACCACCAGCTTTCATATGTTCTCATGTTCTGAGCAAGGAACTTAAATGTTGGCTTTCTTACACTTTTACTTCTCCAACACTTTGGTTTTGCATTATTTAAACCAAATTGAACATGTTTCATTATTTATTTGACGCTAAATTGATTTTATTGATGTATATTAAGTTAAAATAAGTGTTCATACAGTATTGTTGTAATTGTCATTATTACAAATACATTTACTTTGTCATTATGGGGTATTGTGTGTATATTGCTGAGAATTATACAGTATATATTTTTAAATCAATTTTAGAATAAAGCTGTAACCATGTGAAAAAGTCAACGGGTCTGAAACTGGTTGAGAGAATGCCTTGATGACAGCTTTGCACACTTTGCAAAGGGTGGCTACTTTGAAGAATCTCAAAAGTAAAATATATTTTGATTTGTTTAACCCTTACTACATGACTCCATAGATGTCTTATTTCATAGTTTTGATGTCTTCCTACAATGTAGAAAATATAGTCAAACTAAAGAAACCCTTCAATGAGTTGGTGTGTCCAAATTTCTGTGTGTGTGTAAATTCCACTCTCCTGTAAGGTCGTGGTCACACTAGCATCAGGCCCCATGTGTGCACTGCAGCCAGGTCACCCGTGGTCAGTGTGAGGAGGCAGTGGAGTCCCAGAGGCTTTCTATTGTAGCCTCACATTGTGTGATCACACCTAGAGAAGAGGAAGGGCTGTTGTCACCCTCCTAGAGAGCTCTGGCTCCAGACCTGTTTGTGTTCACTATCTCTGATTGCATAGTTCCTGTTTGGAGACCAGAGATGTCGAGATCTCTCTCACAATCTATTATGAAAGCATTAGGGTTTTAGGGTAGGGTGGAAGCTCTAGTGTGGTGGGTAAGCAAAAGCATCAAACCATTTGAAGACTACAACCAAAGCAGCTAAATAAAGTTCCTTAAGTGCTGGTTAGGGAGTGTTGCTTTGCAAATGGGTCCATAGTACATTATGTAATAATTTGTCTCCATATAATATCAGTCGATTATATTGCTGCGAAATAGTCTCCTATCTCTGGGTGGACTCTCTGCTGTCCTTATCAGTTTAGTCTCGTCAGTCATCCCTGCCTTCTCTCGTTTATGCTTTTTATGTCATTCCCTCCCTCTTTTTATGGACTGGGTGCTCCTGTGAACCACCACCTCATCAGTCCCTAGCAGAGAAGACCGAGAACGTTGACACGTTTTTCTTCTACTTATATTAGCAGATGCGGCGTTGCATAATGGGTCAAAGTCAGAACAGATGCAACGGCAGTGTTGTGTAATGTTCAATAATAACTGCTGGAAAACAGCCAACCTACTGTGCTTGAGACGTGTTTGGCAGTAGAGACTGGCAGGGCACGAATCCTGCTAGTCCACTTCTCCAGTCACATCCACAGTAACTGAGCTGAATGCTAGAATTAGGATATCAGTCTAGGCTTTGCTGTCCTGTCTGTCTCCTGATATAAACGCAGCAATAAAAGAAAAGTCCTCTCACTGTCAACTGTGTTTATTTTCAGCAAACTTAACGTGTAAATATTTGCATGAAGATAAGATTCAACAACTGAGACAAACTGAACAAGTTCCACAGACATATGACTAACACATTGAATAATGTGTCCCTGAACAAAGGGGGTGGGGGGGATCAAAATCAAGTGTCAGTATCTGGTGTGGCCACCAGCTGCATTATGTACTGCAGTGCATCTCCTCATGGACTGCACCAGATTTGCCAGTTCTTGCTGTGAGATGTTACCCCACTCTGCCACCAAGGCACCTGCAAGTTCGCAGACATTTCTGGGGGGAAAGGCCCTAGCTCTCACCCTCCGATCCAACAGGTCCCAGACGTGCTCAATGGGATTGAGATCCAGGCTCTTCGCTGGCAATTGCAGAACCCTGACATTCCTGTCTTGCAGGAAATCACTCACGGAATGAGCAGTATGGTTGGTGGCATTGTCATGCTGGAGCGTCATGTCAGGTCATGTCCCTGTAATGCACAGCTTTGAGATTTCCTGCAATGACAACAAGCTCAGTCCGATGATGCTGTGACCCACCACCCCAGACCATGATGGACCTTCCACTTCCAAATCGATCCCGCTCCAGAATACAGGCCTCGGTGTAACGCTCATTCCTCCAACGATAAACGCGAATCCGACCATCACCCCTTGTGAGACAACCGCAACTCGTCAGTGAAGAGCACTTTTTGCCAGTCCTGTCTGGTCCAGTGACTGTGGGTTTGTGCCCATAGGCAACGTTGTTGCCAGTGATGTCTGGTGAGGACCTGCCTTACGACAGGCCTTCAAGCCTTCGGTCCAGCCTCACCGCAATCGGCTGAGATTCTGAGCACTGATGAAGGACTTGTGCGTTCCTTGTGTAACTCAGGCAGTTGTTTCCATCCTGTACCTGTCCTGCAGGTGTGATGTTCAGATGTACCTGTGCAGGTGTTACACGTGGTCTGCCACTGCGAGGACGATCAGCTGTCCATCCTGTCTCCCTGTAGCGCTGTCTTAGGCGTCTCACAGTATGGACATTGCAATTTATTACCTTTATCCTGACCACATCTGCAGTCCTCATGTCTCCTTGCAACATGCCTAAGGCACGTTCACGCAGATGAGCATGGACCCTGGGCATCTTTCTTTTGGTCTATTTCAGTCTGTAGAAAGGCCTCTAGTGTCCTACGTTTTCATAACTGTGACCTTAATTGCCTACTGTCTGTAAGCTGTTAGTGTCTTAACGACCATTCCACAGGTGCATGTGCATTAATTGTTTATGGTTCATTGAACAAGCATGGGAACAGTGTTTAAACTTTTTCAATGGAGATCTGTGAAGTTATTTGGATTTTTACAAATGATATTTCCTGAGAAAGGGACGTTTTCTTTTTTTTTGCTGAGTTGATATTAATGTACTGGACCCCTGGTTCCAGAACTAACTGAAGTGAAGGTTGAGGAGTGAAGATAACAGATTCCACAGCATTCTGGATCTGCGGGGTGAGGGGCCTAACGTGAGAAACGTTTCCCCAGGCTGTTGCGTGGTGGTAGAGAACGGGAGTCCACTGCCCTGTGGGTGGTGCTGTCTTAGGGAGTGAGTGAGTGAGGGCCCAGTGCAGCAGCTCGGTGGAGTGAGCACCTATGGGACCTGGCACCAGGTGAAGTAGAGACCACAACTTTGACCTTCATATTGATTGATTGCCCTGATGCAGAAAATGCTAATTGAGGATGGGGCTTCTTGCAGAAGGATAATGTGAGCAGTGTACTAAGGGGAGAGGGAGGAGGTATGAACTTGAATAATACACCATTGAGAAGCCTGACTGCATCTGTGGTTGGCCACTCACCATCTTGTAGGACCACAAATTATGAAATCATGTCGTGACAAACATCCCCTCAGCCACAAACATCCCCTCAGCCAATCTCATTCCCAACGCCTTGTCAACATTTGCTGCATCACATGACGTAAGTCTGTCACAACTACGCAGAACCAACTCATTTAGGGCCGTTATTATTACTGCCACCTACATTTGCCACATATCGTGACTGTCTTACAGCATTACTGTTATCCCAACAGATTGTCTTCAATCATGGAGTACATGTGGGCCACAGCAACCCACCATGTAACTGGCCCAGTTTCACAAATACTTTATGAAAGAATGCAATCTGTTGAAAAGCTTTTTTTTAATGATCGGCGTGGAGCTAAGCTTGTGGTGGCCTCTGCAGTAGCAGCAGCGTTTCACAAATAGAAACCCCCCTGCCTATGTAACCTCATTTCACTGCCTCTTTTTAGGATTATCTAGCACATAGCGAGAGGCTCTTCACAATAGGCATAAAATACACTAGACGACATGTTTTAGCCTGGAGAAAATGGAGTTTAATTTTTCACTGCCGTAGATGTAATTATCTAATTAAAGTTAATCAGCCTTGATCAATACTGTGGACAGGGGGCCATAAAACACTACCTGGTCGGCATTGGAGCCTGAAGATGTGCAGTAAAGCATGAAGGGGTGTGAAATATGGACATAATGGACATAATGAAACCGTGGTGTGTGTTATCCCATCTGTGAAATAGGCCTGTGAAACACCTCTTCTTGTTATAACAGTAGTCCATAGTCTAAGCCCTCTGTTGGAGATTTAAAAAAATCTAAATCCCATTATCAAATGAGGTTTCTCTGGGGCGTATTTGTTTTAAACAAGTCTGAATGAGTCAGTGAATGAGTGAGGAATGTTCAGTTTACTCATTTAGTTAATAGACAGCAGTGAAGGAGACGTTAACACAGTGTGTACAGCAGGATGGAGAGAGAGAATAGTGCTTTGCCCTTTTTTATTATGCTGACTAGTGGGCTAGAAAAACAATTAGAAAGTAAATAGATGAAACTTTACGAGAGCATGGAACCTACTTTACTATCTCTGTACCAACTGGCCCAACGCTCTTAACCACTAGGCTACCTGCCACCCATAGTTCAGTCTCCTCTCCCCCCTCTGCTATTCTCTGCATAATACATTATTTGCATGCATCCAAAATGGCACCCTATTCCCTAGTGCACTGCTTTAGATTAGAGCCTCTGTGTATACTGCACTATGCAAGGAATAGTGTGCCATTTCAGACATATCCATTGAAGTTAATCACATGGTGCTTCAGGGGAAAAGACTGAGTCATGTTATGTGTTGTAGAGACAGGAACATCCTGGATATGGACGGAGGCCCGCTGTGTTTACTCAACTTTTGTGGTTGTTGTGTAAATAATGCATTGGCCTCTATTACCAGAAGTGTGTGTGTGTGTACTATTCTATCATATGGCTAATAATAACACAAAAGTCAGCTTGGATAATAGAGATTAAATCACCACTGTTTTATTGATGCATCCACGTGTCTTACACCATCTTTCTGTCTCATTTTCTCTCTCCAGCATCAAGTTACTGGCCGTCCAAGACCTGGTAGATCGGGAGGCCCTTGACAAGGTACAGTGTAGCAGTCCCTTACTTCACCTACTAGATAAAACACCTTTTCTTATTGATTTGGGGAGTAAAACTGTGTGTACCTATAAGTCCACCAGTACAGATCCTCTTTATGTTTGATAATTATGAGATGCTCTTGACAATAAAAACATGTAGCGATCCTCCCTCGATTGCTGTCTCTCTCACCCACTTAACCTTCTGTTCTTTCTCAATTAAGCATACTTCTCTTTCTCCTCTCTCTCTCTCTCTCTCTCTCTCTCTCTCTCTCTCTCTCACTCACACAGCTGTTACTAAAAGTCTGCTCCAGCACTGCTATAAACACCAATATCATCTAGACACTGGCCAACATTTTACTTGTAAACACACAAATGATCTTCAGACTAGATCTGATCTGTTATCTATACGTCTATCCCTTTAACTGAGTGCATATTCACCAAACATCACCGTCCTATTGCTTCATTATTGTACATCAGGCAGCCCCTAGATATGACCTTCTCTGATTCTGTCCACAGCTACATTCTCCTGACCTCATTACCAAAGTAGAGCACAGATGTGCATAGGGAACCCCTAACGGGTTGATGACATTACATCCAGCAATGGAGAAGCAGCATACCAGGGCAGTGTCCCCATCTCTATCTCCTCGCACTCGTAAAGAAGACACCCTCTCCCTTTCTCCACACCTACCGTAGCAACTACTGACTGATTTATACTAGTGAAAGCACAGGAGAGTGGCTTCACAGTTCACACTCTAAATGTTTGCCTTGAAATAGAACAGTTTACACCGAGGGGGAAAGAGACTGTATGTGATGTGCTCCTGGAGAGAGAACTAGGTCGGCAGAACTGCTGTCTCTCAGAGCGAGTTACAGAGGGAAAGGTCCTCTCTAAAGAGAGGGATTGATAGTTTCTCTCTGAAGAGAGGAGGGAAGAGAGCTGAAAGGAAAATACAGGCGGAAGGAAGGGGGTTGCTCTATGAAGAGATGGTCCATCGATTCCTCTTTCCGCTCGTCTTCCACATATACAATGTTCTCTATCTTTGCAGTGCAGGCAGTCAGTGAGTCAAGAAGTCTGAACGGTTCTGATTTCACACCATGTCCAAACCCAAAGGCTACGCAGTCACTGCTCTAACATCACATCTGTCCTCCTTGTCTTATTCCCCCAACTAATTCATCAACTCCCTGTAGGGTTTCTTTAACTCTCCAATGGAATTCCACAAATTGAATGTTCGATAAAATTCCAAAACTGAAATGACTTTATTTTTTCACCTTTTATTTAACCAGGTAGGCCAGTTGAGAACAAGTTCTCATTTACAACTGCGACCTGGCCAAGACAAAGCAAAGCAGTGCGACAAAAAAACAACAGAGTTACACATAGAAAAGTCTATATACAGTGTGCGCAAATGTAGTAAGATTAGGGAGGGAAGGCGATAAATGGGCCATAATGGTTTCATAACTTCCAGTTGAGTCGTCGTCCCCCCCCTATAATCAGACAAAACCAGATTTAACTGTAGATGCATACAGTGCATTCAGGAAGTATTCAGACCTCTTGACTTTTTCCACATTTTGTTATGTTACAGCCTCATTCTTAAATTGATTTTTTTTAAACATCTGTCTACATCTAATACCCCGTAATGAGAAAGAAAACATGTTTTTAGAATTTCTGGCAAATGTATTACAAATAAAAAAACGGATAGCTTCTTTACATAAGTATTCAGACCCTTTTGCTATTGAGCTCAGGTGCATCCGGTTTCCATTGATCATGCTTGATGTTTATTATTGTTAATGATTTGGAAAGGAACACCCCTGTCTATATAAGGTCTCACCGTTGACGGTTCATGTGAGAGCAAAAACTAAGTCATGAAGTCGAAGGAATTGTCTGTAGAGCTGACAGGATTGTGTCAAGGCACAGATCTGGGGAAGGGCACCAAAAAATGTCTGCAGTATTGAAGGTCCCCAAGAACACAGTGGCCTCCATTTTTTAAATGGAAGTAATTTGGAACTACCAAGACTGAGCAATCGGGGGAGAAGGGCCTTGGTCAGGGAGGTTACCAAGAACCCAATGGTCACTCTGACAGAGCTCCAGAGTTCCTCCGTGGAGATGATTGACCTTCTGGAATGTTCTTCCATCTCTGCAGCTTTCCACCAGGCCTTTATGGTAAAGTGGCCAGAAGGAAACCACCCTTCAGTAAAAGGCACATGACAGCCCACTTGGAGTTTGCCAAAAGGCACCTAAAGGACTCATGAACCATCACAAAGAAGATTCACTGGTCTGATTGAACTATTTGGCCTGAATGCCAAGTGTCACGTCTGGAGGAAACCTGGCACCATCCCTACGGTGAAGCATGGTGGTGGTATCATGCTGTGGGATGTTTTTCAGTCAGGATCGAGGGAAAGATGTACAGAGAGATGCTTGATAACCTGCTCCAGAGCTCGCAGGACCTCAGACTGGGGCAACAATTCACTTTCCAACAGGACAATGACCTTAAGCACACAGCCAAGACAATGCAGGAGTGGCTTCGGGACAAGTCTGAATGTCCTTATGTGGCCCAGCAAGAGCCCGGACTTGAACCCAATCAAACATCTCTGGAGAGACCTGAAAATAGCTGTGCAGCGACGCTCCCCATCCAACCTGACAGAGATGGAGAGGAATGGGAGAAACTCTCCAAATAAAGGTGTGCCACGCTTGTAGCGTCAAACCCAAGAAGACTCCAGGCTGTAATCGCTGATTGAGCAGCTGCCTCCAGGGGTGATGGCACTACTACTGGACAAACCCCCAACACAAATACATTATTTGATTGGCTTTCTATCTGTCATTTGTTTACCTTTAATCTCTGCAAATATGGTCAACACATCTTATGAGGTGTCCATCTGTGATGCAGCATGACACACCACACGCTATGACACTATGACTAAAGCAGCAGTTTGAGTTGGCGTATTTACTGACAGTTGACATTTTTCACTGTTTAGTCACTCTAAGCATGTAGCAGTCTTGGTCACTGTTTTCTTGTTCTGTTTTGTAGTTAAGGAACCTTCTGTGGTTTATGGTGAATTACTGAGCAATGATTCCTCTTCCCCTAAAAGATTACTCTTGGTGTTCTTCTAGTTGTTTACCAGGCTTTGCTAGTGTAAGCTTCAGAACAACTTGACTGTGTCAACCTGAGTTTCATTAGGGCTGAGGCTGACTGGCAGTAGGGACTTTCACATACACATTTCTTAGCCCAGTGCTATCATAAAACCTAGGTTAAATCTGACCAAGGTGACTTACCCTTGTTTCACACAAGCACTTGTTAGCCCTGAGCTAACCAAACAACAATCAGTAGTAGAGTAACATGGTGGAGGTAACCATCATCTAGTCAGTTGGTTACATCACAACACACACACACACTATTTACAATTTTCACCCTTACGAACACCCCCTACAATATTGCTGTCTATCTTCCCGTTTCACACTCTCACACATTTCCTTTTTTCTTTCCCTCAGACTAGTACTGTATTTATCTATTGTGTAACAGTAGTGAAACGTGGTAGTGGTGTGGATTTGCTATGCTTCCTTATTTCCATGACAACAAGTAACTATCTGGAATAAAGCACTCAATGCTGCTAAAACATCCAATGTCTCCATGGTGACCAGGTAGTGTTTTATGGCCCCCTGTCCGCAGTATTGATCAAGGCTGATTAACTTTAATTAGGGCTGCCCCCCTTTTGGAAGGCCCTTTGATCAACCAGGGGGATGGCTCAGTCAGTCTCAACTTACTGTTGCGAGTTACAATAGGTGCAATTTTGAAATTTGATGGTGCATTAAGTTTTTCTCTTATGATAGTCAGTTAGTCCATGTCAACTAAATATTTTTTGATTGGTAAATTAGTCTAAACTTGTAGTATTCATGGATGAATAACTGCCAAAGGAGGGCCACCATAGATTTGTTTGTTGTTGTCAATGACTAAGATGTCATTAAAAACTGCAAACATTTCTCTCCGACCTACGGCAAAATGTGTAGAATTGCAGGAAACTTGCTTTAAAACCAAAAAGAAATGACACAACATGAACTCTACAACGTAAAAGGAGTTTTCTATGGTGGGGTATGGTGGCGCAACTGCCACCCGTAGTTCCGATTTTTCTTTTGTGGCCCCCACCCCATCAGAGTTTCCCATCATTGTGCTAGATTAGTGGTTCCCAAACTTTTCTTATAGTCCTGTACCCCTTCAAACATTCAACCTCCAGCTACGTACCCCCTCTAGCACCAGGGTCAACGCACTCTCAAATGTTGTTTTTTGCCACCATTGTAAGCCTGCCACACACACACTATACAATACATTTATTAAACATAAGAATGAGTGTGAGTTTTTGTCACAACCCGGCTCGTGGGAAGTGACAAAGAGCTCTTATAGGACCAGGGCACAAATAATAATAATCCATAATTTTTCTCTTTATTTAGCCATCTTACATATAAAGCCTTATTTGTTCATCAAATCGTCACTCGTCACTCGCTCTGAAACCTTGAAGTAGTTGTTCCCCTTGCTTTGCAAGGGCCGCGGCTTTTGTGGAGCGATGGGTAATGATGCTTCGAGGGTGGCTGTTGTTGATGTGTGCAGAGGGTCCCTGGTTCGAGCCCAGGTTTGGGAGAGGAGAGGGACGGAAGCTATACTGTTACACCTGTATTTAGTTTTCATGCTAGTGAGGGCCGAGAATCCACTCTCACATAGGTACGTGGTTGCAAAGAGCATCCATGTCTTAACAGCTCGATTTGCCAAGACAGGATACTCTGACCGCAGCCCAATCCAGAAATCTGACAGTTGCTTTTGATTTATATTACATTTTCAGAGAACAACTTGTTGCGATTTCGATGAGGCTCTCTTGTTCAGATATCGGTAAGTGGACTGGAGGCAGGGCATGAAATGGATAATGAATCCAGGTGTTTGTCGTTCGTTTCGAGAGAGTACCTGCGTAATTGTGCACCCAGACACTCCGGTGCTCTGACAATTTCACATTGTCCGTGAGCTTGATGTCATTTGCACGCAAAAAAATCATACAATGATGGAAAGACCTGTGTTGTCCTTGTTAATGCAGACAGAAGAGTTGTCCAACTTCTTAATCATAGCCTCAATTTTGTCCCGCACATTGAATATAGTTGCGGAGAGTCCCTGTAATCCTAGATTCAGATCATTCAGGCAAAGAAAAAAACATCACCCAAACTCTGTATCATGCAAGCGGTCAGGGGAAAATTATGGTCAGTAAAGAAAACTTTAAGCTCGTCTCTGTTAAAAAAAAAATGTGTCAATACTTTGCCCCTTGATAACCAGCGCACTTCTTTCTGTATGTTGTAAAAGCATTAATTGGTCGCTGCTCATCTCTTTGCATAATGCAGAAAATACACATTCAGGGGCCTTGCTTTAACAAAGTTAACCATTTTCACTTTATTGTCCCAAACGTCTTTCAATCTGTCATGCATTCCCTTGGCAGCAAGAGCCACTCGGCGGATGCTGCAGTGTACCCAAGTGGTGTCGGGAGCAACTGCTTGCACGCACGTTACCACTCCACTAGGTCTCCCTGTCATGGATTTTGCACCATCAGTACAGATACCAACACATCTTGACCACAAGTCCATTTGATGTAACAAAGCTGTCCAGTACTTTAAACATATCCTCTCGTGTTGTCCTGGTTTCCAGTGGTTTGTAGAAGAGGATGTCTTCCTTAATTGACCCCCCATAAATGTAACAAACATATACCAGGAGCTGTGCCAGGTCCGCCACGTCTGTTGACTCATCCAGCTGTAACACATTTAATTCACTAGCTTGTATGCGAAGCAGTAATTGTTTCAAACCATCTCCTGCCATGTCACTGATGCGTCGTGAAACTGTTGTTTGATGAAAACATTGTCTGTATAGTGTTTTTTGGGAGGCCTTTTTCCCCCAGCATTGTCCCAGCCATATCCACGGCAGCAGGAAGAATTAAGTCCTCCACAATAGTATGGGGCTTGCCTGTCCTAGCCACTCGGTAACTCGCCATATAAGACGCTTCTAGACCCTTCCTATTAATGGTATCTGTTGCTTTTATACGTCTTACTACTTACTATACATGTCTTACTATTTTTCAAATTGTCATGTTTCTAAATGTCTGAGCAAGAGGGAAGGTTTCCAGTGAGAGAGTAACGGTTAATGTGATTGGATGTTAATTCTTTGATGAGGCTACCTGTATTTGACATTGTTATTTCGCTGAACACCAGATGGTTTACTTTTATTTTTGGCTGTGAAACAAGGCTACTCAGGGGGGGGGGGACCCTCATCCAAATGTATAGCCCCTTTGGAAAATATAAATGTACTGTTTGAAAATGTGAAGGGTAAAAAAATGATGTGAATCCCATTTTTATTTTGCATTGCCCCGACGGTATTGCTTACCCCAGTTTGGGAATAGCTGTGCTAGATAAATACATTCGCAGGTCTCGGGAGCTGTGCCAAGGCCTCCTCTATACCCACGTCTTGGTTCATCCCTGGTTGAATTATGGCTGTGTGTTTTATTGTTCCTGGGTAGAGCTGCCTTCCATCCATCCTCATATCTCCCTCCACTTCTGTCGGATCCAGGCATCATGGCGATAGTAAATCCTGCTTGCTTTCTTCCGGCTGCCATTTTGAAACTTTTGTTATTAGCATCATTTATGGTGGGCTACTTGTCGCTGTGTCAGACTGAGTTGGTTCTTGACATTAATGAGGCCGACAGGAGAGGACGATGGGGTATTTATTGATGGTAGTCACACTGCGTTAAAGACCCTCTGCTTTTCTGGTTCCCCATAGGGAAGCTCTCCCTCCGGGACTTATAGTAGACCTGGTAGCAGCTCAGCCAGGAAGAGAAGGACTTTCTCCCATTCCATCGTTGACAAACTTCAGTGACCTTTCACACGTTTCAACACTAATGGTGTCTGGTGCACCCTGAAATATATTTGGTCACTTCCTTTTTCTGAGTCTATTTCCTGTAGAATACGGTACTACTTGAGGTAATTTCAAATTGTATAATTTTGGTTTAAAGGTATCATTTGAGGAGACATTTCAGTTATCTTTCACTTCATACTAAAATAGTGCTAATTTATTTATGTATTTTAAATATCTTCTGTGGCTATTTTAAGAACCGATCGTAGAGGATAAATAAACCGAGACAAAAATAGTGTTGACTGTAGTTGTGATGTACTGCTCTGTGTAGGCATACACACCCTACATCCAATGCAATGCCCACTTCATTCAAATGGAATGATTAGAATGACTAGTACACTATTTCAATGGTCGACTGTCTGGTGTTGTGTAATAATACGTACCCCTCTATTGTGTTGCAGTTCTGTGTGGAACTGAACCAGGGCTCGTTGGACAGCGTGCGGAAGTGGAGAGGACCACGGGGAGTATGGAAGAGTACCGTCTCTGAGAAACCCACAGGACTGTTCAACAAGGTAGGGGTACTGATTACATCACTGCACTAAACAATTGTTTTCTTTCCCAATCTGTCGGTCTTTCTTGCTTGTCTTTTTCCAACTCTCTCCCGCTCTGTTTAACCCCCCCCAACCCCTCTTTCACATCCTATCTGAAACAGACCACCCATCTCAATAGTTCACACAGCCAAGATGTAAACACAGCCATTATCAGTAAAACATTTTCTAACCCTATAAACTCTTGAACAACCTTTCTGCACTCATTAAAGAAAACCAACTAAGGGGTTGTTATCGATGACCAGACGTATCAAAATAGTTCACATGATCTAAGGCCTGCTGTAGGGATCAAAGGTCTAGTACAGTATGATTTAAAAGGGGGTTGATTTATGGGACCCTTTTTAGAGGACCTTTCAGTTCCCAGAATGTCTGTCTTAAACCACTAAGAATCTCTCTGAGAGGACACACACGCTCTGTCTTCCCGACCACCAGAAGGCGTAAATAGCAGTGTTTATCCTCAGAGGAAGTTAGTCCTGATATAAAATCAAATACATTTATATAGCCCTTTGTACATCAGCTGATATCTTTAAGTGCTGTACAGAAACTCAGCCTAAAACTCCAAACAGCAAGCAATGCAGGTGTTGAAGCACATTGGCTAGGAAAAACTCCCTAGAAAGGCCAAAACCTAGTAAGAAACCTAGAGAGGAACCAGGCTATGAGGGGTGGCCAGTCCTCTTCTGGCTGTGCTGGGTGGAGATTATAACAGAACATGGCCAAGATGTTCAAATGTTCATAAATGACCAGCATGGTCAAATAATAGGTCTGGGACAGGTAGCATGTCCGGTGAACAGGTCAGGATTCCATAGCCGCAGGCAGAACAGTTGAAACTGGAGCAGCAGCATGGCCAGGTGGACTGGGGACAGCAAGGAGTCATCATGCCAGGTAGTCCTGAGGCATGGTCCTAGGGCTCAGGTCCTCCGGGAGAGAGAAAGAGAGAATAAGAGAGCATACTTCAAGTCACATAGGACACCGGATAAGACGGGAGAAGTACTCCAGATATAACAAACTGACCCTAGCCCCCCGACACAAAGTACTGCAGCATAAATACTGGAGGCTGAGACAGGAGGGGTCAGGAGACACTGTGGCCCCATCCGATGATACCCCCAGACAGGGCCAAACAGGAAGGATATAACCCCACCCACTTTGCCAAAGCACAACCCCACACCACTAGAGGGATCTCTTCAACCACCAACTTACCCTCCTGAGACAAGGCCGAGTATAGCCCACAAAGATCTCCACCACGGCACAACCCAAGGGGGGGCACCAACCCAGACAGGAAGATCACATCAGTGACTCAACCCACTCAAGTGACGCACCCCTCCTAGGGACGGCATGAAAGGGCACCAGTAAGCCAGTGACTCAGCCCCTGTAATAGGGTTAGAGGCAGAAAATCCCAGTGGAAAGAGGGGAACCGGCCAAGCAGAGAGAGCAAGGGCACTTCGTTGCTCCAGAGCCTTTCTGTTCATCTTCACACTCCTGGGCCAGACTACAGTCAATCATATGACCCTCTGAAGAAATGAGTCTTCAGTAAAGACTTAAAGGTTGAGCCCGAGTTTGCGTCTCTCACATGGGTAGGCAGACCATTCCATAAAAATGGAGCTCTATAGGAGAAAGCCCTGCCTCCAGCTGTTTGCTTAGAAATTCTAGGGCCAATTTTATTTTACATATTTTATTTATTTTATTTCACCTTTATTTAACCAGGTAGGCTAGTTGAGAACAGGTTCTCATTTGTAACTGCGACCTGGCCAAGATAAAGCATAGCAGTGTGAACAGACAACACAGAGTTACACATGGAGTAAACAATTAACAAGTCAATAACACAGTAGAGAAAAAAAGGGGGAGTCTATATACAATGTGTGCAAAAGGCATGAGGAGGTAGGCGAATAATTACAATATTGCAGATTAACACTGGAGTGATAAATGATCAGATGATCATGTACAGGTAGAGATATTGGTGCGCAAAAGAGCAGAAAAGTAAATAAATAAAAACTGTGGGGATGAGTTAGGTGAAAATGGGTGGGCTATTTACCAATAGATTATGTACAGCTGCAGCGATCGGTTAGCTGCTCAGATAGCTGATGTTTGAAGTTGGTGAGGGAGATAAAGGTCTCCAACTTCAGCGATTTTTGCAATTCGTTCCAGTCACAGGCAGCAGAGTACTGGAACGAAAGGCGGCCGAATGAGGTGTTGGCTTTAGGGATGATCAATGAGATACACCTGCTGGAGCGCGTGCTACGGCTGGGTGTTGCCATCGTGACCAGTGAGCTGAGATAAGGCGGAACTTTGCCTAGCATGGCCTTGTAGATGACCTGGAGCCAGTGGGTCTGGCGACGAATATGTAGCGAGGGCCAGCCGACTAGAGCATACAAGTCGCAGTGGTGGGTAGTATACGGTGCTTTAGTGACAAAACGGATGGCACTGTGATAAACTGCATCCAGTTTGCTGAGAAGAGTGTTGGAAGCAATTTTGTAGATGACATCGCCGAAGTCGAGGATCGGTAGGATAGTCAGTTTTACTAGGGTAAGCTTGGCAGCGTGAGTGAAGGAGGCTTTGTTGCGGAATAGAAAGCCGACTCTTGATTTGATTTTCGATTGGAGATGTTTGATATGGGTCTGGAAGGAGAGTTTGCAGTCTAGCCAGACACCTAGGTACTTATAGGTGTCCACATATTCAAGGTCGGAGGCCTTGAATTAGGAGGCCTGCGTCTTGTGACCATAGCGTATGTGTAGGAATGTACGGCAGGACCAAAAATCAGAGAGGTAGGTAGGAGCAAGCCCATGTAATAATTTGTAGGTTAGCAGTAAAACCTTGAAATCAGCCCTTGCCTTGACAGGAAGCCGGTGTAGGGAGGCTAGCACTGGAGTAATATGATCACATTTTTTGGTTCTCGTCAGGATTCTAGCAGCCGTATTTAACACTAACTGAAGTTTATTTAGTGCTTTATCCGGGTAGCCGGAAAGTAGGGCATTGCAGTAGTCTAACCTAGATGTAACAAAAGCGTGGATACATTTTTCTGCATAATTTTTGGACAGAAAGTTTCTGATTTTTGAAGTGTTACGTAGATGGGGAAAAAGCTGTCCTTGAAACAGTCTTGATATGTTCGTCAAAAGAGATATCAGGGTCCAGAGTAACGCCGAGGTCCTTCAGTTTTATTTGAGACGACTGTACAACCATTAAGATTAATTGTCAGATTCATCAGAAGATCTCTTTGTTTCTTGGGACCTAGAACAAGCATCTCTGTTTTGTCCCGAGTTTAAAAGTAGAAAGTTTGCAGCCATCCACTTCCTTATGTCTGAAACACAGGCTTCTAGCGAGGGCATTTTTTTGGCTTCACCATGTTTCATTGAAATGTACAGCTGTGTGTCATCCACATAGCAGTGAAAGTTAACATTTATGTTTTCGAATGACATCCCCAAGAGGTAAAATATAGAGGTAAAATATAACATAGTAGGGCCAAGCACAAAAAAAGCAGCTCTTTCAGTAGTTTAGTTGGAATAGGGTCCAGTATGCAGCTTGAAGGTTTAGAGGCCATGATTATTTTCATCATTGTGTCAAGAGATATAGTACTAAAACACTTGAGTGTCTATCTTGATCCTAGGTCCTGCCAGAGTTGTGCAGACTCAGGACAACTGAGCTTTGAAGGAATACACAAATTTAAAGAGGAGTCCGTAATTTGCTTTCTAATAATCGTGATCTTTTCTCAAAGAAGTTCATTAATTTATTACTGCTGAAGTGAAAGCCATCCGCTCTTGGGGAATGCTACATTAGAGTTAGCTTTGCGACAGTATCAAAAATAAATTTCAGATTGTTCTTATTTTCCTCAATTAAGTTGGAAAAATAGGATGATCGAGCAGCAGTAAGGGCTCTTCGATACTGCACGGTACTGTCTTTCCAAGCTAGTCGGGCACCATTTTTGTTCCAATTTTCTGGAAGCTTGCTTCAGAGCTCGGATATTTTATGTATACCAGGGAGCTAATTTCTTATGAGAAGTGTTTTTAGTTTTTAGGGGTGCAACTGCATCTAGGGTATTGCACAAGGTTAAATTGAGTTCCTCAGTTAGGTGGTTAACTGATTTTCATCCTCTGACGTCCTTGGGTAGACAGAGGGAGTCTGGAAGGACATCAAGGAATCTTTGTGTTTGTGAATTTATAGCACGACTTTTGATGCTCCTTGGTTGGGGTCTGAGCAAGACTCCCTAAATTTTATCAGCATATCGATTGCGCAACCAGGGGTGGTAAAACCTTGGATCATTGTTACTCTAACTTCCGCGACGCATATAAGGCCCTGCCCCGCCCCCCTTTCGGAAAAGCTGACCACGACTCCATTTTGTTGATCCCTGCCTACAGGCAGAAACTTAAACAAGAGGCTCCCACGCTGAGGTCTGTCCAACGCTGGTCCGACCAAGCTGATTCCACACTCCAAGACTGCTTCCATCACGTGGACTGGGACATGTTTCGTATTGCGTCAGATAAAAATATTGACGAATACGCTGATTCGGTGTGCGAGTTCATTAGAACGTGCGTTGAAGATGTCGTTCCCATAGCAACGATAACATTCCCTAACCAGAAACCGTGGATTGATGGCAGCATTCGCGTGAAACTGAAAGCGCGAACCACTCCTTTTAATCAGGGCAAGGTGTCTGGCAACATGACCGAACACAAACAGTGCAGCTATTCCCTCCGCAAGGCTATTAAACAAGCTAAGCGTCAGTACAGAGACAAAGTAGAATCTCAATTCAACGGCTCAGACACGAGGCATGTGGCAGGGTCTACAGTCAATCACGGACTACAAGAAGAAACCCAGCCCAGTCACGGACCAGGATGTCTTGCTCCCAGGCAGACTAAATAACTTTTTTGCCCGCTTTGAGGACAATACAGTGCCACTGACACGGCCTGCAACGAAAACATGCGGTCTCTCCTTCACTGCAGCCGAGGTGAGTAAGACATTTAAACGTGTTAACCCTCGCAAGGCTGCAGGCCCAGACGGCATCCCCAGCCGCGCCCTCAGAGCATGCGCAGACGAGCTGGCCGGTGTGTTTACGGACATATTCAATCAATCCCTATACCAGTCTGCTGTTCCCACATGCTTCAAGAGGGCCACCATTGTTCCTGTTCCCAAGAAAGCTAAGGTAACTGAGCTAAACGACTACCGCCCCGTAGCACTCACTTCCGTCATCATGAAGTGCTTTGAGAGACTAGTCAAGGACCATATCACCTCCACCCTACCTGACACCCTAGACCCACTCCAATTTGCTTACCGCCCAAATAGGTCCACAGACGATGCAATCTCAACCACACTGCACACTGCCCTAACCCACCTGGACAAGAGGAATACCTATGTGAGAATGCTGTTCATCGACTACAGCTCGGCATTCAACACCATAGTACCCTCCAAGCTCGTCATCAAGCTCGAGACCCTGGGTCTCGACCCCGCCCTGTGCAACTGGGTACTGGACTTCCTGACGGGCCGCCCCCAGGTGGTGAGGGTAGGCAACAACATCTCCTCCCCGCTGATCCTCAACACGGGGGCCCCACAAGGGTGCGTTCTGAGCCCTCTCCTGTATTCCCTATTCACCCACGACTGCGTGGCCACGCACGCCTCCAACTCAATCATCAAGTTTGCGGACGACACAACAGTGGTAGGCTTGATTACCAACAACGACGAGACGGCCTACAGGGAGGAGGTGAGGGCCTTTGGAGTGTGGTGTCAGAAAATAACCTCACACTCAACGTCAACAAAACTAAGGAGATGATTGTGGACTTCAGGAAACAGCAGAGGGAACACCCCCCTATCCACATCGATGGAACAGTAGTGGAGAGGGTAGCAAGTTTTAAGTTCCTCGGCATACACATCACAGACAAACTGAATTGGTCCACTCACACTGACAGCGTCGTGAAGAAGGCGCAGTAGTGCCTCTTCAACCTCAGGAGGCTTAAGAAATTCGGCTTGTCACCAAAAGCACTCACAAACTTCTACAGATGCACAATCGAGAGTATTCTGGCGGGCTGTATCACCGCCTGGTACGGCAACTGCTCCGCCCTCAACCGTAAGGCTCTCCAGAGGGTAGTGAGGTCTGCACAACGCATCACCGGGGGCAAACTACCTGCCCTCCAGGACACCTACACCACCCGATGTTACAAGAAGGCCATAAAGATCATCAAGGACATCAACCACCCGAGCCACTGCCTGTTCACCCCGCTATCATCCAGAAGGCGAGGTCAGTACAGGTGCATCAAAGCTGGGACCGAGAGACTGAAAAACAGCTTCTATCTCAAGGCCATCAGACTGTTAAACAGCCACCACTAACATTGAGTGGCTGCTGCCAACACACTGTCATTGACACTGACCCAACTCCAGCCACTTTAATAATGGGAATTGATGGGAAATGATGTAAATATATCACTAGCCACTTTAAACAATGCTACCTTATATAATGTTACTTACCCTACATTATTCATATCATATGCATACGTATATACTGTACTCTACATCATCGACTGCATCCTTATGTAATACATGTATCACTAGCCACTTTAACTATGCTGTACTCGATACCATCTACTGTATGTTGCTCTGTACCATCACTCATTCATATGTCTGCTAAATGGCATTTATTATTATTATTATTATTATATATCCTTATGCACATATTCTTTTTCCCCTTACACTGTGTATAAGACAGTAGTTTTGGAATTGTTAGTTAGATTACTTGTTGGTTATCACTGCATTGTCGGAACTAGAAGCACAAGCATTTTGCTACACTCGCATTAACATCTGCTAATTTGATTTGAGCAGATTATTTGTTGCAATTGCAAACATAATAAAATGGTGGTCCGATAGTCCAGGATTATGAGAAAAAACATTAAGATCCACAACATTTATTCCATGGGACAAAACTAGGTCAATGAGTCAATGATGGCTCCAAAAGCCTTTTGGAGTGGGTCTGTGGACTTTTCCATGTGAAGATTAAAGTCACCAAAAATGTGAATATTATCTTCTATGACTACAAGGTCCGATAGGAATTCAGGGAACTCAATGAGGAACGCTGTGGACCCTTGATATAAACTTGAGCTTTGTTCTGTGGTGATGCCTCCAGTCAATAAGATGGATAGTACAAATGATGTGAAGGGGAGGGGGGGTTGAAAACAAATCCTCCCCTCAGACCTCTAGTACTGTCAGCCTCCCAGCTCTGTAGTATAGAGGCTAGAGTCTGAGCCCTGTCCCCTAGTACTGTCAGCCTGTGTGATATAGATATAGTATAGATGCTAGAGGCTGAGCTCTGTCCTCTTGTACTGTCAGCCTGTGTGATATAGATATAGTATAGAGGCTGAGCTCTGTCCTCTTGTACCGTCAGCCTGTGTGATATAGATATAGTATAGAGGCTGAGCTCTGTCCTCTTGTACTGTCAGCCTGTGTGATATAGATATAGTATAGAGGCTGAGCTCTGTCCTCTTGTACTGTCAGCCTGTGCGATATAGATATAGTATAGAGGCTGAGCTCTGTCCTCTTGTACTGTCAGCCTGTGTGATATAGATATAGTCTAGAGGCTGAGCTCTGTCCTCTTGCTGTCAGCTCTGTCCTCTTGTACTGTCAGCCTGTGTGATATAGATATAGTATAGAGGCTAGAGGCTTAGCTCTGTCCTCTTGTACTGTCAGCCTGTGTGATATAGATATAGTCTAGAGGCTGAGCTCTGTCCTCTTGTACTGTCAGCCTGTGTGATATAGTATAGAGGCTAGAGGCTGAGCTCTGTCCTCTTGTACTGTCAGCCTGTGTGATATAGATATAGTATAGAGGCTAGAGGCTTAGCTCTGTCCTCTTGTACTGTCAGCCTGTGTGATATAGATATAGTATAGAGGCTGAGCTCTGTCCTCTTGTACTGTCAGCCTGTGCGATATAGATATAGTATAGAGGCTGAGCTCTGTCCTCTTGTACTGTCAGCCTGTGTGATATAGATATAGTATAGAGGCTAGAGGCTGAGCTCTGTCCTCTTGTACTGTCAGCCTGTGTGATATAGATATAGTATAGAGGCTAGAGGCTTAGCTCTGTCCTCTTGTACTGTCAGCCTGTGTGATATAGATATAGTCTAGAGGCTGAGCTCTGTCCTCTTGTACTGTCAGCCTGTGTGATATAGATATAGTCTAGAGGCTGAGCTCTCCTCTTGTACTGTCAGCCTGTGTGATACAGATATAGTATAGAGGCTAGAGGCTGAGCTCTCCTCTTGTACTGTCAGCCTGTGTGATATAGATATAGTATAGAGGCTGAGCTCTGTCCTCTTGTACTGTCAGCCTGTGCGATATAGATATAGTATAGAGGCTGAGCTCTGTCCTCTTGTACTGTCAGCCTGTGTGATATAGTATAGAGGCTAGAGGCTGAGCTCTGTCCTCTTGTACTGTCAGCCTGTGTGATATAGATATAGTATAGAGGCTAGAGGCTTAGCTCTGTCCTCTTGTACTGTCAGCCTGTGTGATATAGATATAGTATAGAGGCTGAGCTCTGTCCTCTTGTACTGTCAGCCTGTGCGATATAGATATAGTATAGAGGCTGAGCTCTGTCCTCTTGTACTGTCAGCCTGTGTGATATAGTATAGAGGCTAGAGGCTGAGCTCTGTCCTCTTGTACTGTCAGCCTGTGTGATATAGATATAGTATAGAGGCTAGAGGCTTAGCTCTGTCCTCTTGTACTGTCAGCCTGTGTGATATAGATATAGTCTAGAGGCTGAGCTCTGTCCTCTTGTACTGTCAGCCTGTGTGATATAGATATAGTCTAGAGGCTGAGCTCTCCTCTTGTACTGTCAGCCTGTGTGATACAGATATAGTATAGAGGCTAGAGGCTGAGCTCTCCTCTTGTACTGTCAGCCTGTGTGATATAGATATACTATAGAGGCTGAGCTCTGACCTCTTGTACTGTCAGCCTGTGTGATATAGATATAGTATAGAGGCTGAGCTCTGACCTCTTGTACTGTCAGCCTGTGTGATATAGTATAGAGGCTAGAGGCTGAGCTCTGTCCTCTTGTACTGTCAGCCTGTGTGATATAGATATAGTCTAGAGGCTGAGCTCTGACCTCTTGTACTGTCAGCCTGTGTGATATAGATAGAGTATAGAGGCTGAGCTCTGTCCTCTTGTACTGTCAGCCTGTGTGATATAGATATAGTATAGAGGCTAGAGGCTTAGCTCTGTCCTCTTGTACTGTCAGCCTGTGTGATATAGATATAGTATAGAGGCTAGAGGCTGAGCTCTGGCTTTGAGAAGTTCACTGAAGACTGAGTTGACTCCAATACTGGTTCAAGGGCATCCTGAAAGTTGAACTAGTGTTCTTTATTCCTCTCTGACTCCCTGAGGGAAGAGAAGATGTTATTTGTCTGACTGTGTCTCCTGTTGTCCTCTTTCCTCCAGGGAGTCAGTTATTCTGGATTCCTGTGGGACAGCTCCTCTGGGATTGACCTGAAAGATGCTTCGGTCCTGGAGAGTCCTGTCGTCAACGGCAATGGGATGCACCCCCGGCCATATCTCGCCCACTTTTATGTAAGTCAACAAGGAGTGTGTTTGGTTGGAACTCCCTAAACTGATATTACAAATAGAACGCATGAGTCATTTTATTGCCCCTATCAAAACCATTATAACCATATAATGTCCTGCCAGAGAGAATAACATCATTTTAATGGTTAATATGTGACTAGGTTGGATCGTTGGAGATGACAATGGTCAATGTCCACATGAGTGCTGGGGCTTGGGAGTCCAACTGTAGGAACCACACCTCTGAGGAAGTCGAGGCCCACAGACTGACCTCCAGGATCCAGGACACACTGAAAGGTCAGTAGCTGAAGGTCACCCTATTCTGTCTTTACTAACCTTACGTCCTCTTCCTTTATTCTTACCGTCTTTCTCTTCAGTGGTTTAATGTTTTAGTTGAATTGACCTAGTTACAAAGCTAATGTAGCTACATTGCTAATGTCCATCTGTGGTTCATCTGTGTGACAGCTCAGAAGGGCCTGGTGGTGTTGGGAGACTTTGGCCTGCCCCCCCAGAGCAGTGAGCTGGACCAGCTGAGGAAGGAGAGGCTGAGCCCACTGGTGCCCCCCAACATGTTCACCAACATCAGCACCCGCTCCCCCAAGGGCTCCCTCTGTCTGGACAACATCTGGGTCAGCAAGTCACTGAAGAAGGTCTACGCAGGTACGTCTGTTTGATGTCTACTGATGTAACTGTGTGTCGGTGTAACTAGAAATGGTATGAACACTACATATTCTCACTGCATTAACATACCAATCTAACCATTGGCACATGAATGCTAGACTTGAATTTGTCTGTTAGTGTTATGAGCTTGGCTATGGAGTGATTTTAGTGCCACCAGGAATTGAATCTGAATGTGTTACCCTCTGACCTGTCTATATCTCCATGTGTGTGCTGCCCCCTGCAGGACACTGCCTGGTGGTGCGAGAGGGCCTGACCAACCCCTGGATACCTGACAACTGGTCGTGGGGCGGGGTGGTGTCCGACCATTGTCCTGTCATGGCCGAGTTCTACGTGGACGTGGCACAGAAGGAGTTGAGAAACAGAGTTTCCGTGGTAGAGAGAGGAGAAAGTATGTCGAAACACGAGCGGTGACTGTGGCTCGCGGACGCCCACAGAGATACAGAAGGAAGATTGTGGCACGGTGGGGTTGATGTGATATCAGACTGACTTGACTTTGCCCTGGACTGGATCCTGCTTTGGCCTGAGTTTTGCAGTGGATCGAAGGGTGGATTTACCTGACGAATGTGAATTGAAGTACCGAGATTGCCTTTTTAGTTTCCTTTATCAATGTACAGTAGAGACTTGTCATGACATTGTTTTGCAGTAAATCATTTAAAGCTGATAGTGTGTTAGACATCAGTGTGCCAAAACATTTTTAAAATGTATATGAAATAAAAGGAAATGGACATTCCCTGTGCTCATCTTTGATATGAGATCCAACCACTAGAGCCCTAGCATGTTCATGTCTGTCAGTGTTATGAGCTTGGCTATGGAGTGATTTTTTTAAAAATGCCACCAGGAAATTAATCTGAATGTGTTACCCTAATACTATACAAGCAAACACAACTAATGTGAATTTCTCATGATTTTGTTGTACTTGTGCCTGTGACTGTGCCTGTGACCTACAGTGTATTTGGAAGGTATTCTTACCCCTTCCCTTTTTCCACATTTTGTTACGTTACAGCCTTATTCTAAAATTGCTGAGGAAAATTTTTTATTTAATCAATCTACACACGCCACCCCATAATGACAATCTACACACGCTACCCCATAATGACAATCTACACACGCTACCCCATAATGACAAAGTGAAAACAGGCTTTTAGAATTGTTGCACATTTATTAAAAAAGTTATATTATTTCCATAACTATTCAGACCCTATGAGACTCAATTGAGCTCAGGTGCATCCTGTTTCAATTGATCATCCTAGAGATGTTTCTATAACTTGAATGGAGTCCACCTGTGGACATCTCTATTGGACATGATTTGGCACAGACCTAGACCTGTCTGTAAAAGGCACATGACAGCCCACTTGGAGTTTGCCAAAAGGCACCTAAAAGACTCCGACCATGAGAAACAAGAATCTTTGGTCTGATGAAACCAAGATTGAACTCTTTGACCTGAATGCTAAGTGTCACAACTGGAGGAAACCTGGCACCATCCCTACAGTTGTATGCTGTGGGAAGGTTTTTCAGCAGCAGGAGCTGGGAGACTAGTCAGGATCTAGGGAAAGATGAACAGAGCAAAGTACAGAGAGATCCTTGATGGAAAACCTGCTCAGGACCTCAGACTGGGATGAAGGTTCACCTTCCAACAGGACAACGACCCTAAGCACACAGCCAGACCATGCAGGAGTGGCTTCGGGACAAGTCTCTGAATGTCTTTGAGTGGCCCAGCCAGAGCCTGGACTTGAACCCAATCGAACATCTCTGGAGAGACCTGAAAATAGCTGTGCAGCGACGCTCCCCATCCAACCTGACAGAGCTTGAGAGAATCTGCAGAGAAGTGTCAAACCCAACAAGACTCCAGGCTGTAATCGCTGCCAAAGATGCTTCAACAAAGTACTGAGTAATTTGTTATATATTTGCAAAATATAAACAGGTTTTGCTTTGTCATTATGGGGTATTGTGTGTAGATTGATGAAGGGACAGAATAATCCATTTAAGGATAAGGCTGTAATGTAACTAAATGTGGAAAAGGTCATGGGGTCTGAATACTTTCTGAATGCACTGTACATAACGTAGCTGTAGCCTATAGCTTCCACACTGATGCACAGTAATACTGGTACATTTGACTCTGTGAGGGAAATGGGAGGCTGGAGTTCAGCTGTTGACAAAGGAGTTGAATACTTATTGACTCTAGATGTTTCAGCTTTTCATTTTTCATTTATTTGTTTAAAAAAATATATAAAAACATACTCCCACTTTGACATTATGGGGTGTTGTGTGTCAGCCAGTGATACGATTCTTAAGACAAACGGCTACCTAAGGCAAAAACAAACGGTGGGTGGGCATATAATTTGATCTAGCAACCCAAAGGTTGTGTGTTCAAATCTCGTCATGGACAACTTTAGTATTTTAGCTAATTAGCAACTTTTTAACTACTTACTACTTTTTAGCTACTTTGCTAAAAAGGACTTCCAGCCAACTTGACACAACTGTGGGAAGGATTGGAGTCAACATCGGCCAGCATCCCTGTGGAACATTTTCGACACCTTGTAGAGTCCATGTGTCCATGAAGGGAGGCTCTTCAGAGGGCAAAAGGGGGAGTGCAACTCGATATTAGGAAGGTGTTCTCAATGTTTTGTAAATGCAGTGTATATCATAACCATTGCACCTGTTCTGGCTATGATGAGTTCATATTTCTGAAGTAGCCATACAACAAATTACCATGAGCATCTCATTTAATTGGGCCTATTAGATAGGCTATTATAGTATTCAGTGTAGTGTTCTTGCAGAATTTACTGTAGTATTCACTCTAGTCTGCAAAAACACTACAGTGGATACTGTAGTATTTACTGTAGTATACTGTAGTATTTACAGTTAACTATGGTATAAATACTGTGGTAAAAGACAACTGTAGAATATACTATAATAATTCATGTAGTGTTTTTGTGTATTGTAGTATACTGTAGTATTTACTGTAGTGTTTTTGTTTTATTATCTTTGACATAGAAGTGGAGGCTTCCTTCTTCAGGAAACCTACTGGAGAAATACTAAAATAACACATTTTCCATAACCTGTAGGTAGGTAGGACTGGGGTCGGAACAGATAGTTGAGAGCTTCTGCCCTTTTCTATAATCTGTAGGGAACACAATATATGGTCTGTTGGTGGCTCAAACTGCGATATGGGGGAGGGGAATTGTCAGGGTATGTGCAAATTAAACACTGTAGTATTTACTATTTAAAAGTGCAGTGTTTTTTCAGACCTTATTGTAGTATTTAGTACAGTTTCTTTTGCAGATAGCACTGTAGTATTTACTATAGTATTCTACAGTATACAACATTCTATAGTAAGTACTACAATACACATGATCGATGGATCCTACAGTGTGTGGTGTAGTATTCTACAGTATACTACAGTTTCCGTTATAATTCTATAGTAAGTATTGTACTATTCTATAGTAAACTGTAGAATTTTGTCATGTGGGCAGACATTTAAGAGTATTCTTTATCAGTATCCTAAAAAAGTAGACCTTGCTTTCCAACCAGATGATTAATGTGAAAATAAGGACTATTCATCGCTGAGGTTCCTATTTTGGAAGCTGGGACATCCTGAAGGTAAGTGTGCCTGGAAAGTGTGGAGCTCTGCTCTTGCGACAGCTTATCTGTTTCAGTTCAGCCAAGTTCTTCTTTCAGTGGCACGTGTCAGAGTGAACTGTGCTTGGGGGATGTTACATCCTCTGTTGCTATGGTTACATCACTGTCAACATCATGTATTACAGGATGAGGAAGTTCAGAAGGAACCTTTGGTCTGTGATGTCATGTATACAAGCATATCCTCACTAAGAGTGTGGTTATTATCGGTCAATACTTGCTCTTGTCACATTAGGATGGAATGTGTTTGAAGTAAAATGCACCTTTTATAATGTTCATAATTCTACTTTCATCATTGGTATATGATGTTGGGAGTTGAGTTGCCGCTTTCTTCCGTTTTTTAAGTGATTTCACATATCATAGTCTAATCATATCACTGGCGAATAGAGCTATGGAGAAAGTAGTGGATGGGACTGCCCTCTAGCGGTGAAAGATGTGGACTGCAGAGGCCTCCTCTCATTGAGCGCACCCACACATCAGCTGTCACACATGTCCTACAAACATTTAACCCACTTCTACCAGACAAGCTTCTAAAACAAAATGGCTCTGTGAAATATTTATGGTTGGCTTCCAAGCCATGTGAAACACGCCATAACAAAAATGAAAACTGACTCAGAATGTTTAGAAACTTGGCTTTTGACATTGTCTTGCGTAAAAAGTAGAATCTCATACATTTATCATCTGGTTTCCATGTTAAAATGATTCCATTGTTAGTAGTATAACACAGCCAGGACAAGCTCGACCGATAGACTATAAACACCAGTGAAGGCTGCTGAGGGAATGAAGGCTCATAATAATGGCTGAAATGGAGTCAATGGAATGGTATCAAACACGTGGTTTCTATGTGGTGGATACCATGCCACTGACTCCATTCCAGACATTATTATGAGCCGTCCTCCCCTCAGCAGCCTCCACTGATAAACACCCATATCTAACCATATAAAACACCTCCTGACCAGCCCCCACTATGAAGTTGTCTCCTCCAGTAGGACAAGCACCTATCAGTTTAACAAATCAGGGCACACCAGTAGAAAAACATTCTGGAACAGAAAATTAAAACAAGCATTTCTTATTGGACAAGTTCAGATAGTACCTCCCTGTTTCAGCCTGTTTTCTTCCATTTCATGCCAAGTGAATACAACACAGGTTCTATGGAGCAGAGTGACCGCCCAGGACAAGAGGCCCTGTTCTTGTTAGTGATCCGTGTAGACAAAGGCCTATTGTCCAGCATGTCAGTACTTGTAGGTGCCAATAAACACAGAGCCACAATGGAGTCAAGTCTCACAGCGAAACCGGAGATTAATGAAGCGACAAGGTGACTGCAACACCTCTTTCCTCAGATTGAGACAGAAGTCTCCAAGGTGATGGATCCACTTTATTAGGCTTTCCCAGGGCTTCAGTGAACATCAGGAGGTATTAAAATACAGTGCAATACAATACATAGTGCTCATCATACAGTTGGATCATGCCCAGGGCCATTTGTGGTGATGTATCGGCAGCAAACATGCTACCTACATCAGGTCAAAATTAGACTGGTTCCAGATCAGTTTGTGATGTCCTGCCAACTCCTATGGTCATTAGAAATAACTATTGGCAAGACAGCACAAACTGATCTAGGACCAGGCTAGGTGAAAGTGTCAATAGAACAATATTTATCAAATATCAGTGTTTAGTTCTCATAACAGGTACCAAATGCAAGAACATCAACAACCTGTCAATCATGTTTGACAAATGGAAAAAACATTACAGTACAATATTACTGTTGTACTGTGCCTTTTAAAACACTAGGCCTATTGGTTGGTATTAAAATGCAGCAAGGAGAGTTTATCAGTGTAAGGTTATAAGGTTATCTCTAAGGAAACTGCCAGAAACAAAGCAGTTCAAAGTTCATAGGTGAAAGGTTATAAATGCTGGAGAGAAAAGTGCAAATCTTAAGACGGTGGGTGTTTGAAGGGATTGATGCTGCTGCACCAAGGTAACCTCTTGCCGGATACATCAACGGGGCACAAATACATATGATCCACAATGCACTTCTATGCTATCACAATCCTACTATCTGAGCACTATGCTGCTGTCTTGTGCTTCGTTAGTTTGCCTCTTCCACATGCCTTCCTCCACTGTGACCTGGCACATCATGAATCAGTGTTGTGCTTTTATGATACCATAGCCATCTCTCTCCTGTATGTCTCTTACCGCAGCCCGATCCTGACAACCACACACTCTCTCTGGTTCATGGGTAATTCCCTGAACATCAACTATCAGAACAGCAACCAACCAAGGGCAAAAAGCATAGGAACCCATTAGTCTTTGGAACAGAAGATTGAAAATAGAAGTGCACTTACCTTTGCGGTGCAAGAGAGAGATAGAGAGATGGAGAAATATGGAGGGGGAAACCCTACATACAATACAGTACGCTGCACAAGTCATGTCACGTCACACAGCTACCATACGTAGTAGAAAACCATTTTTCAACCAGGAAACTACATCATCATGACATCATATGCCATTTTGCCTGTTGGGGATGGTAGTGAGAGATGCAGGGTTGTCACTGAATGATGTCACTGACTTTAATGAGGTTTCGGTAGCTCAGTAGCTCGGTGGAAGTGTGGCATGATGGAGGGTCAGGGGTCACTTCTTTCTGGGTATGCTCAGATGAGGAGCATATGGTCACTTTTCTTGGGGTACTGGGACAGAAGAACCCGCACACTCACGTACTCCAACGCATACCTTTATAACAACCTCTATGCCTTTGTTATTTACAAAACGTTCCAATCCCAAATGGATCTTGGTCCGGTTGCTGTTAACCTATAAAAGCTATGTGTTGGAGTAACTGAGTGTGCAGGCCCACTAGTCCTCCATGTCTCGGATGAGCACCCTGAGCTCCTCGTCAGTCAGCTGGTTGACCTCCATGATCTTCTCCAGCTGTTCAGCGTAGCACGCTGTGTCCTGCAGGAAGTGAGGTATCCTCACGGGCTCCATCTGCGCCAGGCCTTTCAGCCGATCCACGTCCTCGTACGACACCTGGGCAAAGCAGACAGACAGAAACAATCGAGATCATGCTAATGTGGTTTAGAACAAGCAAATAAAAACATCAGACAGAAACAATCCAGATGGAATAATGTAATACAAGCAGGTTTCTATTCAGCAGGGAGTGCCACTGGCCAACCCTTCTCCAGGCAGGCTTTTGTTCCAGCCCTACTCTAACACACCAGGAACTGTGAATCCATGCTCTGATGAGCAGCTCATTAGAATCAGATGTGCTAGAGCAGGGCAGGAACAAAAGCCTGCATACCAAGTAGCTCTCTAGGAGGAGGGTTGGCCACCTGTGCTATACAGATATGCCTAGAACAGACAGCAGTAACACTGGAAGCCCATCTGTGTGAAACACATTGAGTCATGTGTTCCCTCTCTATGCCTGAAGTCATAATATGGTCTGCTCTGCTTTCTCCTCATACTGCTGTATTTACGTAAGCTTTTTCAGCCTGGCATCTCATTTAAATTCATGTGCAAATAGGCATTGTATTTATGGTGAAGGAGAGAGAGGGAGAGAGGAGAGCGATACGAAAGCTGTACAGTCAAACACATCGCCCTTTGCGTCTCCTGTCTACAGTGTAATGCAAACCCTTTGAAAAATAATCATTACGCACAAAAAGGCATAGGACGCAGGTTAGGCAGCCTCCTGATAAACCTACTGTTGCTATGTCTATGGGTCCTAGTCTGATATATTAAACAGACCCCCTGTTACCCACCTTCCCCAGGGACATTAGCAGCTGGAAGTCAATCTTCTCTCTGTGTCTCAGGATCTTCAGGATGCCATCCAGGTAAACCTGGTCCTTACTGAAACAACCTGAAATATACAACAACAAGCCCATGGAGATGACACCAGTACGTACTGAAAGAGCCACGTCCACATTCATTACATCAGAAATTAAAAACAGCCAAGGCCACATTCATTACATCAGAAATAAAAAACAGCCAAGTCCACATTCATTACATCAGAAATAAAAAACAGCCAAGTCCACATTCATTACATCAGAAGTTAAAAACAGCCAAGTCCACATTCATTAAGTTAAAAACAGCCACGTCCACATTCATTACATCAGAAATAAAAAACAGCCAAGGCCACATTCATTACATCAGAAATTAAAAACAGCCAAGGCCACATTCATTACATCAGAAATAAAAAACAGCCAAGTCCACATTCATTACATCAGAAATAAAAAACAGCCAAGTCCACATTCATTACATCAGAAGTTAAAAACAGCCAAGGCCACATTCATTACATCAGAAATTAAAAACAGCCAAGTCCACATTCATTACATCAGAAATTAAAAACAGCCAAGGCCACATTCATTACATCAGAAATAAAAACAGCCAAGGCCACATTCATTACATCAGAAATTAAAAACAGCCAAGGCCACATTCATTACATCAGAAGTTAAAAACAGCCAAGTCCACATTCATTACATCAGTTAAAAACAGCCAAGTCCACATTCATTACATCAGAAGTTAAAAACAGCCAAGTCCACATTCATTAAGTTAAAAACAGCCAAGTCCACATTCATTACATCAGAAATTAAAAACAGCCAAGTCCACATTCATTACATCAGAAATTAAAAACAGCCAAGTCCACATTCATTACATCAGAAGTTAAAAACAGCCAAGTCCACATTCATTAAGTTAAAAACAGCCAAGTCCACATTCATTAAGTTAAAAACAGCCAAGGCCACATTCATTACATCAGAAGTTAAAAACAGCCAAGTCCACATTCATTAAGTTAAAAACAGCCAAGTCCACATTCATTAAGTTAAAAACAGCCAAGTCCACATTCATTACATCAGAAGTTAAAAACAGCCAAGTCCACATTCATTACATCAGAAGTTAAAAACAGCCAAGTCCACATTCATTAAGTTAAAAACAGCCAAGTCCACATTCATTAAGTTAAAAACAGCCAAGTCCACATTCATTAAGTTAAAAACAGCCAAGGCCACATTCATTACATCAGAAGTTAAAAACAGCCAAGTCCACATTCATTAAGTTAAAAACAGCCAAGTCCACATTCATTAAGTTAAAAACAGCCACGTCCACATTCATTACATCAGAAGTTAAAAACAGCCAAGTCCACATTCATTAAGTTAAAAACAGCCACGTCCACATTCATTACATCAGAAGTTAAAAACAGCCAAGTCCACATTCATTACATCAGAAGTTAAAAACAGCCAAGTCCACATTCATTAAGTTAAAAACAGCCAAGTCCACATTCATTAAGTTAAAACAGCCAAGTCCACATTCATTACATCAGAAGTTAAAAACAGCCAAGTCCACATTCATTAAGTTAAAAACAGCCAAGGCCACATTCATTACATCAGAAGTTAAAAACAGCCAAGTCCACATTCATTAAGTTAAAAACAGCCAAGGCCACATTCATTACATCAGAAGTTAAAAACAGCCAAGTCCACATTCATTAAGTTAAAAACAGCCAAGTCCACATTCATTACATCAGAAGTTAAAAACAGCCAAGTCCACATTCATTAAGTTAAAAACAGCCAAGTCCACATTCATTACATCAGAAATTATTAACAGCCAAATCCACATTCATTAAGTTAAAAACAGCCAAGGCCTGGTAGAAAATGCTGACTCCAGTAGGAGGAAAAGCTCAAGTAAGAGATAGGCGTGTAGCTGCATGCAGGACTGCCTATGTACAGATGTAGGAGCTTAATTTGATCACTGAATGCAGAACATTCAGAACGTGTAGTGTATCAGCGGTTTAAAAAGGCTTTTGAAGTTTGCAATTTACACCTTCAAATTTCAGACTTGATTTTCCCTTACGAAAGATGTATCGACCCCTACAAAAATGTCCATTAATTATAATCCACATAATAATTCACATTTCCTGTTGCTGTAGGTTTGATTATTTTCCTGCTGTAGCAAACTGGCTCAAATTAAGATACTACATCTGGATGAGCGTGTGAACAAACGGTTATGTCTGTGTTAGGTACCTGGCTGTGCGGTGTTGGTCTGTCCCCTCTTGGCTCGTACACAATAGTCCCAGCGTGTGTTGGGGTCCTGGACGAAGCGTCCCAGGCTGTGGAACAGCTGAGAGAAGGACTTGCGGCTGGCCTGGTACACAGTGTAGTAGAGCAAGGCAGCCCTCCACAGGGTAGGGTCCTTACGGAACAGGACAGAGTGGATGCTGGCCAGCCCCTCCTCCGTGGGGTTCAAAGGTCGGAGGTTGTGCTTCTTCCTGCCGACTCCGTTGTTCCACGGCTGCTGGGCGTTGTTGATGCCCCGGAAGTAGTGTGTGCCTGGGCAGAGGGCACAGACACAGGAAATGATCGCAGTGGCTATATTGCACCACCAGGGTGAGGAGTCCCAAGCTGACCTCATCCTAGAAAAAATAACAGTGCTGCTGAGAACAGCAGAGCAGACTAGTGGGCCGGTGAATTACTGAGAGCGAACAGCAAGTTCAGTATTGAGTGGTCCAGGACCATGAGTAATGATTGTGTTCATTTAAATGTGCTGTGGTTGTGGAAGTGCCTCTTATTAACCAATACGTATTTTGCACCTAGCACTCCTGACCCATTCTCCCTGATCCAGGACAACTGTGTGCATTGTTACCCTTGAATTACTGTGTGGCTGCAATACTGGAACAAACACTGGGATTTGTGCACCTCTTGACAAAACTAAGCACCCCTAGAGGTATAATGGAGTTATAGTACCAACCGATCTCGTGTCGTAGCATGCCCTCCAGCCAGTGTTCCCGGGCTGTGGCAATGTTGATGGTCAGAGTGGGCCGGCTGTTCACCACCGTCATGGACGCTCTGGAGAGGAGGTCGTCTGTCACGTTGACTACTATCTGACAACAGAGAGAGGGAGAGATTTTGAGATTTTTCTGGCAAAGACACCACATAGAGATATGTGGTTAAGAAACGTCTACCTTAATAAGCGCTATGGTACCATAGCAGAATATGGGGTTACTATGTGGGAATTGCTTTTATTCTGGTGTGCAGAATGTTAATTATAGTGATCTTAGGGGGTTTGTTCTTTTGGGAGATTTAGGAGGAACAAGATTAACCAGGCCCTGTGAGAGTGGTATTTTCTTATGTCTGTTTCCCATGGTCTCTATGACCTTCATGGCTCAGAACGTGTCAGAAGTTATTATTCATTTATTCAACAAAAACAACAGGGCTGTAAAGCGGATGTGCTCATGGAAATGGAAACCTTGTACAAGTCGGGGATGTCAGCCTTCTCCTGTATCTGTGTGGCTGTTCTTTTATAGCCATGGGACACCTGGGAACTGCTCTCTGACATAACCATGAGATGGATGAACATACAGTGCCTTCAGAAAGCATTCATACCCTTGACTTAAACCACATTTTGTTGTGTTACAGCCTGAATTAAAAATAGATTACATATATTTTACCCAATAATGACAAAGTGAAAACATGTTTTTAGTTTTTGCAAATGTATTTAAATGAAATACAGAAAAATCTAATTTACACAAGTATTCACACCCCTGAGTCAACACTATTCTGTAGAGGCTTCCTTCTTTCCCCTCTGTCAATTAGGTTGGTATTGTAGAGTAACTACAATGTTGTTGATCCATCCTCAGTTTTCTCCTATCACAGCAATTAAACTCTTTTAAAGTCACCATTGGTCACCAAAATATATGTTCTTGACCATTTGGCCATCAGATTTGCCACCAATGCTCCTTATAGGACACATCACTGCACTCTATACTCCTCTGTAAACTGGTCATCTCTGTATACCTGTCGCAAGACCCACTGGTTGATGCTTATTTATAAAACCCTCTTAGGCCTCACTCCCCCCTATCTGAGATATCTACTTCAGCCCTCATCCTCCAAATACAACACCCGTTCTGCCAGTCACATTCAGTTAAAAAGGTGCCCAAAGCACACACATCCCTAGATCGCTTGTCTTTTCAGTTTGCTGCAGCTAGCAACTGGAACAAGCTGCAACAAACACTCAAACTGGACAGCTTTATCTCAATCTCTTCATTCAAAGACTCAATCATGTTGTCTCTACCTTCTTTCCCTTTGTGCTGTTGTCTGTGCCCAACAATGTTTGTACCCTCTTTTGTGCTGCTACCATGTTGTGCTGCTGCCATGTGTTTCTACCATTTTGTTGTCATGTTGTGTTGCTACCATGCTGTGTTGTCATGTGTTGCTGCCATGCTATGTTGTTGTCTTAGGTCTCTCTTTATGTAGTGTTGTCTCTCTTGTCGTGATGTGTGTTTTGTTCTATATTTTTATTTAATTTATTTTGAATCCCCCATCCCCGCAGAGGCCTTTTGCCTTTTGGTAGGTCATCATTGTAAATAAGAATTTGTTCTTAACCGACTTGCCTAGTTAAATAAACATAAAATAAATACAAAATTGGCCTCATGGTGAAATCCTTGAGCGGTTTCCTTCCTCTCCGGCAACTGAGTTAGGAAGGACGCCTGTATCTTTGTAGTGACTAGGTGTCACGCCCTGACCTTAGAGATCCTTATTTATTCTCTATGTTTGGTTAGGTCAGGGTGTGACTCGGGTGGGAGAATCTATGTTTTCTATTTCTTTGTGTTTTTGGCTGAGTATGGTTCCCAATCAGAGGCAGCTGTCTATCGTTGTCTCTGATTGGGGATCATATATAGGTTGTCATTTTCCATTTGGGTTTTGTGGGGAGTTATTTTCTGTTTATCTGTTTTGTTGCCTGACTGAACTGTGCGCTTTAGTTTTTTTCTACTTTGTTATTTTGTTGCAGTGTTCAGTTTATTAAAAATCATGAACACCTACCACTCTGCACCTTGGTGTCCTTCTTCAACCCACAAGAGCCATTACACTGGGTGTATTGATACAACATCCAAAGTGTAATAAAGAACTTCTCCATGCTCAAAGGGATATTCAATGTCTATTTTTATTTTTTTACCCATCTACCAATAGGTACCCTTCTTTGTGAGGCATTGGAAAACCTTCCTGGTCTTTGTGGTTGAATCTGTGTTTGAAATTCATTGCTCGACTGAGGGACAGATCATTGTATGTGTGGGGTATCATGTTAAACACTATTACTGCACACAGAGTCCATGCAACTTATTAAGTGACTTTTATGCACATTTTTACTCCTGAACTTACTTAGTCTTGCCACAACAGAGGGGTTGAATACTTATTGACTCAAGATTTCTAAAAACATCATTCCACTTTGACATTATGGAGTTTTGTGTGTTGGCCAGTGACAAAAAAATATATTTAATCTATTTTCAATTCAGGCTGTAGCAACAAAATGTGGAAAAAGTAAAGTGGTGTGAATCCTTTCTGAAGGCACTGTAGTTGACCCTGGATCTGTGGTAAGGGGTTCCTTCTACCATTCTCCAGGTAAAAGTTGCCCTTGACCACAGTTCTAGAATCAGATTACTCCAGCTGGCTCATGTCCTCTCACCTCCCCAATACAACCCTCCTTTTCCATGTACTTCTTGACCAGGTACCAGATACGGCACTTGGTGAGCAGGTTCCCTCCTGTGGCTTGCTCAAACTTCTCATAATTCCCATACTTCTGGAGGGCCAACTCCATGATACGCACCGCCTGTAGGGGGAGAGAAACACAATAACAGAAAACATTATGCTAAAATCTAATGATGGACAGGTGTTATCTCAGTGAGGATACAGCTATAAAGGCTTGATTCAGTTCAGGAGTACAATGTGTTCAGATGATATTGAGGGAAATAACAAGATCTTGACCCATCCTTCAGTTGATTTGTTTGGAGGGATATACTGCATAGCAAAGAGCTATCTATGATTAGGCTATATAAATAGCTCCCTTTTAGGAATAGCACTTGGAGTTGTTTTGTCAGGTGGCAAGGCCAGGGCAGGACAGGTCAGTGCTTTCTCTCTTCTCTCTGTGGTGTGGTCAGAGCTGTGGACTAGGTTTAATAGAAACAGTCCCTGCTCCCTACAGATCATTACAGAGATCATCCTCTCTCTCGCCCCAGCGCACACGCCATAGAGATCAAATAGAGTCTGGAAATCAAGTCAGTTCTGTTAAATGTACAGTAACTGGAGTTGTTGCGCAATAGCACAATTAGCTGTTGAAGTCACACAGTGTAAATGAGTTCCTGAAGCTTATCAGGGTTAAGATAACTGCATGAGGTAGCCTAAACAACATGAAGTTGGGCAGATAGGCTAATTTGTGTTTCATCGTTTGAAGTTTAATAACAGTTGATTGTCAGCATTGAGGATCAAAACAAAAAAAAGGGGTTCTATTCTACATCAGTGTAGTGAATGGCCACACAGCTATACACAATGGGAATGTGTAAAACAATACTAATACCAGGAGTGGAAGAAAGTAAACATGATTGCACAAATGGCAACGTCCACCACAGGATCACATTACCTACATTTTCTGTAGTCTTCACTCAACAAAAGAGGCTGCCATAGGTTCCTATCAGTATACTAGTGTCACCCAGATAGCAAGCACACAACAGAACACCTTAGGGGTTGCTATTCAAGTCAAAACATTAGCCCAGACTACATTATATTCATTCTACTGGACTATATGTTATACAGCAGGCTACCTAGTACAATCACTGTCATTTACAGTAGTGCTTGAAATAATATTTTATTGGAAATTGATTTCTCCCTCAATTCATTCTTGAAGCTCCGCTAACTATTGCGTGAGGTACAAAGATGTGCAGTAATATTCATGTATCCAATAACCTTTATGATGTCTGATTTCTCTTGTCTCTCTTGTTGGGGTAATCACAACATGACTTTTATCTGTCGTTAGAATAGCTTGTTGGCTATCTGGCCTTTCTAAGGGCTAATGTGGATAGCCATTTGATAAATACTAATGTGGATAGATCTCCAGACTACAGCTCAGACAGAGAGAGCACTGATGTCTCTTTCCACCCCCTGACTGGTGTGCTAAGCTTGAGTTTTAAAGCACCTTTCCCCCCCAACTAATCAATCCAAGCTTGTCTGTCAGGGTTTGTCTGCTGCCTGGCTACGTGGCTTTCACAGAGTGAGCATATTTACTTCAGCTCAGTCCTGGGAGAATAAGAGGTTTGGCAGAGAGAAATTGTTTGGCCACAGGCTCTGGGCTTGACCCCGGCACAATGTGCCTCACTATTTAAAATCTGCCGGCTCAGCAGTAGTATTGGGCACTTGGGACATGATTTAGGACAGGGTAGGTCATCTGTACCGACCTCTGGAAGTTCTTACTGTTTGTTGTGCCTAGTCTACTTCTTGCCTTAGTTGTATAAAACTTGTCTCCTGTCCTTAGACTTACCTGTAACAGTAATTGGCATGATAATTCGCTCCTCACCTCTCCACTGTTATAGCTGATGTGTAGGGACATTTATGGTTTAAAATGGCCCAAAAAAACACTATTAATTAATTGACCTGGGTCTCACCTGTGTCAGGAAGCGGTCGGAGGCATTGTTGTGGCGAGCCAGCACCAGCGGAGACACAGGGTTGCTGTACTCAAACTGAGGATTGTAGCTAAAGTCCGACTTGAAGAACTTCACCTTCTCCTTCTCCACGTTGGACGGCTTGATGGCAGTGAGGATGCAAAGCTTCTTGATTCCGGCGTTCTCCCCTTCCCGTATCACCCCTCCTCTGGGCAGAGAGGGCAGCTTGGTACGGGGTGAGCTGGAAAAGCAGGTCTTCCGTGGCCGGGCGACAGGGCGGGGGGACAGGCCCATGGTGCTACCCAGGACCGTGATGCTGTGGGCTGCCTTTTGTCTGCTGGCAAAGCCCCCTGAGGCGGAGGAGAAGACATGGTGGTGGGAGGAGTGCCTGGTGTCCCTGGTGTCTCCGCTGCCCTGCTGGCCCAACAGTAACAGAGGAGTTACAGACGGATGGCGGTGGTTATCGTGTGACCTGCTGGATGTAGAGGCACATCTCAAAGTCTTCTTGGGCCTGCGGTACGGGGAGTGCTTTGGGCTCTGTCTCTCCTCCTCCTCGCCCTGCAGGAGCACATTGTAGCTGCTGGTTCCTGTGGTGAAGAGGTCCTTGAGGATGCTGGAGGACAGCTTCTCCAGGCACACCTGAGTGGGGCTCAGAGGCTGCTTGTCCGGCACAGTGGGGCTTGAGTACTTCTTAGAGATCTCCATCTCTACCGGCACTGTCAAGCTCAGGAGGTACTTCTTAGACTGCTCCATCTCTGGCCAATGAAGCCTTTCTGAAACAACAAGTGATGATGACTGACCGAGGGTTGAGTCAGTAATACTGACGCAGCAGCTTACTTATTTTAGATTCTCTCACTCACCCACTGAACAGTACATAGACTAATCCTCTTACAGAACGAGACAGAGGAGCTTCTTCAGTTTGCAGCCAGTTCAGCTCTAAAGCTAGATTTCTGTGAATTATGTCATGTGTGCATGTGTTGTTTACAGAACCCAATAGAGGATTATTCAATAGCTCAGAGGGTGATATCATTAGTTTATGTTTTCAGAGCAACACTGACTCACTCAGCCCAAGGCAATAAAGGCTGCTTCTATCCCCCTCCATTTCATAGAATCACAGTGCATAGACCTCAAATGGACATATCCAAATGGACATTTCCGACAACCTCTCCAGTTACAGCTTTATAGAAATTGTACCAGCAGTTCTTAGTGGGACTATTATGCACAAAGCACAGTCAGTTATATGATGTAGGCGTGTCGCCAAATGATTCCCATCGTGCCTCCAGAGTCTGACAGGGTAGCAGCCATAGTGCAGAGCCTTGTGTCCTGTGCTCCAGTGAGATGGGCTGGTTGACCAGGAGCGTCATCACACTGTGTATAACTACTTTGTTCAGACAGGGGCACTGATGTGGAAGCTATGCAACCACTGCACTAACAACTCAACCAATTCAGGACTTCTGCAGATCACATGGCAACAACAGATTTCAGAACAAACCATTTCAGATAACAGTGCCCAAGCTGAATCATTCCAAAAGATGAGTCAGTAGCTGGTCATGGAACAAATACATTAAGAATGGATAAATATCCCTTGACCATGTCAATGTACTAACAAGTACTGCAACAGCTACTGACAGTAATAATGCATTGTTAGACTTGTTATAACAATGTTGGTGTAATTTTTATATGCTTACTCTTTTAAATGTGTGCTTTTATAGATTTTTTATCTTGTGTATGTAAAAGTGACTTTTGGTGTCTTGAAAGGTGCTTGAAAAGTTAAGCATGTACGTTACGACTGCTTTATAATGTCTAACATGTCTATTATGTCTCTACAAGATCATCAGCAGACTCCAGCACCATCGTCTACCATTCCCTAACCAGCTCACTCCGCTCAAGCCATAAACTGACCCTCTTCATCTTCAGAGGATGCAGCTTTCAACTTGGCCTCTATCTGTTGACCTGTCATGATACTAGTGCTTGTTGTTTTTTTGCTCTAGAACGGATTTAAAAATAGAATACATTTTTACTATTAAAAACATAAAATTAACGGATGTCAAAACAACAGCCAGTTTCAGAGTGAGTGGAAATGCAGCATATATGCAGCACAATTTATTATAAGCATTTAATCTGTTTGAAGTGGTGTCTTTTTGTTGTTGCTGGCTTTCTGGACAGATTGGAAAGCTAATGTTAGCTAATTCAAGCAAATTCAAGTCATACACAGATGAAGTGCATACATACCAGTGACTTTTATTGATTCGAGCATTGATTCGAGTCTTTGTTCTGTGGACCACCTCTTGACAACAACGTCTTCCAAGCAAAAAAAACTAGTAGCTAGCTAACGTTAGCTAGCTAATACGTAACCTTGGCTAATGTAGCTAGCTAACCAGTTTACCAACTGTCACTAACCTAACTAGCTAGCTAGATCAAACTAAACAAGATTAGCTAGCTAGCGAACTAACTAGATGGTCAAATAACGATAACAGATAACCAGCTAACTGAGAATGTCATCAGTCATTCCGTACTCCTGTAGCTCTCAAACTGTTATAGAGACTGAAGAAAGAAATGACACAAGCTAAGAGCGGTTTCCATGGTGCCCAGGCAACGTCACACAGAAACGATTGTGCTTCTGTGAAATGACGTTTTCAGTACAAAGACAGGAGATTCGATTTTTTGCAACTAATATTATTCCAAAGTGTCATTACAGTTTATACATATATTTGTATTATGTTTTTCACTTTTTTTAAAAACTAAACCTCATACAAATTCCGCCAAATTGTTTAATAAATCTAGCTTCATTCAATATCTGCTCATCTGATTCCATGTATTTCTGCATGTTTTAAATGTGTGACTCAGACTCAATGGCATAAAGAAAAGCATATGCTTCATTTAACCGGGCAGGTCAAATTCCATTCTCCTTATGTCTCACTGAAGGTAAGGCCTTGAATTATGGGATTATAATGATGACAGAAGCACAGAACTACCTGGGTTTGTATTTTGAATTTCGTGATCACACACTATTTATGATTCATGGTTGCAAGTATGATTCGCAAGTTTGTATCATGATGTGTGAAAGCTTTAAGAATGGTCGCAAACTTGTAATTTGACATTTGAATACATTCAATAAGATTTCAAGCATAAAGTGACTTTACGAGTATGAATATTCTACTGTGAATTTAAGATACACTTGCAGATTTTGAATCTGCGTGTACTCTGAGTTATGTCACTGTTATCACCTTACCAAGAGATTTGTACATTTGTAGAAAGTTTTGTTCATTTGTAGAGATTTGCTCTGGGGCAGGACCTTTTACTCCTGAGTCCTGACCAATCAGTTTCCTCTGCCAAAACCACAGCTGCCTAACCATTGGCTGGATTGTTCCATCAATCAAAACATTTTTATCATGTGAAACATAATGGTACATTTCAGATGAACTCCAGACCACTCTACAGGTACTTAAGAATGGCTTGACAGAGAGCAATGGCCAGAAGAATGATTAAGATAGTGAAACGGGACGCATGGCAGGAATTTTGTTCCACTATTGTTAGAGGAACCGAAATTGGTACACTTTGGAAAATGTTTTTTTTTTTTTTTTTTTTTTATACGGGGAAAGATAAAACTGATGGAATTCCAGTGTTGGTAGAAGGAAACATCACAGCTGTTTCAAGTAAAAAAAAGTCAAATGTCCTACGTGGTGCATTTGCAGCGGTTCATAGATGTGAGCACCTGTGTGATGAGAGTAAGAGGAGATGTAGCGAAAAGTTAAAGAAGCATGGAGATGTCTTTAAGAGGAAGGAGGAGTCAGGAGAAGCTATGAATGCAGAGTTCTCTATGTTTGAGATGACATTGGCGTTGGAAGGCTGTGGGCAAGCTGCTCCTAGAGATAGGGTATGTTAGGTGATGAAATCAAATTTTATTGGACACATACACATGCTTAGCAGATGTTAATGCGAGTGTAGCGAAATGCTTGTGCTTCTAGATCCGACCGTGCAGTAATATCTAACAAGTAATCTAACAATTTCACAACAACTACCTTATACACACAAGTTTAAAGGAATTAATAAGAATATGTACAAAAAATATATGGCTGAGCGATGGCCAAACGGCATAGGCAAGATTCAGTAGATGGTATAGATTACAGTATATACATATGAGATGAGTAATGTGGGGTATGTAAACATTAAATAAAGTGGCATTGTTTAAAGTGACTAGTGATACATTTATTACATCCAATTTTTAATTATTACAGTGGCTAGCGATTTGAGTCAATATGTTGGCAGCAGCCACTCAATGTTAGTGATGGCTGTTTAACAGTATGACGGCCTTGAGATATAAGCTGTTTTTCAGTCTCTCGGTCCCTGCTTTGATGCACCTGTGCTGACCTCGTCTTCTGGATGATAGTGGGATGAACAGGCAGTGGCTCGGGTGGTTGCTGTCCTTTATGATCTTTTTGGCCTTCCTGTGACATCGGGTGGTGCAGGTGTCTTGGAGGGCAGGTAGTTTGCCCCCAGTGATGCGTTGTGCAGACCTCACTAGTGGGTCTAGGGTGTCACGTAGGGTGGAGGTGATATGATCCTTGACTAGTCTCTCAAAGCACTTCATGATGACGGAAGTGAGTGCTACGGGGCGATAGTCATTTAGCTCAGTTACCTTAGCTTTCTTGGGAACAGGAACAATGGTGGCCCTCTTGAAGCATGTTGTAACAGCAGACTGGGATAGGGATTGATTGAATATGTCCGTAAACACACCAGCCAGCTGGTCAATGCATGCTCTGAGGACGCGGCTGGGAATGCCATCTGGGCCTGCAGCCTTGCGAGGGTTAACACGTTGAAATGTTTTACTCACGTTGGCTGCGGTGAAGGAGAGTCCGCAGGTTTTGGTAGCGGGCCGTGTCGGTGGCACTGTATTTTCCTCAAGCGAGTGAAGAAGTAGTTTAGTTTGTCTGGGAGCAAGATATCGGGGTCCGCGACGGGGCTGGTTTTCTTCTTAGAGTCCGTGATTGACTGTAAACCCTGTCTCGTGTCTGAGCCGTTGAATTGCGACTCTATTTTGTTTCTATACTGACGCTTCGCTTGTTTGATTGCCTTGCGGAGGGAACATGTATTCAGTCATGTTTCCGGTCTCCTTGCCCTGATTAAAAGCAGTGGTTCGCGCTTTCAGTTTTGCGCGAATGCTGCCATCAATCCACGGTTTCTGGTTGGGGAAGGTTTTAATAGTTGCTGTTGGTACAACATCCCCAATGCACTTGCTAATAAACTTGCTCACCGAATCAGAATATATATTAATGTTGTTGTTCGACGCTATCCGGAACATATCCCTGTCCACGTGATCGAAGCAATCTTGAAGCGTGGAATCAGATTGGTTGGACCACCATTGAACAGACCTGAGCACGGGCGTTTCCTGTTTTAGTTTCTGTCTATAGGCTGGGAGCAACAAAATGGAGTCATGGTCAGATTTTCCGAAAGGAGGGCGAGGGGTGGCTTTGTATGCGTTGCGGAAGTTACAATAACAATGATACAGAATTTTCCCAGCCCTGGTCGTGCATTTGAAATGCTGATAAAATGTAGGGAGCCTTGTTTTCAGATTAGCCTTGTTAAAATCCCCAGCTACAATAAATGCAGCCTCAGGATATGTGGTTTTCAGTTTACATAGAGTCCAATGAAGTTCTTTCAGGGCCGTTGAGGTGTCTGCTTGGGGGGGTGTACACAACTGTGATTATAATCAAAGACAATTCTCTTGGGTTCCTGTATGTTGTTTTGATCACATCACGACTCGTTATTCATAAGGCATACACCCCCGCCCTTCTTCTTACCAGAGAGATGCTTGTTTCTGTCGGTGCGATGTGTGAAGAAACCAGGTGTCTATAACGTATCCCGAGTGAGCCATGTTTCCGTGATACAGAGAATGTTACAATCTCTGATGTCTCTCTGGAAGGCAACCCTTGCTCGGATTTCATCTACCTTGTTGTCAAGAGACTGGACGTTGGCTAGTAGTATACTCGGAGCAGTGGGCGATACTCGGAGCGGTGGACCAGAAGACCGCTCCGTCTGGCCCTTCTGCGGCGCTGTTGTTTTGGGTCGCCTGCTGGGATCCAATCCATTGTCCTGGGTGGTGGACCAAACAGAGGATCTGCTTCGGGAAAGTCGTATTCCTGGTCGTAATGTTGGTAAGTTGATGTTGTTCTTATATCCAATAGTTCCTCCCGGCTGTATGTAATGAGACTTAATATTTCCTGGGGTAACAGTGTAAGAAATAATACAAAAAGTTGAGTGGTCAAAAGTTACGTGGGAGTGTGTTAGTAAGTTAGAATGAACTTTTCACCTCACTTTGTCCCGGTCGAGAGGAGGGGATTCTGTTAAAGCAATGAAATTACGTCATGATCTGTATATAAACTGTTGCTCGTGGTTAAGTGGCAGCGCACTCCGATAAATAAATAAATAAATTCTGTTACCTATTATTGAAAGATTGGTCTGCGTCTATTTTATGCAAACAAGAATCATACAAATTCTCATAAAATAGATTAAGGGTTTTCATTTAATGAAAGCACATTGGCATAATTAAATTACTTTATCAGAAGCTACTGTAGTAGTAAGGGGATAACATTTTATTGTGTGCATCGGTCAGTAAAGAAATAAGTGGGATGTATGGGATGTCGGAGAGAGGAAGTTATGTGTAGTAGACTACGGTTTGGGCACACAGGTTTGAATGCCATGTTGCGGATGACAGGGAGACATGAAATAAGTCTGTGTGATGAGTGTTTAATGGAGAAAACGGTGGAGCATGTGTTGATATTTTGTGAACTGTATGTGTCAAGCCCTGATCTGTTTCACCTGTCTTTGTGATTGTCTCCACCCACCTCCAGGTGTCACCCATTTTCCCCATTAGTCCCTGGGTATTTATTCCGGTGTTCCCTGTTTGTCTGTTGCCAGTTCATCTTGTCATGTCAAGTCAGTTTTCCGTGCGCGTGCTTTTCAGTGCGCCTGCTTTTTCCTTATCTCTCGTTTGCTAGTCCTCCTGGTTTTGACCCTTGCCTGCCTTGACTCTGATCCCGCCTGCCTGGCCTGACCTTGAGCCTGCCTGCCACTCTGTACCTCCTGAACTCTGACCTTGTTTATGATCTTTTGCCTGTCCACGACCATTCTCTAGCTTGTCCCTTGAATTATAATAAATATCAGAGACTCGAACCATCTGCCTCCCGTGTCTGAATCTGGGTCTCGCCCTGTACCCTTATAGTATGACATACACTACCGGTCAAAAGTTTTAAAACTACTACTCTTTCAAGGGTTTTACTTTATTTTTTACAATTTTCTACATTGTAGGATAACAGTGAAGACATCAACACTATGAAATAGCACATATGGAATCATGTAGTAACCAAAACAGTGTTAAACAAATCAAAATATATTTTTATTTGAGATTCTTCAAATAGCCACCCTTTGCCTTGATGACAGTTTTGCACAGTCTTTGCATTATCTCAACCAGCTTCACCTGTAATGCTTTTCCAACAGTCTTGAAGGAGTTCCCACATATGCAGAGCACTGCTTTTCCTTCACTCTGCGGTCCGACTCATCCCAAACCATCTTAATCTGGTTGAGGTTGGGGGATTGTGGAGGCCAGGTTATCTGATGCAGCACTCCATCACTCTCCTTCTTGGTAAAATAGCCCTTACAAAGCTTGGAGGTGTGTTGGGTCATCATCCTGTTGAAAATCAAACCAGATGGGATGATGCAATGCTGCAGAATGCTGTGGTAGCCATGCTGGTTAAGTGTCCCTTCAATTCTAAATAAATCACAGACAGTGTTACCAGCAAAGCACCCCCACACCATAACACTTCCTCCTCCATGCTTTAAGGTGGGAAATACACATGCGGAGATCATCCGTTCACCCGGACCACGTCTCACAAATACACAGTGGTTGGAACCAAACCAAACTGCGTTCAATAGCGGATAAAAACAAAGTGGAGTGAGCTTTCAGTTTGTGCGCCCCAACCACAACAGTACACTAAACTCAACCCTCGTTCTGAACAGCCCTACTTCTTCATTACACAAAGGAAAAACATCAACCAATTTCTAAAGACTGTTGACATCCAGTGGAAACGATAGGAACTGCAAGCCAGTGCCTTAGAAATCTAGATCCACATAGAAACCCCACATAGAAAACCCAGTGAAAAATCTGTCACCTCAATTTTAAAAATCATCGGGGTTTCACCTGCCAAATTAGTTATCTTATACTCACAGACATAAGTTTAACACATCTTCCAATTATATGCATATCCTAGCTTCTGGGCCTGAGTAGCAGGCAGTTTACTTTGGGCATGCTTTTCATCCGGACGGGAAAATTTGACCACGACTCCATTTTGTTGCTCCCAGCCGAAACAGGAACTAAAAGCGCCCGTGCTCAGGTCTGTTCAACACTGGTCCGAGCAATCGGATTCCACGCTTCAAGATTGCTTCGATCACATGGACTGGGATATGTTCCGCATAGCGCCGGACAATAATATTTTATGAATACGCTGATTCGGTGAGCGAGTTGATTAGCAAGTGCATCGGTGATGTTGTACCCACAGCGTCTATTAAAACATTCCCCTACCAGAAACCGTGGATTGATGGCAGCATTCGGGCAAAACTGAAAGAGCAAACCACTGCTTTTAATCAGGGCAAGGTGACTGGAAACATGACCGAATACAAACAGTGTAGCTATTCCCTCCGCAAGGCAATCAAACAAGCTAAGCGTCAGTATAGAGACAAAGTAGAGTCGCAATTCAACGGCTCAGACACGAGAGGTATGTGGCAGGATCTACAGTCAATCACGGACTGCAAAAGGAGAACCAGCCCTGTCGCGGACCACAATGTCTTGTTCCCAGACAAACTAAACAACTTATTTGCTTGCTTTGAGGACAACACAGTGCCACTGACACGGCCCGCTACCAAAACCTGCTGACTCCCCTTCACTACAGCCAACGTGAGTAAAACATTTAAACGTGTTAACCCTCGCAAGGCTGCCAGCCCAGACGGCATCCCCAGCCATGTCCTCAAAGCATGCACAGACCAGCTGGCTGGTGTGTTTACGGACATATTCAATCAATCCTTATCTCAGTCTGCTGTTCCCACATGCTTCAAGAGGGCCACCATTGTTCCTGTTCCCAAAAAAGCTAAGGTAACTGAGCATTCACTTTCGTCATCATGAAGTGCTTTGAGAGACTAGTCAAGGATCCTATCACCTCCACCCTACCTGACACACTAGACCCACTCCAATTTGCTTACCGCCCCAATAGGTCCACAGACGACGCAATCGCAATCACATTGCACACTGCCCTAACCCATCTGGACAAGAGGAATACCTATGTAAGAATGTTGTTCATCGACTACAGCTCAGCAATTAGTGCCATAGTACCCTCCAAACTCGCCATTAAGCTCGAGACCCTGGGTCTCGAACCTGCACTGTGTAACTGGGTCCTGGACTTCCTGACGGGCCACCCCCAAGTGATGAGGGTAGGTAACAACATCTCCACCCCGCTGATCCTCAACACTGGGGCCCCACAAGGGTGCGTTCTAAGCCCTCTCCTGTACTCCCTGTTCACCCATGACTGCGTGGCCATACATGCCTCCAACTCAATCATCAAGTTTGCAGACGACACTACAGTGGTAGGCTTGATTACCAACAACGACAAGACGGCCTACAGGGAGGAGGTGAGGGCCCTCGGAGTGTGGTGTCAGGAAAACAACCTCACACTCAATGTCAACAAAACACAGGAAATGATTGTGGACTTCAGGAAAGTTATAAATGAGAACTTGCTCTCGACTGGTCCACCTGGTTAAATAAAGGTTAAATAAATAAATAAAAAATGTAATCTGCGAAGTGATACACAAATTGGCTTAATTATTTATTTACCAACTAACTAAAAATTCACACAGAAATACATAAACACATTATTGATCGCTAACATAATGCAATGAAACACAGTCCCTATTGGACTAACACGATATGATGGCTTGTTACACAATGGAAAGGAGGTCTGGAACGATAAGGAGTGGGAGAGATGCCGTCCCTGCAAGGGGTGCGTCACCTGAGTGGGTTGATTCACTGTTGTGGTCATCCTGTCTGGGTTGACAGGATGGGCTGTGGGCTGTGCCGTGGCGGAGATCTTTGTGGGCTATACTCAGCCTTGTCTCAGGATGGTAAGTTGGTGGTTGAAGATATCCCTCTAGTGGTGTAGGGGCTGTGCTTTGGCAAAGTGGGTGGGGTTATATCCTTCCTGTTTGGCCCTGTCCGGGGGTGTCCTCGGATGGGGCCACAGTGTCTCCTGTCCCCTCCTGTCTCAGCCTCCAGTATTTATGCTGCAGTAGTTTGTGTCGGGGGGCTAGGTACAGTTTGTTATATCTGGAGTACTTCTCCTGTCCTATTCGGTGTCCTGTGTGAATCTAAGTGTGCGTTCTCTAATTCTCTCCTTCTTTCTTTCTCTCTCTCGGAGGACCTGAGCCCTAGGACCATGCCCCAGGACTACCTGACATGATGACTCCTTGCTGTCCCCAGTCCACCTGGCCATGCTGCTGCTCCAGTTTCAACTGTTCTGCCTTACTATTATTCGACCATGCTGGTCATTTATGAACATTTGAACATCTTGGCCATGTTCTGTTATAATCTCCACCCGGCACGGCCAGAAGAGGACTGGCCACCCCACATAGCCTGGTTCCTCTCTAGGTTTCTTCCTAGGTTTTGGCCTTTCTAGGGAGTTTTTCCTAGCCACCGTGCTTCTACACCTGCCTTGCTTGCTGTTTGGGGTTTTAGGCTGGGTTTCTGTACAGCACTTTGAGATATCAGCTGATGTACGAAGGGCTATATAAATACATTTGATTTGATATGTTCCTACATTTGGAAACTACGCTCGCCGTACATATGAATATTTAGCACCCTAACAACCACTCATTCGGATTGGAAATGCAACATATATTTACACGTAGATGTCTTTCTCTGTCGTCTCTCGAATGAAACCATTTGATCCATCTATGGTGAGTATTTCGATGTAAGTCTCTGGTTGTGTAAATCTCTGGTTGTCCACCAGAGCTCAAAATGCATTTAGTTGTAGTAGGCTTCTTTATCTTAGAGTGTCCTTAGAATGGATACTCTGGAGTACCTACGAGAGAACTGTTATTTGCAGTTGTTGTTATGCAGGTGAATGAGGACCCAAAAGCGACTTGGCGAAAACAGAGTCTTTAATCCAGTAAAGTAAATCTACAATCAAAAAGCATAATTCCACTCGTAATGACGAGAACAGACTGGAGACTCGATCATGAACTGCAGGTTGCCTCGGGAAGGCACTTGAACGTAGCAGACTCAGACACCTGCTCACCACGCAGCATCTGAGGGAAACACGACACGACAGGGCGATACACAGACACAGCACGGTGAACAATAGACAAGGATCCGACAGGCCAGAAACGGAAAACAAGGGGAGAAATAGGGACTCTAATCAGGGAAAAAGATAGGGAACAGGTGTGGGAAGACTAAATGATTGATTAGGGGAATAGGAACAGCTGGGAGCAGGAACGGAACGATAGAGAGAAGAGAGAGAGGAAGGGAGAGAGAAAAAGGGGAACGAACCTAAAAAGACCAGCAGGGGGAAAACGAACAGAGGGAAAAGCAAAATGACAAGACAATAAGACAAAACATGACAGTACCCCCCCACTCACCGAGCGCCTCCTGGCGCACTCGAGGAGGAATCCTGGCGGCAACGGAGGAAATCATCAATAAGTGAACGGTCCAGCACGTCCCGAGATGGAACCCAACTCCTCTCCTCAGGACCGTAACCCTCCCAATCCACTAAGTATTGGTGACCCCGTCCCCGAGAACGCATGTCCATGATCCTACGTACCTTGTAAATAGGTGCGCTCTCGACAAGAACGGGAGGGGGGAGGGAAGACGAACGGGGTGCGAAGAAAGGGCTTGACACAGGAGACATGGAAGACAGGATGGACGCGACGAAGATGTCGCGGAAGAAGCAGTCGCACAGCGACAGGATTGACGACCTGGGAGACACGGAACGGACCAATGAACCGCGGAGTCAACTTACGAGAAGCTGTCGTAAGAGGAAGGTTGCGAGTGGAAAGCCACACTCTCTGGCCGCAACAATACCTTGGACTCTTAATCCTACGTTTATTGGCGGCTCTCACAGTCTGTGCCCTGTAACGGCAAAGTGCAGACCTCACCCTCCTCCAGGTGCGCTCACAACGTTGGACAAACGCTTGAGCGGAGGGAACGCTGGACTCGGCAAGCTGGGATGAGAACAGAGGAGGCTGGTAACCCAGACTACTCTGAAACGGAGATAACCCGGTAGCAGACGAAGGAAGCGAGTTGTGAGCGTATTCTGCCCAGGGGAGCTGTTCTGCCCAAGACGCAGGGTTTCTGAAAGAAAGGCTGCGTAGTATGCGACCAATCGTCTGATTGGCCCTCTCTGCTTGACCGTTAGACTGGGGATGAAACCCGTAAGAGAGACTGACGGACGCACCAATCAAACGACAGAACTCCCTCCAAAACTGTGACGTGAATTGCGGGCCTCTGTCTGAAACGGCGTCTAACGGGAGGCCATGAATTCTGAACACATTCTCGATGATGATTTGTGCCGTCTCCTTAGCGGAAGGAAGTTTAGCGAGGGGAATGAAATGTGCCGCCTTAGAGAACCTATCGACAACCGTAAGAATCACAGTCTTCCCCGCAGACAAAGGCAGACCGGTAATGAAGTCTAGGGCGATGTGAGACCATGGTCGAGAAGGAATGGGAGCGGTCTGAGACGACCGGCAGGAGGAGAGTTACCTGACTTAGTCTGCGCGCAGTCCGAACAAGCAGCCACGAAACGGCGCGTGTCACGCTCCTGAGTCGGCCACCAAAAGCGCTGGCGAATAGACACAAGAGTGCCTCGAACACCGGGATGACCAGCTAACTTGGCAGAGTGAGCCCACTGAAGAACAGCCAGACGAGTGGAAACAGGAACGAAAAGGAGGTTACTAGGACAGCGCGCGGCGACGCAGTGTGCGTGAGTGCTTGCTTAACCTGTCTTTCAATTCCCCAGACTGTCAACCCGACAACACGCCCATAAGGAAGAATCCCCTCGGGATCAGTAGAAGCCACAGAAGAACTAAACAGACGGGATAAGGCATCAGGCTTGGTGTTTTTGCTACCCGGACGGTAAGAAATCACAAACTCGAAACGAGCGAAAAACAACGCCCAACGAGCTTGACGGGCATTAAGTCGTTTGGCAGAACGGATGTACTCAAGGTTCTTATGGTCTGTCCAAACGACAAAAGGAACGGTCGCCCCCTCCAACCACTGTCGCCATTCGCCTAGGGCTAAGCGGATGGCGAGCAGTTCGCGGTTACCCACATCATAGTTGCGTTCAGATGGCGACAGGCGATGAGAAAAATAAGCGCAAGGATGAACCTTATCGTCAGACTGGAAGCGCTGGGATAGAATGGCTCCCACGCCTACCTCTGAAGCGTCAACCTCGACAATGAATTGTCTAGTGACGTCAGGAGTAACGAGGATAGGAGCGGACGTAAAACGTTCTTTTAGAAGATCAAAAGCTCCCTGGGCGGAACCGGACCACTTAAAACACGTCTTGACAGAAGTAAGAGCTGTGAGAGGGGCAGCAACTTGACCGAAATTACGAATGAAACGCCGATAGAAATTAGCGAAACCTAGAAAGCGCTGCAACTCGACACGTGACCTTGGAACGGGCCAATCACTGACAGCTTGGACCTTAGCGGAATCCATCTGAATGCCTTCAGCGGAAATAACGGAACCGAGAAAAGTAACGGAGGAGACATGAAAAGAGCACTTCTCAGCCTTCACGTAGAGACAATTCTCTAAAAGGCGCTGTAGAACACGTCGAACGTGCTGAACATGAATCTCGAGTGACGGTGAAAAAATCAGGATATCGTCAAGATAGACAAAAACAAAGATGTTCAGCATGTCTCTCAGAACATCATTAACTAATGCCTGAAAAACAGCTGGCGCATTGGCGAGACCAAACGGCAGAACCCGGTACTCAAAATGCCCTAACGGAGTGTTAAACGCCGTTTTCCACTCGTCCCCCTCTCTGATGCGCACGAGATGGTAAGCGTTACGAAGGTCCAACTTAGTAAAGCACCTGGCTCCCTGCAGAATCTCGAAGGCTGATGACATAAGGGGAAGCGGATAACGATTCTTAACCGTTATGTCATTCAGCCCTCGATAATCCACGCAGGGGCGCAGAGTACCGTCCTTTTTCTTAACAAAAAGAACCCCGCCCCGGCCGGAGAGGAAGAAGGCACTATGGTACCGGCGTCAAGAGACACAGATAAATAATCCTCGAGAGCCTTACGTTCGGGAGCCGACAGAGAGTATAGTCTACCCCGAGGAGGAGTGGTCCCCGGAAGGAGATCAATACTACAATCATACGACCGGTGAGGAGGAAGGAAGTTGGCTCGGGACCGACTGAAGACCGTGCGCAGATCATGATATTCCTCCGGCACTCCTGTCAAATCGCCAGGTTCCTCCTGAGAAGTGGGGACAGAAGAAATGGGAGGGATGGCAGACATTAAACACTTCACATGACAAGAAACGTTCCAGGATAGGATAGAATTACTAGACCAATTAATAGAAGGATTATGACATACTAGCCAGGGATGACCCAAAACAACAGGTGTAAAAGGTGAACGAAAAATCAAAAAAGAAATAGTCTCACTGTGGTTACCAGATACTGTGAGGGTTAAAGGTAGTGTCTCAAATCTGATACTGGGAAGATGACTACATCTAAGGCGAACATGGGCGTAGGCTTGTCTAACTGTCTGAAAGGAATGTCATGTTTCCGAGCCCATGCTTCGTCCATGAAACAACCCTCAGCCCCAGAGTCAATCAAGGCACTGCATGTAGCACCCGAACCGGTCCAGCGTAGATGGACCGACATAGTAGTACAGGATCTAGATGGAGAGACCTGAGTAGTAGCGCTCACCAGTAGCCCTCCGCTTACTGATGAGCTCTGGCCTTTACTGGACATGAATTGACAAAATGTCCATCAAATCCGCAATAGAGGCACAGGCGGTTGGTGATCCTCCGTTCCCTCTCCTTAGTCGAGATGCGAATACCTCCCAGCTGCATGGGCTCAGTCTCTGAGCCAGAGGAGGGAGATGGTTGCGATGCGGAGCAGGGAAACACCGTTGACGCGAGCTCTCCTCCACGAGCTTGGTGACGAAGATCTACCCGTCGTTCTATGCGGATGGCGAGAGCAATCAAAGAGTCCACACTGGAAAACCTCCCGAGAGAGAATCTCATCTTTGACCACTGCGTGGAGTCCCTCCAGAAAACGAGCGAGCAGCGCCGGCTCGTTCCAGTCACTAGAGGCAGCAAGAGTGCGAAACTCTATAGAGTAATCCGTTATGGATCGATCACCTTGGCATAGGGAAGCCAGGGCCCTAGAAGCCTCCCTACCAAAAACTGAACGGTCAAAAACCCGAATCATCTCCTCTTTAAAGTTCTGGTAATTGTTTGAACAATCAGCCCTTGCCTCCCAGATAGCTGTGCCCCACTCTCGAGCCCGGCCAGTAAGGAGTGAAATGACGTAAGCAACCCGAGCTCTCTCTCTAGAGTATGTGTTGGGTTGGAGAGAGAACACAATATCACACTGGGTGAGAAAGGAGCGGCACTCCGTGGGCTGCCCGGAGTAGCAAGGTGGGTTATTAACCCTAGGTTCCGGAGGCTCGGCAGGCCAGGAAGTAACAGGTGGCACGAGACGAAGACATTGGAACTAAGGCGGACCCAGCGATTCAGACGCTCATTACACTGCAGAGAGGTCGGAAACCTGAGCGGCCAGGTTCTCCACGGCATGGCGAGCAGCAGACAATTCCTGCTCGTGTCTGCCGAGCATGGCTCCTTGGATCTCGACGGCAGTGTTACGAGCGTCTGTAGTCGCTCCATTCTTTGGTCGGATCCTTCTGTTATGCAGGTGAATGAGGACCCAAAAGCGACTTGGCGAAAACAGAGTCTTTAATCCAGTAAAGTAAATCTACAATCAAAAAGCATAATTCCACTCGTAATGACGAGAACAGACTGGAGACTCGATCATGAACTGCAGGTTGCCTCGGGAAGGCACTTGAACGTAGCAGACTCAGACACCTGCTCACCACGCAGCATCTGAGGGAAACACGACACGACAGGGCGATACACAGACACAGCACGGTGAACAATAGACAAGGATCCGACAGGCCAGAAACGGAAAACAAGGGGAGAAATAGGGACTCTAATCAGGGAAAAAGATAGGGAACAGGTGTGAGAAGACTAAATGATTGATTAGGGGAATAGGAACAGCTGGGAGCAGGAACGGAACGATAGAGAGAAGAGAGAGAGGAAGGGAGAGAGAAAAAGGGGAACGAACCTAAAAAGACCAGCAGGGGGAAAACGAACAGAGGGAAAAGCAAAATGACAAGACAATAAGACAAAACATGACAGTTGTAGGCTTCTTTGTCTCTGAGTGTTTGTTACAAAGTATACTCCAAATTTTACACACGCGGTGGTCTTTGGTCGAGTTTACTAGACTACCAGACTTAACTACAGACTGAATGTTTCGGTGTAGTCTATCTTCTTCACTCATTCTGGTGTTGTAGTTTTAAACCATTTGTCAGCCGTGTAGCCACTGCTCCATGCTGTCTGGTCTCTATTTAAATTCCAACCATTTCAACATGTGGACCATGTCCTCACGTTCTCTGGTCTAATGTAAATTTCATCACGAGTCCTTTTATTCTTGAGTAAAAATGGGGCGTTCCATTACGCCGACACAATTTCTGTGCTCACTTGATCATGATTACTTTTTTTTTTCATGTTTCAAATATTTTTATTAAACACACACAAGAGTGGTGTATAGGTATACATGACAGGTATACAATTCTTATCTAAACATAAAAGAGCATACAGGAACAAGACCCAGGGTTCTGGGTGCAGAACAAATAATACAAAACACGACATACAAAACAAGGACACGTAGAACGAAAGAGGGAAGATGTCCCCCCCTATCCCCCTATCCCCCATCCCCTATTCCCCCTCCCAACTGCTCGGGTGGTAGGGCCAGCACACGCTGCCCAAAGGTAGATTAACATTTTACCATTGAGAGTGCGTTAATAAGTACAAATTCACAGCGCCGACTCGTCCAAGTAGGAGAGGAAAGGCTGCCAGATTTTATCAAATGTTGATAATTTATTGTTCAGAATATATCTAATTCTTTCTAAGTGTACAGTGTTTGCCAATTCACTGAGCCATAATTTGGTAGAGGGCGCTTCCCTCCTTTTCCAAAACAACAAGATTAGTTTTTTTGCCGAGATGAGACCATACGAGATTAGTTGTTTTTGGGGGTTGGTTAATCTGTTTAGGGACTCAGATACTCCCAGGATTATCAGAAGCGGGTCTGGATCTATTGAAGTCTCCAAAACTTCAGAGAGGATCCTAAAAATTCCACACCAATAACCATGCAAGCTAGAGCATAGGGCAAAGCAGTGGAGTAGTGTACCCTGCGTGGCCTGACATTTATCACATGTAGGGGATGTGTCAGGAAATATCCTATGCAGTTTAGTTTTGGAATAGTGTCATCTGTGTAATACCTTGAATTGTATGAGACGATGTCTGGAATTAATGGAGCATGTGTGGATATACTCCAAGCTCTCTTCCCAGTCTGCCACTGAGATGTCAGTCCCTAGTTCTTCCTCCCATTTTGCCTTGATGGCATCAGTAGAAGGTGTGCTAACAGATTGAAAAGCATCATATAGACGCGATATCAGTTTATCTGAGGTGGGGCATATTTTTATGCATCCGTCAAACATGGAAGGTTTAGCATTCCCAAATGTTGGGAGGTGTTTTCTAACGTAGTCTCTAATTTGTAGGTATCTGAAAAAATTACTTCTGGGAAGATTATAAGTTTCCCTCAGCAGCTCAAAGGAAGCAAAGGTCCCTTCTATGTATAAATCCCCTATGGTGCTTATCCCCAACTCTCCCCATCGCTCAAAGGTGTTATCAAGGTTAGAAGGGGCAAAGGAGGGATTCCTGGCGACAGGGAGCATGAATGACATTGGTCTGAGCTCAAAGTGGACTTTAATTTGCTTCCAGATTCGGACTGTGCTATGTATTATAGGATTGTTACAATAAAGTGACATCTCCAGATTGACAGGCGACAAAATCACAGCGCCAATAGAGAAGGGGTGACACTCCTCACGCTCCATACTAAGCCAGCTGGGTGCCGGGAGTACGTCATCCAACAGAAACGTAACAACGCGGTGGTTAGCGGCCCAGTAATAAAATATAAAATTTGGGAGAGACAATCCTCCTTCCATCTTGGATTTACAGAGGTGTTTTTTTACCTATCCTGTGTGTTTTATAATCCCAGATGAAAGGATTGATAATTGAGTCCAGTTGTTTATGAAAGGATTTAGGTATGAATACTGGGATGTTCTGATATAGGTAGAGCAGTTGTGGGAGGAAGACCATTTTAATGGCATTAATTCTTCCGAGCAGAGAAATTGGGAGAGTTCTCCAAAATAGTATGTTTGCTTTGAGTTTTTGTATCAGAGAGGGGAAATTCTCTTTAAATAGTAACTACAATTCCTAGGTAGGTAAATTTTTCTGAAGATAACTTAAATGGGAGATGTTCTAGCCAGGAGGTATTTTGCGACCGTATGGGCATTAATTCACTCTTGTTCCAATTTATTCTGTATCCCGAGAAGGTACCAAACAAATTGATCACATCAAGAATAGCTGGGATACTAGCCTGGGGTTCTGTTACATAGAGGAGGATGTCATCTGCGTAAAGGGAGATCTTATTTAGAGTATCTTTAGTATTATAGCCATGTATTGCTGCATGAGATCTAATCGTCTGAGCGAGCGGTTCGATAATTAGGGCGAAGAGCATAGGCGACAGCGCACAACCCTGCCTTGTCCCCCTGTTGAGGTTAAATCGGGGCGACAATGATTGGTTAGTGAGTATTCTGGCACAGGGGTTCCTATATAAAAGCTGGATCCAATTTATGAACCTATCTCCAATATTACATTTCTGTAGGACCTTGAATAGATAGGGCCACTCAACTTGGTCAAAGGCCTTTTCGGCGTCAAGAGATATGACGGCAAGGTCCACGTTGGGTAACCTCTGAGAATACATAATATTGAAGAGGCGCCTGAGATTGAAGAATGAGTTTCTGTTAGGGATAAAGCCGGTCTGATCCGAATGGACCAATTTGCCAATTAAAGTGCTAAGCCTGTTAGCCAGAGTTTTTGCTAAAATCTTTTGGTCTGTATTAAGGAGAGATATTGGTCTGTATGACCCTACCTCTTCTGGATCTTTACCCTTCTTATGTATAACTGTAATGAACGCTTCGTCCAAAGTAGAAGGGAGAGCTCCATCCTCATTGACCTGAATCAACATTTTGTGCAGATAGGGGGAGAGCATGTTGCTGAATGTTTTATAGAATTCACCAGGGTATCCATCTGGGCCCGGGGTCTTGCCACTCTTTAGAGATTTAATTGTTTCTCGGATTTCATCAAGAGATATTTCCTTATTCAGGAAGTTAGAATCTTCCTGGTTCAGGGCAGGAAGATTACAGTCCTCCAAAAATGTTTGCATAATTAAGGGGTTAGGATCCGCTTTAGATGTATATAGAGTCTCATAAAACTGCCAATCTGTCATTGATGTCTTTGGGGGAAGAGAGTAATTCCCCATATGCAGATTTAACCCTGTGAATCATTCGGTCACTCACATTTTTTCGAAGTCGTCTGGCGAGTAATTTGTGTGGTTTGTCACCAAACTCAAAATATTTTTGCTTGGCATAGAGAAAAGATTTAGCAATTTTAGCTGAGAGAATCTGATTATATTCAAATTTTAAAGAGGTAATTTTTTTATGTCTCTCCATAGATGGGTGGCTAGCATTCTCCCTATCCAGTAAGTGAATTTGTCCCTCTAGTTCTTCCAGTTTTCCTCTGTTTTGCCTACTCCTGGCAGCCTGAAAGGATATGATACAGCCTCTCAGATAAGCCTTCAGTGTTTCCCACAATAATGCTGGGGAGGTCTCTGTGTTGTCGTTGGTATCAAAGAAAAATTTAATTTGGTCTTTAAGATATTCACAGAATGTTGGTTCTGTGAGGAGCTGAGGATTCAACCTCCAGACCCTCTCGTTTGGTACAATGTCACTCAATCTCAGGGAGAAGGTGAGTGGACTGTGGTCCGAGATTATAATATCATGATACCTCACATTACAGGTATAGGGGAGTAGTCTAGCATCCAACAAAAAGTAGTCAATTCGAGTGTAAACCTTGTGAACATGAGAGTAAAAGGAGTATTCCCTACCCGTAGGGTTAGCGATCCTCCATATATCAAATAAGTTTGAATTTTTTATGTAGGTATTCAAGAATTCGCTTGAATAGGAGGTAGGGGTTCGCCGGGTAGAGGATCTATCCAAATATTGGTCTAGCACACAGTTAAGGTCCCCTCCAATGAACAGGTTAGTATGGGAGATATCTGGAATCAGGGCAAAGACTCTTTTGAAAAAAGAGGGGTTGTCAATGTTTGGCCCATAGATATTTAGTAGAGTTACTGAGGTAGAGTGGATTTCTCCTATTGCGATCACATACCGACCCTCTTTATCCGCAATAGTGGTTTTATGTAGAAAGGGAATTCCTTTCCGTACCAGAATCGCTGTGCCTCTCGTTTTGGCAGAGAGGTTAGAGTGATACACTTGCCCCACCCACCTACACTTAAGTCTGCTATGAGAGTTATTCTTCAGATGGGTTTCTTGCAAAAATATAATATCAGACGAGAGTGCTTTCAAGTGGGCTAGGACCTTGCCCCTCTTAATTGGTTCGTTTAAACCCTTGACATTCCAGGAAGTGAATGTAAGCCCCACCCTCCTCTCGTTTGTAGTTCCTATGATGGTCTGCATACCATGTAACTTGATAAAAAGGTAAGAAAGCGCACCAAACCATCACGATCAGCATATGTAGCACCTACACCCGAGCAGTATCCAACCCACCCCTCCCCCCCTGCAAGCACCTTTACTTCCCACCCTGTTCCCCTAATTTCCACAACACTTACCCCCCCCCCCATCAACCCACATTTAACAGGAATGTACAAACAGGAGAGAAAAAAAGGAAAAATACAAATAATAAACACATTGTCTGGCCGATGCCAAAAAAGCACGGCGCGACCTCGAACAAGAGGTAAAACAAAAATAAAATACCAACTATATGTTCACCTCTCACTATCCTAGAACTTCTACTAACATATGAACTGAGGAGGCTCCCGCTAGTTAAGTGTTCAGTTAGCATCTAATAAACCTAAACCGAATAAGTTGCAACTTAAACATATTGCGCATTTAAGCGTCATCCTGGGTCAATCCCAGAGATAAGCAAGATATAGCCTCAAGATAATATTGCTAAGCACTGCCGGTCAAAAAATAAACCATCCGCAACCGACCTAGTCAGCCGTACCTTTACATACTGTGGGTCAGGAGATCGGAACAAGGATTTGTTAAATTAAACGTTCCCCCCATAAAAATAAATATGTTTAATAAAAAATAAGTAAAAATATATACCTTATATATATATACATACACATACATACACACATACATACACCTATACACATATATATATATATATATATATATATATATATATATATATATATATATATATATATATATATATATATACACACATACATATACACATGCATACGCACATACCTACACACATATACACACACACACACATATATATACATACATACACACACCCATATATACATACACACACACATCCATACATATACATGTATGTATACATACCCACACAAAAAAATCATATATAAAAATATATATTTAAAGAATATGTATATACATCCATATGCACACATACACATACAAACATTCATACCCCAGAATAACAATCTACACTGATTTAAAATATACACGTACATAATACTAAAATGGTAAGAGAAAATAGTAATAAAGTACAAATAGTAATTATATTTACGCACACCTACACATACATAAGCACTACAGAGGGCTGGTGGGACTCTAGTCGGGAGAGAGGCCCATGGCCAGACAAAAGCAGAAAGGCACAAAACATCAACTTTCTAACCAGGCGTCTGCCCCCTCCCAACCATCACCCCCAGTCCCCTGCAAGCAATAAATAAATGGTATGGTAGTAAGAGTAATGTAAGGATTGTAAAATAAATAAGAAACAAAACAAAAGTGGGGGAATATAAGTATATCCGTCCGAAGGTGTCAGTGATCAAACCTGGAAGTAAAAAATATGCATTGCTGAGCACAGCCGGGATGAAAGTGAATTTAACGTTAAATGAGAGCTCTGACCGCCATCCATTGGTCTGCTCAGTGTCTTACATGTTCGGTAGCCCTTGTTGAGCCCATTTAATACGTTTTCACCCAATATGGTATAGTATGGATTCGAGTCCATGAGCAGATCCTAACACGCACTAACAAGGCACTCTAACCTGTACGGGGGATTGGTGTATATCCCCTGATAAACTTCTCTGCGTCCAAAACCGAGGAGAGCAAATCTTCTCACCGGAAGGCGGGGTAATTCTTAGTCTTGCAGGGAAGAGTAAGGCTGGGCGAAGATGGAGTTTGTAGAGTTTGGTCATGACATCTTTGTAGTCGGCGCGATGCTTTGCCACATCGGGCGCATAATCCTCATAGACACGGAATGGATGCCCTTTATGTGACAGGTTGCCCCTCATTCGAGCTTCACGCAGGATAAGATCCTTGGTCTTGAAACTGTGACAACAGATTATTACTGGGCAAGGACGTTGGCCCGGTCCAGAAACTGGGACAAGGGAGCGATGTGCGCGGTCCAGCTGGGGATCCGAATCCAAAACATCCGATCCCATTGCATCCTTCAATAGCTTGGCGAAGAAGTCGGTAGGGCGAGAGCCCGCCTCTATCCCCTCTGCCAGACCAACAACGCAAAGGTTATTACGTCTGGATCGGCCCTCCAGGTCCACCACTTTCACAGAAAGCCTCTGCACAGTATCCTGCAATGACGAGCATAGCTTCTCTAACTCGTCGATCCTACCAGCGTTGAATTCAGAAGCTTTCTCAAGGTCCACAATACTCTGGCCATGCGAAGCGACCGTTCGAATGACGCTCTCGATTTTGGTGTCCAGCTCAGCAATAGTGGCCCAAAGCACGGGTAAGGTAAGTTCTGTAAGTGTCACGTTGTTGCATGTGCCTCCCGCCATGTCTGTCTCGTTGTTTAGTGGGGAGTAGGCCTCCGCTGTGGATTTATTGTCCTTTGGTCGCTTATTACTCGGCATTTTCATATAAAAAGTTACAATCTTGTATTAGAAAGAAACGTTTGTTGTAAAAAGTGCCATAAAGTAGGTTAAATTAGATTATTTTGCAAAAAAGTTGCAGGAGCCTCTCACGCACAGCCGTTCACTCCAACATGCTAGCTCCGCCCCCCTCCTTGATCATGATTACTGACTGAGCAAACGTTTACATGAAAAACAATTCTCATTTAGAAGGCTAAAATCACATTGTTATCTTCACAAAAATATTCTTAAACTTAATAATTTATTTTATACAACATTAGATGCAAACCTGATAACTAGAAAGTGTACACCTTCAGAGTTACAGTTGTCTTGTTATACTATCCTTAATGACATCACAAAATAATAAATTATATATTTTAGTTCCCACAGCCCTCCAAAAAGAAAGAACTGATAAGCTTCCTGGGAATGGCGGGGTACTACCGTGCTTTCTGTAAAAAGTTTTCGGTAGTAGTGTCCCCCCTGACCAATATGTTGAAGGCCAAGTCTGAATTTATCTGGTCCACCCAGTGTCAAGAGGCATTTGATGCAGTTAAGGCTCTTTTGTGTTTGGCACCTGTGTTGGTAGCACCAAATTTTGGGAAACCTTTCAAATTGCAGGTAGACGCCAGTCAAATCGGTGCTGGGGCTGTGCTTCTCCAGGAGAATGATAACAATGTTGAGTGTCCAGTCAGTTTCTTCTTCCGGAAATGTAATAAGTATCAGCAAAACTATTCTGTAATTGAAAAGGAGGCTTCAGGTCTCATTTGGGCTTTACAGCACTTCAAGGTCTATGTTGGTTCTGGTTTGACCCCTTTAACTGGGTTCACTGACCACAACCCACTTATTTTTCTGAGGTCCCTGCAAAATCCCAACCAGCACCTGATGCGTTGGGCTTTGTTCTTGCAACCATTCAACCTTGATATTAGACATATTAGGGGTAAGGATAATATCATTGCTGATGCTCTGTCCCGTGCTCCTTTAACCTAGTTTGTATCTTCTCTCTGCTGACCCCTGCGGGCTGTCTGCACCTCTTTCCTCTTAAATTGCTCCCCAGGTACCAGGGCTGCTGGGTTTGAGGGGCGGACAGTCAGTTGGGGGACACGGGGCCACTACTAGGAGCCGGGACTGGTATCCTTTTTTTTCTTTTTGGGGAATTTTATTGTTGTGAATATGTTTGGGACGAAATTTGGGTTTTAAGGAGGGGGGTGTCACGGCCCCTCTGCAGTGCAGGGGCGGTTCCTCCTGCAGGCAGAGGAGTGTCGTTAGTGATTGGAGTCACCTGGGCTCAGGGTATTTAAACTGCTTCACTAATCTCTCTCTCTCTCTCTCTGCTCCTCCAGGTATGATCCTGTTTTGTTTGTTCCTTTGTGCATAGTTTTCACTCAGTCATTCACACACACAGATTCATGCATCCCTGCACTACATACACCTTACATTATGATACTGTCACACCTCATTCCTTTTTATTTGTTTAAAGTTAATAGTTTTGGTTTGAACCTTTTTGATTGGCCTATACCTGTTGTTCACGTCCCCTCATTTTTGCCACAGGCTATGAGCCGGCCTCTCATGGTCAAAGATGAGAATCATGGACTGGTCCCCCGAATGCCGATGGACCTGTTTTCATGTTCTCTCGTGTCATAGTCCCTGTGGTCTGGGACGTAGATGTGGACATTCACCAGGCTCTGGAGAGGGAACCCTCTCCCACTACCTGTCCTCCTGAGCGTCTCTACGTTCCCATGGGGATAAGGACGTGACTGTTGACCTGGGCACACACATCTCTCATTGCTGGACATCCTGGGATCACCTGTACTATACAATCACTCTCCGAAAAGTATTGGTGGCCCACCTTGAAGCAGGACGTTACTCGCTATGTCAACTCCTGTTCTGTGTGTGTCCAAACTAAGTCTCCCCGACATGCTTCAGCAGGGAAACTCCATCCCGTGCCTCAGCGTCCCTGGTCTCATCGGTAACGACAATGGACAGATCTCCCCTCTGACGGTTTTACCACCATTCTGGTGGTTGTGGACAAATTTTCTAAATCATGGCAGTTTATTCCTCTCTCTGGTCTCCCTACCTCTCTTCAGGTTGCTGAGGCACTGTTCCGGCAGGTCTTCCAGCATTATGGCCTTCCGGAGGACATCGTCTCCGACCGTGGCCAGTCTACACACACGTAGGACAGAATAGTGGATGTGTTTAACTATTCTTTTTGGGGATCCGAAGACATTTTGTTAGTCCCCACGAGGTCAAGTTATATTTCTAGGGGGTTTATGGTTAGGGTTAGAATTAGTGTTAGGGTTAGGAGCTTGGATAAGGATTTAAGGTTATTTTTAGGGTTACGGTTTGGAGCTAGGGTTAAGGTTAGGCTTTTGGGTTAAGGTAAGAGTATGGGTTAGGGAAAATAGGATTTTGAATGGAACTTAAGTGTGTGTGTGTGTGTGTGTGTGTGTGTGTGTGTGTGTGTGTGTGTGTGTGTGTGTGTGTGTGTGTGTGTGTGTGTGTGTGTGTGTGTGTGTGTGTGTGTGTGTGTGTGTGTGTGTGTGTGTGTGTGACAACAACGTACAGTACCACTCAAAAGTTTGGACATATTTTGATTTGTTTAACACTTTTTGGCTTACTACATGATTCCATATGTGTTATTTCATAGTTTTTATGTCTTCACTATTATTCTACAATGTAGAAAATATTAAAAATACATAAAAACCCTGGAATTAGTAAGTGTGTCAACTTTTGACTGGTACTGTGTATATAGCCATAATGTGACATTTGAAATGTCTCTATTCCTGTGGAACTTTTGAGTGTAGTGTTTACTGTTATTTTTTTTGCTTATTTCACTTGCTTTGGCAATGTAAACATGTTTCCCATGAGAATAAAGACCTTTGAGAGAAGACAGGCTATGTGCGCACTGCCCACCAAATGAGGTGGAAACTAAAGCTGCACTTCCTGACCTCCTGCCAAATGTATGACCATATTAGAGACACATTTCCCTCAGAATACACAGACCCACAAAGAGTTCAAAAACAAACCCAATTTTGATAAACTCCATATCTATTGGGTGAAATACCACAGTGTGCCATCACAGCAGCAAGATTTGTGACCTGTTGCCAAAATAAAAAGGCAACCGGTGAAGAACAAACATCGTTGTAAATACAACCCATATTTGTTTTTATTTTCCCTTTTGTACTTTAACTATTTGCACATCGTTACTACACCGTAAATAGACATATGACATTTGAAATGACTTTATTCTTTTGGAACTTCTGTGAATGTAATGTGTACTGTTAACTTTTATTGTTTATTTCACTTTTGTTCATTATCTACTTCACTTGCTTTGGCAATGATAACATATGTTTCACATGCCAATAAAGCCCTTAAATGAAATTGAATTGAAAGTGAGAGATAAAGTCCTTGAATTAAATGGAGAGAGACTTGAATGGCTAGACTGCGTCTGTCCTCGCCCATCGGGTTTATCATTGGCTGTCGCGTGATTCCAACCGTCGGAGTCTGCGCAGTGAACACAGCACTGAAATTCAAATATTGAACATATCTGTTTGTTAAAAAAAGAAGGAACGAACGACGCGTCTGCAGAAACAGCGGCTGAGAAGCTGTCCGCGTTTAGTGTATTAGCATAAATAAACGACGATTATTCAGTATACGTTCGCTAAATCAATAGATTTCAACAAAGAAACTCGTATCGGAATGGATCCGTTTACCGAGGTGAGTTCAGTTTGTTTCTAGCTAACTGCCATGGCCAGCAAAAGATAACGTAACGCGTTAGCCAACAAAACAGTATTTCTTGTTGCATTGCATAAAGATGTGTAATCATGTTTGATAGTCACTGTCAAACCCGTATTTGTAGAACTGAAATAATGTTGTAAAACCTGGATTCAAAACAACGTTAGTTACGTTAAATATCTAACGTTTGTGTGGTAACGTTAGGTAGCTAACTTTAACTGGTAGTAACGTTTGGGACAAAACATTGAAAGTATTGGTTGGAGTCAAACTAATACTTGTTCTTCAACAAATGTGAATTTAAATATCTTAACTAGTGTAGCTGGGTAACTTTATCTTAATTCAAATGTATGACGTTCACTGAAAGTTGTTGGAAACGTTGCTAACGTTAGATAGCCAAGTCAAATAGTATAGAAGTGACATCTAAACCCTGACACCTTCCATACGTATCATTTTATAGCTAATGTTAGCCTGCTACCTTTCCTCTTCATAATTCATAATACTGTACTAAAATTGCATGCCAGCACAAGGCAGTCAGATGATTGTAATCTTGTCAAAAAAAACCTCAGCCCATCCCCTAACGTGCGAGCAGGGAGAGAGGAATCTGAGAATACTACAATTCCCTTAATAGGTAATGAATGGATTCCTTGGTCGACTACAGTATGAATACAGTAATGTTTTCCACCTTCATTTCCATACATCTGTCTGTCAATTTCCCTTTCTGATGCACCCTGTCAGCTTTATCAATTTTACCAAATGTGCCAGGAGGAGTGAGTGTGTGTATATATATATATATTTATATTTATATTTATTTTTAAGTCCCTCAAGTTAGGAACTAAGTGTGTTTCATAACAACACTGATATAGAAAAGCAGTGGCTGGCAGCAAAATCCATAAAATGTAAATTCCAACCAATAGAAATGCCTGGGAGATTTCAAATCCAGTAGCCACAACACGTCAGAAGTGGCTCATTCCTGAGGAATGACACACACACTTTAACAACTTTTCCACACATCCTGGCTGGGTGTGAGACGTGTAGGCAACTGAAACAGGCAGGAATGTGTTGAGTCTTGCACTGTAACAGCCAGGGCAATAAATCATGCCTCAGGACCGTTTGCCTTGGACTGGGAGGCCAGCTAGGGTTTTGGTGTTCAGATGAGAATTGACAGGAGAGGAGGAGGCCAGGGAGGAGTGTAGAGAACTCTCCCCCAGACCTAGTTGTTTTTCTTTACCCTATGACATGGACTAAAACTTATTCACAATTTTAAGGCTATAGACTACTGCAATCCACTGCTCAATATGGGTGCAATAGCAGAAAGGAAATTTAAATTAGAAGAAAAAAAAGCAAGAAATGGTGTAGACATTGCTTTTAATTGCAAATGTGTTACATTTTCTAATGTGCTTTTTTTACCTGCTCAGAAACTCCTGGAGAGGACCCGTGCTCGCAGGGAGAACCTGCAGAAGAAGATGGCAGAGAGACCTACTGCTGCTAACAGACAGATGGCCAAGCGAGCTAGGGAGCCTCTTGCTGAGACCTGCAACAGCCTGGTCACAGTGCCTGTCATCGAAGAAGGTACGATCTTACTCATTTGTTCTCAATATGATGCAACATAATTTCTCAATACATTCATTTTCTAGCCCTGTGATCGTTCTGGCTGCGATAGTAAGTATTGCATTGATGGGAATCGTTTTAATTTAACCCATAGAGGTCTCCATTAGCCTTTAGGTGGTTGAACTTCATGCCCTGCACGTGTATGGCTTTCCATGACCTTTGAAACAGCTCACTGAGAATTATGTTCAAATCAAGTCGGTGGGATGGGTCTATGGCTGAAGCTTTCCCTAGGCTGTATTCAAATATAGACAAAATGGTGAAGTTTTAGATTGTCTGTTTATGTATATTTGTGAGCTTTAATATGGTACTCAAGGTAAATACTTAAATATTAATTTTGTGGATTGGAAATCTCCCACTGTAAACTTAACTTATGGTCTTTCTCACTTGACCCCCAGCCCCTCACCCATCCAGCAAGCCCTCTCCCTCAAAGCGGAGTCGTTCAGGTGAACTTGGCCAGCCCTCCATGATTGGCGAGGAGAACAGGGAGCCTTCAATGACTTCTCGTACCCTGACCCCTACTCTGACAGACCCCCAGACTGACCGGAAGCCCCCAACGGGCCCAGCCAGTGTCCGCTCTGCTGCCTCTTTGGAGAGGGTGGCTGTCCATCCTCCTGCTCCCGTTCCTGAACCAGAGCCCATGTTGGCAGCACAGCTTGTCCCAGAGCAGGTCAGGGAGGTAGCACGCTCTGCCTCAGAACCAGAGAAGGTGGCTGTGAGTGCTGCTCCACAGCCACAGAGGACCAAGAATGTGGAGGTGGTGCCTGCTAGCCCGGTTCTTCAGGGGAACCGAGAAGCGCAGAGGGAGGCTCCCACCTCCTCTACCCCTGCTGCCATGAAGTCTCGCCTGGCCAGACTGGCTGAACAAAGGCAGTACTGGGATTCTGATGGTAAGGCACATGGCCTGTTGACTAGCTAGATAATTTAATTTGCACATGTAGCACCTGCTTAACCTTTATAGATCACCTGAAAACAAACATTTTTACACAACAATATCAGTTTGTAATTAGACTCCTACAATCATATTAACAATCATATTAAAAGCATATTTGTTTTTGCCTGACAAATATGAATGCCCATGTTTTTCCCGTCGAAGGTACCTCTGAGGTTCGAGACATCCCAGCAGCCCTGTCCCCAGTAAAGAACCAGACCCACCCTAGGCAGGCTCTGGCCCTGGTCCCCACACCTGTCCCTGCTGCTGCATCCTCAGAAGCCCCCGTGGGCAGGAAGGGTCGCCTGGCCAACCTTGCTGCCAGCATTGGGTCCTGGGAGGACGACCTCAGCCACACCGCCTCTCGTAGCAGAGACCATGCACAAGGGAACCCTGGTAGTGTCAATATCGCCACCCCTGCTTGGAGGAGAGAGGCAGGTATCAAACCTATCTCTGTGGCTGCAGACCGGACACAAATGAGTCAGTCATCAAACAGCAAGCCTTTTCTGGACTCCACCCAGGCGAGTCATAATGCGACAGTTGGCTTGGTTATTAAAACCTCTTAAGTCGACCCGGCACGCAGGCGTCCCATCCAGACATCTGGAAATGCAAATGCATTACGCTAATAGCACTCGTTAAAACTCAAACGTTCATTAAAACACACATGCAGGGTACTGAATTAAAGCTACACTTGTTGTGAATCCAGCCAACAAGTCAGATTCTTAAAATGCTTTTTGGCGAAAGCATGAGAAGCTATTATCTGATAGCATGCAACACCCCAAAATACCAGAAGGGAATGTAAACAAAATAATTAGCATAGCCGGCGCTACACAAAACGCAGAAAAAAATATATAAAACATTCATTACCTTTGACGATCTTTGTTGGCACTCCTAGATGTCCCATAAACATCACTATTGGGTCTTTTTTTCGATTAAATCGGTCCATATATATACCCTAACTATCGATCTATGAAGATTGTGTGATCCAGGAAAAAAGACCGTTTTATAACGCAACGTCCTTTTTTAATTTAAAAAAAGTCGACGATAAACTTTCACAAAACACTTCGAAATACTTTTGTAATCCAATTTTAGGTATTAGTAAACGTTAATAATCTATCAAATTGATCACAGGGCGATGTGTATTCAATAGCTCCACGTCTTCAAATCATGTCCGGATATTTCTCATCCAAAACATCCTGTCGGAGACCGGAAGAAATGGGCTCTCTTACTCGTTTGACCAAGAAACAAAGCCCAGGCAATTGACAAGACTGGTGACATCGTGTGGAATCTGTAGGAATTGATATCTAAGCCCCATGTAATTTGGTTTCCATTCAACAATACATGCAAGTGGCGCAATGATATATTTTCCAGTTTTCAGTGATCAGATTTTCTTCCGCTTTTCAATGAAACGCAGGCTCTGTTATAGTCACAGCTGTGATTTAACCAGTTTTAGAAACGTCAGTGTTTTCTATCCACACATACTAATCATATGCATATACTATATTCCTGGCATGAGTAGCAGGACGCTGAAATGTTGCGCGATTTTTAACAGAATGTTCGAAAAGGTAGGGGATAGGATTAACAGGTTAATCATGATGTACGTAACTTGTGTGAGTAATATGTTCTCCCATGGGAGAGGCTGATTTTACAGAGGCATTTTGGATGTGAAAATGATTCAAAGTAGAAATTAAGATGGGAAGTGGTGATGCTTTGCAAGAAAGCAGTGTGCAGTAACAAGTTATTTTAAATTGTTTGGTTAATAAATTTCCCTCTTGCATTTCTTCAGCAGCCTTTCAACTCCCCAGTCAAGTCCACCGGAGTGGTTCCCCCCAGCCTCCAGAAGACTGAAGTACCTGAAGCCAGACCAGCTAGACAGATTAGCAGAGGTCTCCCCTCTCCTTTACCCAGTCCCCAGAGAAGTTGCCAGGTTAGAGCCTCAGCCTTCACACCCAGCTCCCAAAAAGGTGCTCCCTCACCTGTGCCTCAGAGCCCCCTGAAGAAACAGGCCCTGTCCCGAGCCCTGGAGGTCAATGCCAGCCCCAAGAAGTCAGAGCTCCCTACACAGCCCTCTAACACTGGGCCCTCTGTCCTGCAGACCAGGGAGAGGTTCACCAAGGAAGCCACCCTGGCCACTCCCCTGCAGCAGAGAGGCACAGCAGGAGCAACTGGAACTCCAGGTGAGCTAGAATGAGCACTCAATTTAGCTTTTTCTTTTTCCTAAGCTGAAGTTGACAACTTATTAGGTGGTTCTAAAATATCAGATGTTTTAATATGCAGTCTCTGCTCATTTGTCTGTTGCTGTCCACTTCCATTGTCCTCACAAGAGTTACTAAATATTTTTCTGTTTGCAACAGGGGTCAAGTCGTTCATGGAGCGTTTTGGGGAGAGGTGCAAGGAGCGCTCCGGCCTGAGTTCCACTGATACCAGCCATGGAGCTGCCGCTCATACTCCAACCGTAGTAAACTCGTCTGGGGCAGGCCTGGTTGGTCATACCCCTGTGGTGAGCCATTCTGGAACCCCCAACACCAGGCTGGTGCAGGAGAGGCTGAGAGCTGCCCAGGCTGCCAACACCACCACCGCTGACCTTGCACAGAAAAAAAAACTGGTACGTACAGTTCACTTTATTTGCTCAGACCTTCTGCCTTAATGTCTTCAGTTTTGCCTTTGTACAGCACTTTGGCATTTTATTCTTCTGAGCTCTTTTTGAAAATAAAGTATTACACATGTAATTATGACATTTGTTTTGTGACCAAACTGATGAAACATCGTCATTTCCTTGTTCTTTATTGCAGGAGCGTGAGTCGGAACTGGCTCAGATTCGTAACCGGTTCCAGAAAGGGAACAACATTTGGAAGATCAAGGATGAAGAGGCAGACACCAAGAGAAACACAGAGGCCAAGGTTGGTGGTGAAGTATATTTCTTTTGACCACGCTTGGACCAACCTTTTATGTGCAGACTGTTGTATGATGGATGACTGCAAAGCAATTAGGAAGGAAATGTTAAATGATCCTGTAATAATTATTCTCAGGATCTGATTGAGCAGCCTGATGAGCAAACCGCTTCCCCTCTGGATAGCCTGAATTCAGCACCCAAAAAACCCAATGTACCTGCTGCCACCAAGCCAACCTCCAGCCCTGTGAAGCGAGTAGAATTCTCAGTGGAGGAATCAGGTACTGTACTTACTGAGTATACTACTTGATCATACTAACTTGGCTTTCAAATAGTACACGGATCATAAAAATAATTATTTGGATGCTTGAATCGGTTGCAAGTTAGTGTTTTAATGTCCTATGGTTTCGGTCAACAACTAACTTAATTAGAGCAGTCCTTACAATCTAAGTTCATACCGTTGGCGTCACTATATAATATTCCACTCACGATTGTCTCACTGCAGACGAAGATGTGAGTCATGAGCTAGAGGTGAACGTGGACCAGTCCATCAACTCTGATGTGATCAACGGGATCTTTGACGGGCTCCATGACCAGAGCGAGGTGCAGAGTGGTGAGGAGGAAGATGAATTGAACATCTCCTCTATGTCCATCCTCACCCCCTTCTCTGAGACTGTGGCTGCTGTGGTCAAGAGCCCAGTGAAGATGATGGTGAGTTAAAGTACAAAGCTGGAAACAACTTAAAGCATACAAAGTAGCAAAATCTTTCAGCCATTTAATGTCTTTGGGACGTACAACTGCTTTTTAATGCCAGCTTGTCATATTTTATTTGCGCCCATGGACTAGATACAATGTTATGGCGAATTATGTATTTTTTGGGGTCAACCTAATTACTTTCATGTATATCCCTGCCCAGATTTCAACCCCAGCCAGTTCGTTCAACGCTAAGAGCCTAACTCCTGACAGTGTTTCCAGACCCAGTAAGTTCCAGAGGGCTCGCATGCTCCGGGCTGGGTCATCAGACAGGCTAGAGAGCGATGATGGCCACAAGCTGCCCTACAGGTAACCGACCAGTTAAAGCCCATACCCAAACTCTAATGTAGCTGGCTGAGCTTCACCCCTTCTACTGATACATCAACAACTTTCATTTTCATTTTAATTTAGTTTCACTGGGCTAGGGCTGGGAATTGCCAGGGACCTCACGATATTATATTTCCACAATATAGGTGCTCATATGAATTGATACTATTGCCATTCTCACAATTCTATGTGTATTGTGATTGAATATTGCAATTTGATTTTCCAAACATATTGCTCACTGTCTGCTGCAGAGAGAGCATGAGCAAATGCATTTTGATCAGTCAGTGAAATGAAAGTGCTGAAATTGTTGGCTCGCTATTTAACGAAGATGGGGGAACGATCTATAGGAGGAAAATACTGGCGTTTTGGCGCAGGTACAGCCGACTAGTGCAAGCTAACGCTACCTACAGTAGCAAACTTGTTTTTAATATATTTTCTTTCAAATCTAGATTTTGAGTTAAATATCTATCGTCCAAAAATAATATTGCCATATATAACTATCGATTTTAGCCTTTGCGTATGTTTTCCATTCTCTTCCAGTATTGATGCGTACAGGTCGACCAGGATCAAGGAGAGTACGGAGAGGCCTCGTGTGAGGCAGGTCATCGTGAGGAAGGAGGATGTGTCTCGTAGAGCAGCAGAGGAACCCAGGAGCCAAGGACACACCAACATCAAACAGAAGATGAAGGTAAAGGCATGAACAGACCGGTAGGATTGTTGTGCGTCTGCCGGCCAAGAGTACTTAGCAACTCTGAACAGAGTGCCGGCTGTAATTTGCACATATGGTCCCTATAACACGCCGTGCTGACAGCAAGCAAACGAATGGTCCCGTACTGTGCAGACCCAACAGTCTGGCTGGATAGAAACAGACTCTACCACAATGCCAGCACAATAACAATTCCGGTGTCATACTGTGAGAAGGATCTCACTCTGTACAAAAACCTGATTTCATAGAATAAAGTATCTTTCCCCCTCATTCCCCCTCATTCCGTGTAGTTTCTTCTGACCACTGATGTTGATTTCCTCATTCCATGTGACCTGATTCCTTGTAGGTTCTGACCAATGAAATAAACCTGCAGCAAACGGTGATCAGCCAGGCTAGCCAGGCCCTGAACTGCTGTACTGATGAGGAGCATGGGAAAGGCTCGCAGGTGGAGGCAGAGGCTGAGAGGCTTTTGCTTATAGCCAGTGAGTTCCCATTCCACCCCTACAACATGGGTGGACATACTGACAGCCAATCCCAATTTGCTCCATACCCCTTGGGGACCTGCTGTTATATCTTGAGATCATCTACATGCATTTCGCCTTAACATTGCATTCAGTTTTCTTATCAGTCTTATGTTCTTGTCTCCCTCCAGCTGAGAAGCGGGGGGCCCTGAAGGCAGAGCTGGACCGTCTGAAGGGAGAGGGTCCTAGCGGTCAAATGGGGCAGGGTGGGGACATGGGGGTCACAGCCTCCAAGGGATCCATCTCCCTCCTGGAACTACGACTGCCCCTCAAAGCTGACTTTGTCTGCTCCACTGGTAACAATTCAGGTAGAGACCCAACACTCATATTGTTACTTGGTTATCTCAGAATTTATTTATTTAAATTATGATGGGTATTTTTTTGTAATTTGCCTGCAACCAAATTGCTTTTAAGGGACAAAGTTCTTGATCTCCTGTTTCCCACATTGTGCTGTCAAAAACAAGATCCAAATGTACATTGCTCAATATACTTCATGTATAGTGTGTTAGACTGAAATCATTAAGTTTTCTATTGTATGTGTTTATTCAAGAGTGGTCCAGCCATTACTTCTTCATCATGATCCGTGCTGGAGCTGAGAATACAGTTGCTACTCCTCTAGCCAGCACACGTAGCGCTATCAGTGGAGACGCGATCACCTTCTCTACCAAGTTCACCATGTGAGTTAAACTACACACATTCTCTCTCTGGAATTCTGTAGAATAATATAACTTTCATGTCCTTTTCTAATGTCTTTCTCTGGCTCCCATTTTAGGCCTGATGTCTCTAATGAATTTGCAATTGATATTGAGGTTTATTGCCTGGTGAGTTTTTGCTACTTTCGGCAAATGCATATATTGTTTGAGGTGGTCTCTGACTTCTTTGATCTGGGACTGGGATATTACTCTAACCCTAGTTATTTCTTCAGGAGCAGAAGCGTGAGTTGAACCCTGACAAGAGGAAGAAGCCCAGCAAGTCAAAGGTAGTTATTATATTTTCTCAAATGTGCCATAACAAACTACAAATCAGTTTATTGAATGTTGTAACTGAGTATAGTCTTGTATCTTGGCTGCTATTTTCTGCTTGAATACACTGCCATTGTTATGCATCAGAATATGCATGTAGAGCCACTTTAAAATGATGCCTTATGTCTCTAAGATGAGATGGTGTGTGTTCAGATACTCTGGAGCCATGTTCACAAGGCCCACGCGTTGTGCTTGTCTGTAGGGACTGATTTTAAACCCCCATTCACCTTTTTGTGTGGGTGTACTGTAATGTTACTACTCGGTAGTAGAACACATCTAATGCTGGTGTTACCAGGCCCTGGGCCTGCTGCTGCCAAATACACACACTAGGCCTGCAGGCTCTACTTTTCATTCCACACAGTGAAGGGTCCCTTTTGTAGGATGGAAGGCTTTGTTCACAGCTGGCAATGCAGTTGGCTTAGTCAGTGATTTGAATTACCCATTCACTTGTTTGTGTCCCAACGTAACCTCTTCTGAAACTGAATCACCGTTTCTCTTTCTAGGCCATCACACCCAAGAGGTTCCTCACCATCACTGTAAGCTTTCATTCTTACCAACCTCTAATACAGACCGTACTGCCTTGTGGTCATATGCGGAATGTTTTAACACATCGGATCTGTTATGGGGGCGATAAGTAGGAATGATTGCCACATGAGAACTGTAGACTTGCATCGGTGAATGCATTATATTAATATTCTGTTACTGTGTAGATTATGCTGTCATGCATGTTGTATGCACAGCCAGCCATCTTGTAAATGATTCAAAACATGCCTCTCTTTCTAACATATCTGGCTCGCTGCTCCTGTAGAAGAGCAGTCTGACTCCAGGTAAGGATACTTTTTTGATTGATGAATTTGAACCCTGATGTCTTACTGTGCTTGTTTAAATAATTCTGCTGCTAGTGAATCTTTTTTTGAAGGTTTTACTTGCAGTTGTTGTGATGTGTGGTTGTCTCACCTACTTAAATTGAACTTATTGTTGCAAGTCTCTGGATGACGATAATGTCTGCGCAATTACAAAAACATTGCTGAAACATCCTCCTAATGCTCTTTGCAGTGGTGGCCAGTCCTGGGGGCCCTAATGCAGTACGAACCAGTAACTTTGTCCTGGTCGGGTCTCACAAGCTAACGCTAGCCTCTATTGGGAAAAACAAGTTCTCATTGGAGAAGGTAAAATCCTTAGACCTTTTACATAAAAATATATAATATTAATGGTCTAACTCATTTGTTTTCACTGTTGTACAATGCAGTCACTTTCATTATATCCTGAATTCACCCTCTATTTCTAGTTTGGCTGTATCTCTGCACACAATGCCAGCTAATGTCTAGTGTAGTTGTAGGGGAGCGGGTAACATTTCTAGCTATTGAAACTGACAGGGAGAAAGACCTCTCATTCTGAGTTTTTTTTTTTTTTCACCTGCACGGTCTGTGTGCTACCTGCCAGACTCTGACACTCATTCACTCACACATACCTTGTTTCTCTCTCTTAGATCAAATATGAAGGCATTGAAAGAGCACTTCTCAGAGATATGTTTCACAGCAAGGTTGCTAATCGATCCACGACCACTAATATTTTGGGGTTTGTGACATAATGTGCTTCTGTTGGGGCACCATCTTACATTTCTAACCTCAATCTACAAGTTGGTTGGTATTGTTGTAAGGAAAATAAGTTCTGCTGGATGTTTTTTGGGGTGTTTCAGGCAGTGTCCAGTTAATGTATTTCACCATCCAATTGAATCTTCTCTAAAAGAAGACAAGTCTTGCGTTTCAGTCTAAAGCCCGGTTAACACAATCTGTCACCCGATGAAAGCATTTTGTGTTGGTAGTCTTACAGCTGAGGACTGTTACATGTCCTGTGTAATCTGTAGGTGCCTTTCCTGTGCCCCTTGGAGGGACACCTCTACCTGAGGATGCAGTGTGAGGTGGGCTCCTTTGTGGAGGAGAGAGGCTTCTTGGTGAGTACACACTGGCTTTGAACGCGGGGCCCCTGTACACCTCAAGACTGTTGGCCTGCTGAGCTAAATCATATCAATCAATGAAATGTATTTATCAATCCCTTTTTACACATTAATTGTCAGTGTGTTTAGACCACAGAGGAAACAGAGACCAAGCCTAGGCATTCATGTCTTCATGTCTGTCAAGGTTTATTACACAAGCAGTTTCAATAGCTTCCTTCTGTTTTTCAGACAATGTTTGAGGATGTGAGTGGGTTCGGAGCATGGCACAGGAGATGGTGTGTCCTGTCAGGATACTCTATCTCCTACTGGACCTACCCTGATGATGAGAAACGCAAGGTAAGAGAGGACATGGATGCCAACCTGCCTCTGATCACTATTATTGGAGCCTTTATTCTTGAATGAATAGCCCTGAGCCTAATTTCAAAATACTGTAGGACTCTAGTGGAAATCAGCCTTCAGGCTTTATTTAGGTAATTGAGTTTTAATGTACCTGTATGCCAATTCATGTTGCCTCCAATTAGTAGCTTTTTATATTTTAATTTTCTGTTTATTTCTTTGGGCGGATCCATGTCTTTCTAGAAGCCAATTGGACGCATCAACTTGGCCAACTGCACCAGTTGTAAGGTGGAGCCAGCCAACAGGGAGTTCTGTGCCCGGCCCAACACATTTGAGCTGATCACCGTCCGGCCTCAGAGAGAGAGTGACATAGAGACGCTTGTCAGCCAGTGTAAAAACGCAATGTGTGTCACCAAGTAAGTCTCTGGTCGAAGTTGCCATCTCACTGTGTTTTATAGGCAAATACCTTGCGTGAAGAATGTTGGCTGATTTTGACATTTAATGCACTTGACCCTAAGTTTCCTATTTTTTGCACTCTTCCCCCTGAAGTGAGCACTTGTTTACTCCCTTCAAAGATTTTAAAACAATTGAATTGGAGTAGGCAGTGTCTAGTATTAACATATTTTTTCAACTAATCCAATGCCTTCAAATCCTTCAAGGAAGTTAACGAGTACACACTTAAGGGAGAAGGGAACTGAATTGGACTTGGTCCTCCGTTCCTGTATACTGAAACACATGACTCTTTCCGTGTACCTGCAGAAACTGGCTGTGTGCCGACACCAAGGACGAGAGGAACGTGTGGATGCAGAAGCTCAACCAGATCCTAGTGGACTTGCGCATGTGGCAGCCAGACTCCTGCTACAGGCCTGTTTGAGCAGGCCCCCGCCTGAACCTGAGGTTAACACCCTGAATGGCTCTGGTTCTTATATGGACTGTCACTATCAGTGACACGATGACTAAGTGCAATACAGTATGAAAGTTATTGAATAAGATTTACCGGTGGGTGGTATTTTTTAGAGGTGCTTTAAGACAGTTTAAGTTTGGGATGGGCAACTGGTGGATCAATCCCCCCCTCAACTCAGTCGGGGTCTCAATTTACTGTTGAGAGTTATAGTAGACTATACAAGGTGTAATTTGGTTGTGAATCAGCAGTTTTTATCTTGTCAGTCACTCAATTAGCCTGCGTCAGCTAACATTTATTTAGATTGGTAAACTAGTCTAACCAGCTATCTAAACTTGTGGTAGTCATAGTCGAATTACAGTCTGGGGGGGAACCCCATTGATTTTCTTAGTTACTCTCACTCACATGGCACATTACCTGCAAACATTTCTTTCCGACCATGGCAAAATGTGTAGAATTGCAGGAAATGAACTAAAACATTTTCTCTCCTCTGTCAAAAGGGCTGCTAAAATGTTTTGCTCGCAAGGTCGCTGCATGTGTGGTTATGGATGTGGGTACTCAGACCTGTGAGCACTGCGGCCCCTCGTGATGAGTTTAGATTTTGTGGCCCCCACCCACATCGAAGTTGCCCATCCCTGGTTTAAGTTATGAGTGTGAGAGATCAATAAAGCTGTACTTTAGTAGATATTACAGTATTTACAAGGGCTGCTGGTGCTTTTACACAATCCATGCTGACCCTGTATTTTCTATGCATTTCCAACGTGTTGAGGCCATACTACCAACTTTGAGAGAATTTTGAGACGGTTGCATTTTGGTTTTCTGTGCTGTTACTCACATGATTTGAGGAACATTATTAAATATTTAACTTTGTCACACCCAATTCTAGAATAATCTGCGTCAGTGCCAAGGTGATGCACCAGAATTTTATTCTATATACATACATGTGAATGCTCCTCTTTCTCATAGTATTGGGAGAATGGCATGATTTGGAAGCACTGTTGAACAACCATAAGAGGATTTTAGATTTAGCCGCACACTTATCCACTCCAATACCCTTCTTGTTTTGCTATTCCCTTTTTTCCACTTTGCAATCTTAACTATAGCTAATCTTGTATTTATCATGTTGCAAACTGGTTATAAACTTCTAGGTCAAAGAGACTACAAAATGAGAACCCTTTATTGTTTTATGTAGATGTTTTATTTTTGTGTACATGTTTTAAATGGTTACAGTTAAACTGGGTGTGGGTCAGCAGATGAGTATTTTACCACCATTATATTGTAATGGTGAACTTTGACAGTTGATGTTATTGCAATAAGCTATGGGCACATTTCTATTCTGATTTTAGTTTAGCTATGCACTGTCATGAACTGCAAAGCTTATTCTCAGTCCAAGTTTTAAGCATGTGCTTAGAGGACTGAGTGCATCACCTTTTTGTGCTTTTACATGGATGTTTTGGGGGGAATAGTATGTCTTATCTACCCATTAATTAATGCACAATGTTAATTTTCCACATGTTGGCATTTCTATTATATCCTCTGATCTGTCCTGTCTTTCTGGTCTTTCATTGGCACAACAAGCACTCCAAATATTCCTGATGTACTGGTAATTCTGAAACGATGAGACTTAAATAAATGCCAGCTTTAACCAAAATAGTGTGTTGTTTAAAGACAATTAGGGTTGCATTTTAAGGTACTTTCTGGTGTTTTAGACCATATGTAATGGTGGAACAAACTCCCTCACGACGCCAGGACAGCGGAGTCAATCACCACCTTCCGGAGACACCTGAAACCCCACCTCTTTAAGGAATACCTAGGATAAAGTAATCCTTCTCACCCCCCCCCCCTTAAAAGATTTAGATGCACTATTGTAAAGTGGCTGCTCCACTGGATGTCATAAGGTGAACGCACCAATTTGTAAGTCGCTTTGGATAAGAGCGTCTGCTAAATGACTTAAATGTAAATGTAGCATGTCAATCTAAAATTGGCTATGAAGGGTGAGAAATATTTCAGTGTTTGTTAAATTGTACATGGTCACTTCTAAAACCGATCTACACTGAACAAAAATGTGACGTGTAGGTCCCATGTTTCATGTCCTGATTTAAAAAAAATATATATTTTTTTTACATGTTATTTTAATCCCCGAAATGTTCCACACACTAATGAAGTGTCTCTCTAAAATGTTGTGCACATTTGTTGGGGGGAGGGGGGGCTGTTTGCCATCTCCACCCATGGCTGCACTCCTGCCCAATCATGTGAAATCTATAGGTTAGGGCCTAATTTATTTATTTCACTTGACTGATTTACATATGAACTGTAAATCAGTGAATTCTTTGAAATTGTTACATTTATATTTTTATTCAGTATAAATTGAAACTGTCTTTGCTAGAATAAGACTGACTCCATATAAATGCAATGATTAATGAGATGTTCGACGAGCAGGTGTCCTTATACTTTTGGTCATGTAGTGTATGTTTATTGTAACATGTTACCTTTGGCTCGCAAACTAACCAGAATGTATGTCAAATTGAATCTCAAATATAACCATAAGGTGATGCAACCGAATTTGAAGTTGCAAGTCACGCCCCTCCCAGTTCAGTTAAGGACATAGTCATCACTACCGTGTACAGAAGTTCTGTCGTTGCATCATTTCAGGCGCTGAGGAGAATACTATTAATTCACCCCTTTGTGTCAACGACAAAGGTATGTTTCTCACTAACCTATGTTAATGCGTTTTATACATTTCAATTGAATGTGTATTTATCACGGAGTGAATCTTAACTGGTCTTTTCTATGGCCGGGTAGTTCGTGCGGCTTGACAAAGCCACATGGCACACGTTAACATTACCATGTGTGGAGCAGAGAGCGACACAGTATTTGTTTATTAATAAATGTGATGGGGACTCGCTTTGTGAAACCGGTTTTGATGTCTTAACACTAATACTACTTAGAATACACCGTTTAATACGTTGACGTCAATAGCTTTGTAAAAAAGTATCATAGTGTGGTGTGTTATAGTGTCATCTGATTAGCGAAGGTACAATATGTCCAATAGTATTTCTTCCTTCTCCATTTGTTTTACATGACCGCGGCCTTATTTCTTTGACGAGATACATTTTCCCTATACCCATCATGAGGTTGCTACAACCTAGCGTATGAATGAACGTTTATAACGTAGCTGCACACAGGTCTAGAGATGTATTTGAGGTGACAGATGGTGACATTCAATACCGCCTTGCACACTCTTGCCTGCATCTAGCTGATATAGGACGTAATGATTGGTCCAACAGTTGAAAACAGCGCCCCCGCCTAGACTGGAGGGTGGAGGGGAATACCCTGCATGTCTCTCATATGGACTGTCACGAGCAGTGACACTCATAATGACTTAAGTGCAATACAGTTGGAAAGTTATTTAAGTAAGATTTACTGGTGGATGGAATTTTTAGAGGTGCTTTAGTGGACAGTCAAGACAGTTTAAGTTTTGGATGGGCAACTGGCGGATCAATCCCCCCCCCAACTCAGTCGGTGTTTCAATTTACTGTTGAGAGTTATAGTATACTGTACAAGGTGTAATTTGGTTGTGAATCAGCAGTTATGTCATTCACTCAATTAGCCTGCGTCAGCTAACATTTTTTAGATAAATTAGCTGGCTAGACTATCTAAACTTATCATAGTCAAATTACAGTCTGGGGGGTCCCCCATTGATTTTGTTAGTCACTCTCACTCAGATGGCACATTAACTGCAAATGTTTCTTTCCGACCATGTCAAAATGTGTAGAATTGCAGGAAATTAACGACAACATTTTCTCTCCCCTGTCAAAAGGGCTGCTAAAATGTTTTGGTCGCAAGTTCGCTGCATGTGTGGTTATGGATGTGGGTACTCAGACCTGCGAGCACTGTGGCCCCTCGTGATGAGTTCAGATTTTGTGGCCCCCACCCAAAAGTATGGTATGATAGTGTGATGTGTTATAGTTTCCTATCTGATTAGCAAAGGTGCACTATGTCCATTTCTATTTCTGCATATTGGACGACTGTCATTCATATTCCATTTACCCAGTTCAATGTAACAGCGATAGGTATAGCTACTGTTGATAATGGGATATGTAGATAGGGCGAGTCGGTCAAGGATCGATTCAGACAAGGTGGTAAATTGTATGACAAGCGACAGTTTATTCAGAGTAAAGATATCTGGTACAACGTTTCCGGGCTCATTCATTTGGCTCACAAGGAACCAGCAGAAAGAAGCCCCGATAACAGATTGCAAGCATGTTATGTACAGTACAGAAAGTAGGTTGAGTCTGGAAGTCCCGGTCTTTTGGTTGGCCACAGTTGAGGTGTTGTCTTCTTGGATTGGTCCTGTTGAGCCGTCCGTCGTTCCTCCGGGTCTCGTCGGGCTGTTCTCAGTCACACAATGTTCGGCTAGGAAGGAGATTGTGTGCTTGTGTCTGCAAGTCAAGGCTGTGTCTCTTCCTCCCAATGTGTGGGTGTATGTCTTATCTGTGTGTCCTCGGCAGTTAGTGTGTGTATGTGTGTGTGCTGTGTGTGTGTGGGTGTGGAAGCTATCCTGTATGGGACCTAACATGTTTCACTGTGAAAATACGTTGTCTCAGTTATAGCAATGTAATAGCAATAAGCTGGTCATTTGCATAAGAAATAGCACTTCCTTACACTACTACTACGTGATACTCACATTTTCCTTATACCCATCATGAGGTTGCTACAACCTAGCTTATTAATGAACGTTTATAACGTAGGTGCACACAGGTCGAGAGACGGATGCAAACGAGAGTTTCTATTGGACAAATTCAAGTATGTTAATCCCCGTTTTGTTCCGTTTGCTTCCATTTAAGATACTTTTTTTTCAACAGAATCCACGGAATGAATCCACCACTGATCATGCGTAAACACACAGCCACGTATTTCTTGCGTTTTATTCCTTCTGTGCGCTCCTCTTACCACCTCCGGTCGCTTGTGGACTTCAATGAACAACACATCAGCTGTATGTGATCAGGCAAAAAAAAAAAACGTTCCAAGTCAAACCACCACACACAGCCTGCATCGTTGTCACCATATTAGCTAAAGTAACGTCCTAGACAACATGGCTCATTGAACTAATGTGTTAGTAAACCCACTACAATCATGCAGTAACTTTACAGTGTCGGGCCCCGGTGGCAATACATTAGTAAAACCACAAGCTTACCTTGACTTGGAAGAGTTCCAGTGTTGTGTTAGTCATAGCCAGCTAGCTAACATAGCATCCTGCTGTTTGGGCGGAGTGTTTCAGTAGGCTAAACTAGCTAGCTGTATTTGCTAGCTAAGTAAGTGAAACTGTCATTTTTTTCCCCACTTTCAATCTCTATACATTTCTCTCTTGCTTCTCCTTAATTTTCATTGTCTTTCTCTCTCTTTGAGTCAACTACTCACCACATGCATTGCAATGCTAGCTAGCTATATCTTATGCTTTCAGTACTAGATTAATTCTCTGATCCTTTGATTGGGGGGACAACATGTCAGTTTGTGCTGCAAGAACCCTGATAGGTAGGAGGACATCCTCCGGAGGTTGTTATAATTACTGTGTAAGTCTTGTAAGGGGTTAGAACCAAGAGCCTCCTAGATTAAAAAAAAGTCAATGTACCCAGAGGAGGACAGAAGCTAGCTGTCCTCCGGCTACCTCATTGTGCTACCCTACAGAGTGCTGTTGAGGCTACTGTAGACCTTTGCAAAATAGTGTGTTTTGATCATTAATTGGTGGCGTGATTATATTTAGTATTGTTTTATCTAAAAAGGATAACTTTTTACATGTTTGACTATTTTTATGAAATTCACTGAGGATGGTCCTGCCCTTCCTCCTGATGAGCCTCCACTGGTTGAAAGGTTGTAAAGAACAGATACGAAAGGGGCACTAGTCTCTGGACCATCTTCTCTTTTCTTTGTGGCATGTATTTATTACACCCTCTCCCTCTTTCTATCTCCCCTGCCCCGCTCTCTCCAGCCCCAGGATGTGTGGTATATGGGCCTTGTTTGGCAGTGATGAGTGCCTGTCGGTTCAGTGCACCAGCGCTATGAAGATTGCCCACCGGGGCCCTGACGCCTTTCGCTTTGAGAACATCAACGGCTTCACTAACTGTTGTTTCGGCTTCCATCGCCTGGCTATTGTAGACCAGCTGTATGGCATGCAGCCCATCCGCATCAAGAAGTTCCCCTACCTCTGGCTTGTCTACAACGGAGAAATCTACAACCACCATACGGTAGGTCTAGCCTGGAATCCACATTGTTTCACATATCCCAGGCTCAATAGATTTGCAAACACCACAGTAGTTATGGCCCATAGACATAAGGTATAGCCTGGAATACAGATTGTGTTACTGTTTTATGTCACAAATCCCAGGCTATGGTAGGAGATCTACAAATCACACCGTAGTTACGGCCCATAGACATATAGTAAGATATTGCCTGAAATCCAAACTTCTGGGCTCCAGGCTACTGTAGGAATGGAGATGGTACCAGGGCTCAAGGAACCCTAGTATCTGGCCAAGTTTTGGTGTGGAACGTATTGAGTTTCTACTTGCAGGTCACGAAGCAGGGATATAGTATGGCTTTAGGCCAGTTAACTCCTCCTTTCTTAAAAAGGTACTATTTCTATGCCAAATAGACTTATGTGGCCAAAGAAGTTAAGTAAACTTTTGTTAATGTGAGTTTGTGAAAACAGGGAGGGAAGAAAGTCGTAATATCTTCAAAGATCATATTGATAATGGTATTATCTGTCTTAAAAAAATGGCATTAAATTATTATCTCATCTTTTGTAGTGTAATATTTGTGTTGTGGAGAAATGACCAGGCAGGAGTACAGTTTTCGTTTAGTCAAAACCCCTCGTACTCTACAGTTCCCGGCACCCCAATGCGCATGTGCATTTCCTATTAGGTGTAGTAACTAAACACTGCCGTAATGCATTACTGCTCAGTAACAGCACAGTAACTTATATAAACAGATGTAGATCCCAGATACTACACTCCTCCCCCATAGTGTTTAACTCCCAGAGAACAAGGTAAATATGTTAGCTAACTACTAATGCAATATCTGAACAATGCATTCTTAAACATTTTTCAACTACTGGGTTGAAGCAGACTTTTCAGAGCCCAGCACAAATCCAGGGGATTATTCTGCCCCGAAGATGGAGTTTGTGTCCTAATAACTAACCCAGGTAATGTCCTTTTTCTTTCCTTTTATCTAGGACATATTAAAGTGTTTGTTTTACTGTCTGTTACCTCCTTAACCAGCTCAACTCACAGGTCAAGCTTTTGAGGTGCCCTTCGATGTCGAATAGGATATCTCCGCTCCTCCTGGGCTTCCTGTGGTGTGCCAGGTTCGGGTGGAAGGTCAGGCTCTGTCTCTCCTGTACATCCACAGTCAGGAGAATAGTCCTGGGGGTCGTTATTGTTCTTGTTCTCTCGGCATGTCTCTGCTGGGGCGTTGGACCGTAGGCAGATGATCCACATGAACGTTGACCTGGCGATGACCATCAATCTTGTATCCGAGATACTCAACTGAGTCCTGGAGGAACTCACACTTGCTGCGTTTCATTCTCACTCTGTATTTCTCCAGTCTTGACATCACTTTGTCCAGCACTACCAGGTGCTCTCCAATGGTTGGTGCTGACACGAGGATGTCGTCCATGAAGCACACAACATGGTCTATACCGTCCAAGATCTGATCCGTTTGTTGGAATATCGCTGGAGCTGTCGAGATTCCATAGGCCAAGCGATTGAATCTGAATAGCCCCTTCTGTGTATTGATGGTCAGATACTGTTCTGACTCCGGATCCAGCTTCAGTTGCTGATAGGCGAATGCCAGGTCCAGCTTACTGAAAACCTTCCCACCAGCTAGAGTGGCAAACAGATCTTCAGCGTTTGGTAGTGGATATTCCTCTGGTAGTATGCAGCGATTTACTGTGACCTTGTAGTCACCGCACATTCTGACGGTCTTGTCTTTCTTTGGGACTACAACAATTGGAGCGGCCCAGTTGCTCCTCGCTACTTTCGTGATTATGTTATTCTTCTGTAGGCTGTCCAGTTCCTTCTCTACTGCTTCCTTAAGAGCACAGGGAACTGGACGTGGTTTGTGAAAGATAGGCTTGGTTCCTTCTTGCACTCTGACTTTTGCTGTGAAGTCTTGTATTTCACCGTAGCCATCTTTGAAAAGTTATTTGTGCTTCTCCAGCATGTTAGTGAGTGTAGCCTGACTCACTGGTTTGTCATTTCTCAGACTGAAGATTTCTCCCCAGTTCAACTTGATCTTTTGTAGCCAGTTTCTGCCTAGCAAGGCTGATTTTTCTCCTTTAACAATGACAAGCGGTAGCGTCCACTCCTTCCCCTCATACCGGACTGGTACCTGGATCTGCCCTAACACAGGAATAGTGTCACCAGTGTATGAAGAAAGGCGGATGGACGCGGGCTGAAGAGGGCACTCTTTCAGTTTTTCATTGTAGAGTCTCTCTGGAACCAGAGATACAGACGCTCCGGTGTCCAGCTGCATTTTTACTGGTTTTCCCACTAACTCCATGTTGAGAGAGATTCCATCTTTTAGTTGTTGAGCTGTGTACACTGTGAACAGTTCCACCACTGTTTCAGTTGTACCTTCCTCTTCTTGTGCTGCGTCTGACACTTTGTGTGCTCTTGCTGTGCGTTTTGAGGCCTTACACACTCTCTGTAAATGTCCAACCTTTCCACAATTGTGGCACTTTTCATTTTGGAATCGACATTCACTGTGCTGATGATTATCTCCCCCACATCTGTAGCAACTTGTCTTAAACCTTTGAGATGTGGGCTGCTTTGTTCTTGTGTAACCTTGACGACGGGACTGAAAAAAGTGACTTTTGTGAGCTTTTTTCACCACGTGCATCACTGACCTTGTGAACACCTTTCTGACGTTCTGCATGTCCCGATAGCTCAATAGTATCCCTGTGGGCAAGCTCGAGTCCAAGTGCTATTATCACAGGCTTTCTTAAAGGTCAGGTCCTTCTCTGACAGGAGCCTTCTGTGATATGCTTCACCTGTGAGACCACATACAAACTTGTCTCAGAGAGTATCATCAAGAAATCGTGCAAACTCGCATGTACTTGCCAGCCTTTTCAAAACAAGGATGTAGTCAGCCACGGTTTCCCCTTGACTCTGGTGACGTTGGTAAAATCTGAAACGTTCTGCAATGAGAATTGGCTTAGGCTTGAAATACCTTAAGAGTTTCAGTCAGTTCTGCATAGTTCATCTCCACTGCTTTCATTGGTTCAATGAGACCTTTCAGCAATCCATAGTTGGGTCCCAAAACACTGAGAAATACATCTGCTTTCTTTCCATCTTTGATTTCATTTGCAGCCAGCCAACGCTCAAAACGCTCCAAATAGGAATCAAACTCTGGTACTCGACCAATGGTTGCCATTTTCACCGTTAATTGTTCAGTTTCCTTATTCCTTTGTATTCCTTAATTTTAATCTAATTCTTCACTTCATAAGTTTCTGCAATTACTTCATTCACTGCACTCATTTGTGTTACGTTCCTTTTTTTTTTTTTCTTGCCAATATTTCTCCACTGAGATCGCCTAATTTCAATGGGTTCAATGAGGCGGTTTTTAACGACCAGAAGGCAGTGTCGCTATTCTGGACTCCAATAGTCTTGCTACTTGGCAGCTCCTGAATACTGTGCTAGCAGTGCTTAGCCTTCTCTACTGGCGAAAGAAAATAAAAAATAACTGACGAATTACATAATTATTTTGAGTTTCATTATTCACGCAAAATTCTTCCCTTCAAGCAATGTCCGTTTATATAGTTTAATCACCTCGTTGCCACTGTAATATTTGTGTTGTGGAGAAATGACCAGGCAGGAGACGGGAGTACAGTTAGTTTTCGTTTAGTCAAAACCCCTCGTGCTCTACAGTTCTTGGGTGTGTGCTTAGGGTCGTTGTCCTGTTGGAAGGTGAACCTTCACCCCAGTTTGAGTTCCAGAGCACTCTGGGGCAGGTTTTCATCAAGGATCTTCCTGTACTTTGCTCCGTTCATCTTTGCCTCGATCCTGACTAGTCTCCCATTCCCTGCTGCTGAAAAATGCAAATTGGTGCCAGATTTCCTCCAGATGTGACACTTGGCATTCAGGCCAAGGAGTTCTATCTTGGTTTCATCAGACCAGAGAATCTTGTTTCTCATGGTCTGAGAGTCTTTAGGTGCCTTTTGGTAAACTCCAAGCGGGCTGTCATGTGCCTTTTATTGAGGAGTGGCTTCTGTCTGTCCACTCTACCGTAAAGGCCTGATTGGTGGAGTGCTGTAGAGATGGTTGTCTTTCTGGTAGGTTATCCGATCTCCACAGAGGAACTCTGAAACTCTGTCAGAGTGACCATCAGGTTCTTGGTCACCTCCCTGACCAGGGAAGGCTCTTCTCCCCCAATTGCTCTGTTTGGCCAGGTAGCCAGCTCTAGAAAGAGTCTTGGTGGTTCCAGACTTCTTCCATTTAAGAATGATGGAGGCCACTGTGTTCTTGGGGACCTTCAATGAAGCAGAAATGGTTTGGTACCCTTCCCCAGATCTGTGCCTCAATACACAATCCTGTCTCAGAGCTCCACTGACAATTTCCTGAACCTCATGGCTTAGTTTTTGCTCTGACATGCACTGTCAACTGTGGGACCTTATATAGACAGGTGTGTGCCTTTTTCAAATCATGTCCAATCAATTGAATTTATCACAGGTGGACTCCAATCAAGTTGTTGAAACATCTCAAGGATGATCAATGGAAACAGAATGCATCTGAGTTCAATTTTGATTCATAGCAAAGGGTCGCTTTGTCATTATGGGGTATTGTGTGTAGATTGCTGCGGATTTTAAAAATGTGATCCATTTTAGAATAAGGCTGTAACCAACATAACAAAATGTGGAAAAAATCAAGGGGTCTGAATACTTTCCTAAGGCACTGTAAGTATGAAAATACCCTCAAATAAAAGGGGACATTCTGTACTGTCGTCTCATATGCTGGAATATAGAGCCCAGTGGTGTAAAGTACTTACGTAAATAAATTAAAGTACTTACAAAGTCGTTTTTTTACTTTGATACATTTCTAAAGAATTTACATTGTGAATGCTTAGCAGGACAGGAAAATGGTCCAATTCACTCACTTATCAAGAGAACAACCCTGGTCATCCCTACTGCCTCTGATCTGGCAGACTCACTAAACACAAATGCTTCGTTTGTAAATTATGTCTGAGTGTTCCTCTGGCTGTCCTTAAATAATAATAAAAAACAGAAAATTGTGCCGTCTGGTTGCTTAATATAAGTCATTTGAAATTATTTAGACTTTTACTCTTGATTCTTAAGTTATGTATATTTTAGCAATTACATTTACTATTGATGCTTAAGTATATTTAAGACTAAATAGTTTTTACTGGGTGACTTTTACTTGAGTCATTTTCTATTAAAGTATCTTTACTTTTACTCGAATAGGATGATTGGGTACTTTTTCCACCTCTGATAGAGCCAAATTAAAAGTTTTTGCTTCACTGTCCAAATAAATATGTTGGTGAGTGTATGTCATGAGCATGTATGACCACTTGTAATGTCTTATGTCTCATAATAATCCTAATACCTTTCTCCATCTTCCTCCTTCTTTAGCTGAAGGAGCGTTTTGAGTTTACTGACTACCAGACCAAAGTAGATGGTGAGATCCTGCTTCACCTGTATGAGCGCTTCGGCATTCAGAAGATGGCGTCCCTATTGGATGGAGTGTTCGCCTTCGTCCTCCTGGACACAGCCAATAGGAAGGTTTTCCTGGGGAGGGATACGTATGGCGTGCGGCCTTTGTTCAAACTACTGACTGACGACGGCTTCCTGGCTGTGTGCTCCGAGGCAAAAGGTGAGAGGGGACTACTTACTTGATATCTCCATTGGGGTTGAGCTGTTTTGGTTGCTACACAAGTGGATTAAAGAACAATACCTATTCAGGATAGTATAGGATGAACTTTGTCACAGAGTGTAGAAAAAAAATGAACTACTCAACTCTATTGCTATTCAATGGAAATTCACTCGGTCAAGTACAATTGTAACAAAATGATAAGATGTTGTTTCTAGTGTGTAACAACAGTGTTACTACACAGGTATGATAACAACTTCATGTAAAGTGTTTCCATGTTTGTTCTTAAACACATGCTTTTTCTGTTTGTTCCCAGGTCTGACTGATATCACCCACTCAATGTCCTCACCTCCTAAGATCACTCCATTCCTCCCAGGACACTTTGAGGTGTTTGACCTGAAGCCCACAGGGAAGGTAGGGTCTATTCAGATGGACCGCTTCCACTGCTGCACCCAGGAGCCCAACCACGCTGCCTATGACACAGTAGAGAGGCTCCCCTCAGGTACACACCCATCCATAGTATTTCCATAATGTCAGCATCATGATTGACAGCGGCCAAGGTTACAGATTATTTAACTGTGCCACTACCTGTCGCTAGCTATCAGTGAAAGATGACAGATGTTGTTTGACACATAAGATGAAGAGAAGAATGGGTCACTGATTGTTCTTTTAGGATGCAGGTTTTTGGTATTAAGGGTATTGCCATGAATGAAGCCTGTTGTCCAACTGAAATCATTGTAGTCACTGACAATGGGAGTTGGATGTGTAGTATGCTAGAGTTGATTTGCTGGTCTTCAACCATTCAGTTGACTGGTCCATGTGTGATGACAGTAAGATCTCTTGCTGTCCTCTAGGTTTTGTCCCAGAGACAGTGAAGAGCAACATCCGGGCTTTGTTTGAGAACGCTGTCCGGAAACGCCTCATGGCCCACAGGAGGATCGGCTGTCTTCTCTCAGGTACAAATAATGATTATTACAGAGTATGTTTGCCTCTTTGTGTAGTGTCACACATGAACGCTTGTGCCTTGAGTTAGTAATGCTTGAGGTCTTTTACTTGTTGTTTTCACTAATGCTTGTCTGTGCAAATACATCAATGATAATACATTCTTATTATCTTTACACCATAGGTCAAATTAAACGTGTGATAATCTAGTAAATGAGGTGTATGACTGTTATTATATATTTCTATCAGGTGGTTTGGACTCTAGTCTGGTGGCAGCTACGCTGGTTAAACTGGCCAAAGAGGAGAAGTTGAAGTACCCCATCCAGACCTTCGCTATCGGGGCTGAAGACAGCCCAGACATTCTGGCTGCTCGCAAGGTGAGTGAGGCTCTCTCCAGCCTCCATAGAGAGACTCTGCCTTATAATATAATGATGATTTTATTGTTATGGAACGGGTTGGGTAGGTCTTAGGAGCATGATTAGACACTCTCACTTCTACACTCCATCCCCAGGGGGGCAGCAGCAACTGGATCCAGGTGCTCTGTCAAGCCTTGATGAAGCCCATAGGTACAGGCAATCGGGTTGAGCGTGAATGATTCAGAGAGAGGTGGCCATAGAGCCCCTCGGCCTGCAAGTCTTTATTTTTTTGTTTTAGTTAACCTTTTCAGTTTTGGAGCGGTCTTATGAAGTTTATTTTTGTAAATATATATTTTGGTCACCCTTTTCAACAACAAATAATAATCTGCTTGGGCTAGCTGACCCATAGGACTCAGGACTGAGCTGGCCCTGGATCCCTGTAAGTTTGCTGTCTTCTGAGCGCATGTACATACAGCACTGACCTCATACGCTGATTTCTCACATAGTTGCACATCTTACATCAAGTTACAGACCAGTTAACTAGGCCTAAGAATTGAAGACTTAGCGAGCGCAACAATATTAGCAGGCTAGTTAATCAGTTTCGTAACAAAAAAACTTCATAATCAGTAATAATCTAACTTTATTTTTGTATCACCTTTTACCCAATACATTACAGCTCCCAGGGCATTACAAAGGAGCAAAGACTCCTTTGTGAAGAAGCCTGTGAAGTCATTGCTCCCTGTAATTGTAAAAGAGTATGTGTTCTCAATAAACTGAAGGCAATACATAGATAGAACATGAATGAATGTCTTGGTGAATGCCTTGTGTTGTTCCAGGTGGCGTCCTACATCGGCAGTGAGCACCACGAGGTGAACTTCACCACTGAGGAGGGTCTCAAAGCCGTGGAGGAGGTCATATTTCACCTGGAGACCTATGACATCACCACCATACGCGCCTCTGTCGGTGAGAGAGCACACTGTCCCATTGAAGATGAATTAATAGGCTATGAGAATGACACATTTGTGAAATACCGAGACACCAGACAGCTTCTTTGTACCTTGTCAATGTGCCCAATGACCTGGACAAAGGGAGTCTGGACAGGCTGCATTCCCTTTCCTCCTGATTGGCTGGATTGAATCCCAGTGGAATCCTGGGAGATTAGTGAGTGTGGCCTGTAAAAGCCTGTCAATAGAGAGAAGCAATCAGCCAGACCTTGGCCTAATATGTTGATGAAATACGTGGTTCAGTTTGTCTAGTACAATTGAACAGTCCCAAAAGTGCAAACTTGAAGTAAAGACCAAAGTTCATGTGATGATCAGTTTACTTTCATTTACTTTTTTCCTGCTAAATACAGATGGTTTTATTTGTCTCTAAATGGTGCGATAAGCTTTTTTATAAGAAATTTACAGTATATTTGGCAAGGCTTAAGTTATAGCCAAGGGAGTACTTCAACTCAATTCTGTTTCCAATAATCCTTTCTCATTCTGCAGGCATGTACCTAGTGTCAAAGTATATCCGTGAGAAGACTGACAGCGTGGTGATCTTCTCTGGGGAAGGCTCTGACGAGCTGACACAAGGATACATCTACTTCCACAAGGTACTGTAAGTCTGTTCCACATCAGAGATGTGTCGTTCTTTCCCCCTCACCAAATTTCATGTACCAGACAGTGTTGTTTTGACTGCAGTAGTCAATTCAGGAAGTGCAGGAATTGAAAATATTTATTAGAAATCAATGGGAAATTCCTGGTTTGACTTAATTGAAATTGGAATTGAACCCAACCCTGGAACCAGTTGTTATGTCTGGGAATATGAGCTGAGTTGTTGTGTTTCCTGTTCCAGGCTCCCACTCCCAAGGCAGCAGCAGAGGACAGTGTTCGTCTGTTGAAGGAGCTGTACCTGTTTGACGTGCTCAGAGCAGATCGCACCACCTCTGCACATGGGTAGGGGCATCAACCTATTTTTCAATACATTCATTCATTTTTACATCCATTCCTCAAACTTGTCAGACCGCTATCTGCTCTTTCTTTCTTTCTTTCCTTTCTTTCCTTTCTTTCCTTTCTTTCTTTTTCTTTTCAGAAGCTATAGGTTTAATACAGAAGATCTAGGATTCTGACTTTCCTCTTCTCTCTACAGTCTAGAGCTGAGAGTGCCTTTCCTGGACCACAGGTTCACAGCATACTACCTTTCCCTGCCTGAGGAGATGAGGCAACCTAAGGTCAGTTTTCTCAGCCTTATCACCATATGCTCACTATCCCAACCTCCCTATCCCCTACATTTGTCTCTGATGAGATAATGGAGTATGAAATCGGAAGTAATGTACTGTTAGGTTCTAAATAAGAGTAAAAACTGACGGATAACTATGAAAAGCTCAAACCAAGTTTATTCACCCAATGGGTCAGACAGACGCACAGACAAAGACATGTTCCCACCAGCCCAAGTATATCTACCCCACGTTAGGTGAAGTCTCCTTCCCTCTAAACTTTACATCTTTATTGCTAGGCAGGAAGCGTAGTGATGTGGGTAATAAACTGTTCCTTCTCCCTTAATGTGACCTGACCTCGGCCCCCATTCCTCACTAATCCACAGCTCTCCACTCTGATCAATGACCACATCCATGTGATTGCCTTTCCCTTACTCAGTAACATTCCAAGGCCCTAGCTCATATCCATCCTTAATTGACCCCACCATATACATTCCTCCTACAGATTACCATTAACTTCTGGTGTAGCAAGTCCTTTCCATAGGATACCTGATGTCTAACAATAACATAAACGGTCTTCAATGCCCTTTCTCTCCCTCAGTGTCATGAATAAGGATATTTCATATTTTCACGTTTAGAAGTCAGAACCCATCAGTATTATTGCAAAATAGGAAAAGATGTCTATTGAGTGATTGTAAGTGTTGTGTATCCAAATCAGAGTCCTTGCAATAAAAATCTGTCTCTAAACATGTAAAGGGTTCCAGTGCTATAATTCCAAACACAGTTCAGTTTGACTGAGGGATGTGTTGTGTAACCAGGATGGAGTGGAGAAGCACCTCCTCAGAGACTCATTTAAAGGTCTGAACCTGATCCCAGACGAGATCCTATGGCGGCGTAAAGAGGCCTTCAGTGACGGAATGATGTCTGTCAAGAAGTCCTGGTACAACAGCCTGCAGGACCAGATGGAGTCTGAGGTATTTTTGTATTTGTATTATTATGGATCCCCATTAGCTGCTGCAAAAGCAGCAGCTACTCTTCCTGGGGTCCAGCCAAATTAAGGCAGTTTATACCATTTTCAAACATTACAATACATTCACAGATTTCACAACACACTGTTCCCTCAGGCCTCTACTCCACCACAACCGCATATCTACATTACTAAATCCATGTGTATGTATAGTGTTGTCGTGTGTGTGTGTATGCACGTGTCTGACAATGTTTGTTGCTTCACAGTCCCGCTGGTCCATACGTGTAAAAAAAAAAAAAAAAATGTTTAAATCTAATTTTACTGCTTGCGTCAGTTTCTTGATGTGGCATATAGTTCCATTGTGTCATGGCTCTATGTATTACTGTGTATCTCCCATTGTCTGTTCTGGACATTGGGACTGTGGCATGTTTTGTGGGGTATGCATGGGTGTCCGAGCTGTGTGCCAGTAGTTTAGACAGACAGCTCGGTGCATTCAACATGTCAATACCTCTCATAAATAAAAGTAGTGATGAAGTCAATCTCTCCTCCACTTTCAGCCAGGAGAGATTGACATTCATATAATTCTGGGCGGCAGGGTAGCCTAGTGGTTAGAGCGTTGGACTAGTAACCGAAAGGTTGCAAGTTCGAATCCCTGAGCTGACATGGTACAAATCTGTTGTTCTGCCCCTGAACAGGCAGTTAACCCACTGTTCCTAGGCCGTCATTGAAAATAATAATTTGTTCTTAACTGACTTGCCTAGTAAAATAAAGGTAAAATAAAAATAAAATATATTATTAATATTATCTTTGTACATCCAAGGGCCAGCTGTGCTCCTCTTGTTCTGAGCCAATTGCAATTTTCCTAACACTCCTTTTTTGTGGCACCTGACCACACGACTGAACAGTAGTCCAGGTGCAACAAAACTAGGTGCCTTTAGGACCTGTCTTGTTGATAGTGTCGTTAAGAAGGCAGAGCATCACTTTATTATGGACAGACTTCTCCCCATCTTAGCTACTACTGTATCAATATGTTTTGACCATGACAGTTTACATTCTAGTGTTACTCCAAGCAGTTTAGTCATCTCAACTTTCTCAATTTCCACATGATTTATTACAAGATTTAGTTGAGATTTAGGGTTTAGTGAGTGTTTTGTTCCAAATACAATGCTTTTAGTTTTAGAAATATTTCGGGCTAACTTATTCCTTGCTACTCACTCTGAAACTAACTGCAGCACTTTAAGCGTTGCAGTCATTTCAGTCGCTGTAGTAGCTGACGTGTATAGTTTTGAGTTATCCGCATATATAGAAACTCTGGCTTTACTCAGTCAGTGGCATGTCGTTAGTAAAAATGAAAAAAAGCAAGGTACACATACACGCAGTCATACACACACACAGCAGGCTTGCATGTTCACACACACACAGGCACGCTGGCACATGACATATACACACCCACACACACACATTCTGACTCCTTCTTTCACTCCTCCAAGGTGAACGACTTCCAGCTGGAGAAGTCTCCTAAGACGTTCCCGTTCCTCCCTCCCAGAACCAAAGAGGCGTACTTCTACCGCCAGGTGTTTGAGAAGCTTTACCCGGGCCAAGCTGAGTGGCTCAGCCACTACTGGATGCCCCGCTGGGTCAATGCTACAGACCCCTCAGCCAGAACCCTCTCCATCTACAAGCCTGACAAGGACAAGTGATACAGAAACAACAGTGGCTCTTTTCCAGTGTCCTCACTTGCGTAGCACTTAGAGTGAAGCAGTCTATTGAGCATGCATGCATTCTAAGTGGTATGCTAGTATGGATATTGGAACGTAGACTGTGTCAGCTGTCAATCAATCACTTGTGCCATTATTACTACACCTCATCTTCACACCATTACTACACCTCCCCTTCACCACATACCTATCTGGAAACAGTCTGATGCTAAAGTTGTGATTTTTATGGAATTTTGGGTAACGATTAGGCTTACTTTTCATGCAAATGGTCACGGTTATTGTAATTTTTGTTTAAAAATGGTTTGACCTTGTAACGCTTCATAATGCATCTTTAGATAAGTCATATCTAATTAGCTACGATAAACCTAACGAATAGAACACAGCATTGGTGACATTCCTGTTTCAAAAACGAATGGATTTGACCTCTTGGAACTTTTGGAAATGAAACTTCTCCCAACCGTGCCGTTCCGCTCATAAAATGATTACTAACTTTACCCATTTCATGTAAAACTGCTATTGGGTAAATTATTTCTACTTTAATATAAAGTTGAATCCCCCTTTTCCTAAAATGAATTTATTAAGACTATTTTTTTAGTTCACGTTATTGACCATAATTGTCGGTTACACAATTATGCAATACTTATGGCAGCTCTATGGAGTTCTATCAAGCTCTAGTACTTAACCAGTGTTAATTACAGTTACAGGGTCAGTACTGATTTGGGAAACTGCTGTTTCACTAGGAATAGTTGATAATGTTGGAAGACTGGAATGATGCTGTAGGCCATCTATCTTGAATTCAGTAGCACTACTGTAATGCTTTCATCGATTATAGTACCATATGGTGATTACATAGTACATTTTATTACATCTAAATTACATACATATTTTAACAGCTTCAGACATTGGCTAAACCTTAACATGATATTTAACTGTTCCTAATGAGTGCTTTTTACTGTCATTTACATTAAGTTAGATGCATATAACCGGTACTGCAATTGTCCTTTTGCATCTTACCCAGACAGGGAGTAGGCTGTAATAGGTTCAATTCCGTGCAAAAAGATGTCATGATTATGTCACAGGAGACAATAGACAGGATAGCTTTTAGGTATAGATCAGTTGCGGTCAGTGCCGTTCTATTTCAGCATGTTGGATGACTGTCATTCATATTCCATTCAGCCAGTTCAATGTAACAGCGATAGGTTCAGCCTACTACGTGCTTGTCATATTTTCCCTATACCCATCATGAGGCTGCTACAACCTAGCTTATGAATTAACGTTTATAACGTAGCTGCACACAGGCCTAGAGACATATTTGAGGTGACAGATGGTGACATTCAATACCGCCTTGTACACTCTGTCCAGCATCTAGCTGATATAGGACGTAATCATTGGTCCAACAGTTGAAACAGCGCCCCCGCCTAGACTGGAGGGTAACACCCTGCATGGCCTGGGTCTCATATGGACTGTCACTATCAGTGACACTTGCAATGTCTAACAATGACACAACTCTGTTTCTCCCCGTTTTGTTCCGTTCGCTTACTTTTTAAGAAACGCGTTTCAACAGAATCCGCTGAATGAATACACCACTGATCACGCGTAAACACACAGCCACGTTGTATTTCTTCTCGCATCTGCGCGCTCCTCTTCCCGTCGCTTGTGGACTTCAATGCACAACACATCAGCTGTATGTGATCAGGCAAAAAAAAACTTTCCAAGCCAAACCACCACACACAGCCTGCATCGTTGTCACCATATTAGCTAAAGTAACGTCCTAGTCAACATGGCTCATTGAACTAATGTGTTAGTAAACCCACTACAATCATGCAGTAACTTTACAGTGTATAGTCAGTAAGCAGTTACACCGTCTGGCCCCGGGGGCAATAATTTAATAAAACCACAAGCTTACCTTGACTTGGAAGAGTTCCAGTGTTGGATAGCCATAGCCAGCTAGCTAACATAGCATCCTGCTGTTTGGGCGGAGTGTTTCAGTAGGCTAAACTAGCTAGCTGCATTTACTAGCTAAAAAACGACACTCTATATACACTTCTCCTGCAAATTTAAGAAATTAATTTGTTCAAAACTGTTAAACTATTGTCTTTCTCTCTCTTTGAGTCAACTATGCACCACATGCACTGCAGTGCTAGCTAGCTATAGCTTATGCTTTTAGTACTAGATTAATTATCTGATTCTTTGATTGGGTGGACATCATGTCATTTTGTATTTGTATTGATTATGGATCCCCATTGCTGCAAGAGCTCTGATAGGGAGGAGGACATCCTCCAGAGGTTGTTATAATTACTGTGTAAGTCTATGGAAGGGGTTGAGAACCATGAGCCTCCTAGGTTTTGTTTTGAAGTCGATGTACCCAGAGGACTGAAGCTAGCTGTCCTCCTGCTACACCTTGGTGCTGCCCTACAGAGTGCTGCTGAGTCTACTGTAGACCTTCTTTGCAAAATAGTGTTTTAATCAATTATTTGGTGAGTGCTTATATTTATTATAGTATTGTTTCATCTAAAAAATATTTACTTAAAAAGGTTATACTTAAAAAAAAAATGAAATTCACTGAGGATGGTTCTCCCCTTCCGCCTCTGAGGAGCATCCCCTGGTATAGATGGTATAGACATTCTCCTGTTCTTTACCCAACCTGATAAAGAGAAGTACCCCAATTCAACTCATGTCTTTTAAACATTTTAAATGGCAGAACAGAATTATGATGAAACTTTGTAATGCTTTGATCAATCCCCAAGGTTCTTTCTTTGAACATTTCTTATTGAAAAGGATAATGCTCAACACTCACTCACCATTAAAAAAGTAGTATTTTATTGAAGCAACTATAAAAGCTTGACTATTGGGCCATATTCATAACAACATGTTTTCACCCCCTTTGCTCTGATTTGGGAGGGCCAAATCAGAGCAAAGACCATGACATGGTGTAATAGTGGTCTATAAACCATAATAAAGTGTGTGTGCGTGGATGTGTGTTTTTGTATTTATGTGAGGGTTCTTGCGTGAGTGTGTCGTTGAGATAACAATAGAATGTGTTACAGATTGAATGTCAAGCTGGGAACAACGTGATTCAATTGAAGACAAAACATACTTGAGACAGACTCGTATAATGGGTTACAATTACTTAAGGAAAATAGTGAAACCAAAAGACACACTGGAAGTTGGATGCTAACCATAGTGCATTTGATTGCACTTTGTTTTCTCAACTACGATCCATCTAGAGTCTAGGCTGATGGAAATGTATGAAACTACAGCATTAGATGTCTAAAGTGATGTACATAATGCTATGTGTCTGTCTACTGTATTTCATCCTAACCACTACTGATATAAAAAGTGCCCCATACCCTTGACAATATCTATCTGATGTTTGTTTTTTTGTGTGTGTGGTCATGATATTCATGAGTTTGCATTACAATATCTGCACTAGCATACAACTTAAGTATAACGCAATATATTGGGAATGCATTCTAAGTACTATGGGTATCCTAATATGGCAAACACTGCACACTGCTGCACATGCTCCCAGGTGATATTTATTTACGTTTCGACCCTTAGGTTTTCATCAAGCATCCATATCCCAGGTGTGGGTGGAAGGTCCTATATATAGGGGCAGTACTCAGTGACATCACATCCTGAAACAGGAGGTAAATAATGTATGACAGTTTCACAATTTTAACACTCAATGTATCAAAATATATGATCATACACAGGGAATGTGATCAATATTTACAGTAATATACATACACATACAATATTCAACAAGTATTTTTTTAAACAATTTGGACATATTGAAACTATAAAAACGGTTTCAAGTCAAACTCCTCGTTGAGGCCAAGAGGAGACAGTGTGTTGAGCCTGTGTATCCAGAAGGATTCCATTTGAAGAAGTTTCCTCTCAATGTCCCCTCCCCTGCATGACATCTTGACCATTTCTATTCCAATGTATCTCAGAGAACCAATAGGAAGTCCAGCTTGTACAAAATGAGTAGCAACAGGATGTTTTGTCTCACCTGTCCGTATATTGCTGCAGTGCTCACTGGTCCGTGTCTTAAGGCTTCTATGGGGTTTCCCTGTGTAAGACGGGCCACAAGGACATTTCAACATGGAAATAACAATGGTGGACATGCAGGTAATCAGACCCTTGATGTTAAATCTTTGTCCTGTGTGGGGGTGGGTAAATGAGTTGCATTTGTACATGAAGCTGCAATGAGCATATTGGCCACATTTGTAATTATCCTCCGGAACCTTGTCCACTAAAGTTTCCCTTTTCTCTGGTGGGTAATCAGATTTAACCACAACATCTCTCACATTTGGGGGTCTTTTAAAGACCATACATGGGGGGTATTTAAAAATGGGTTTAAATTGTGGGTCAGTATGAATAATGTACCAGTGTATCCTGATAATGTCCTTAAATGCCTTCCCCAATGGTGAGTGTTGGGTAAAGCATGATGGAAGATGTGCTTTTGCTTTAGCTTTTGGTTAAAGGCTTTCCAACTGTGTTAGTCCTTCAAAACAATCATTGGCATGTTTTACCCAATTGTCTTAGTACCCCCTTTCCTTAAACCTTTGTGTGAGGTCCGTGATCTGTTTCTAATAAGAAGTATCATAGCTGCATATTCTTCTGATGCGACTGAATTTACTTTTTTCGGGAGGCTTTTAATAAGTGGACGTGGATGAAATCTGTCACCTCTGAGGAGGGTATTCCTGTCCGTATGTTTCCTATAGAGATCTGTCGAGAGGGTGGTTTTGTCCATAATAACCATCACATCAAGAAAACAGATTTGTGATAGGTCATAGTTAATGGTGAAGGTGTTTAGAGAGTTTAGAGTCATAGAGTTTAGATAAGCATGGAATTCCAAAAGTTGTTCCTGGGTCCCTGTATGGATTGCAAAAATGTCATCCAAATATCTCCGAATTAGGAGAATATTGGAGAGAAAGGGGTGAAGGTCTGGATTCAGCACCACCTGTTTTTCAAACGTTCCTAGATATAGGTTTGCATAATTAGGAGCCATAGTACTCCCTGTCGCTCTCCCTTTGGTCTGGAGGAATGTCTCCTCTGAAAAGAAGACAGTTGGAGGTTAGTGGTGATTACCTGCATGTCCACCATTGTTATTTCCATGTTGAAATGTCCTTGTGGCCCGTCTTACACAGGGAAACCCCATAGAAGCCTTAAGACACGGACCAGTGAGCACTGCAGCAATATACGGACAGGTGAGACAAAACATCCTGTTGCTGCTCATTTTGTACAAGCTGGACTTCCTATTAGTTCTCTGAGATACATTGGAATAGAAATGGTCAAGATGTCATGCAGGGGAGGGGACATTGAGAGGAAACTTCTTCAAATGGAATCTGTCTGGATATACAGGCTCAACACACTGTCTCCTCTTGGCCTTAACGAGGAGTTTGACTTGAAACCGTTTTTATAGTTTCAATATGTCCAAATTGTTTAAAAAAAACCTTGTTGAATATTGTATGTGTATGTATATTACTGTAAATATTGATCACATTCCCTGTGTATGATCATATATTTTGATACATTGAGTGTTAAAATTGTGAAACTATGTCATATATTTTTTTTACCTCCTGTTTCAGGAAGTGATGTCACTGGGTACTGCCCCTATATATAGGACCTTCCACCCCCACCTGGGATATGGATGCTTGATGAAGACCTAAGGGTTGAAACGTAAATAAATATCACCTGGGAGCATGAGCAGCAGTGTGCAGCGTTTTGCTTTCTGTTTTCCATGAGTCTGCCTACAACTCCATCACCTGTGGAAAGTGCCTGGATGTGTGTACTGTCTGTTCTTCAGTGTGAGAGGGAGGGGTTGCCCAATTTTACAACTCTGTGTGCTACTTTCTTTGTCCCTCAGAGGGTGCACCACTCCACGATATCTACATCCGTTGAACAATTTCCTTTCTTCGCTTTCACAGCATATTGCTATCGGTGAAAATAAGAAATTCACGTTCCACCAATAAAGAAAATAGTTTTAATATATCAAGCCATAATCACACACAAGTATTGTCATATCATACCATACAGCTTGGTTTTATAAACATGACAGTTTGATTTACAGTCAATTTAAACGAGAGCGTGCTCTGATAGAGCAGCATGTACCAGAGTGTGTAGTTGATTTACAGCACAATCATTTATGAGGCACTAGACAGTGGGCTTGGCAGTGCAATTTTCTACATACCCTGGGGTAGAGCTTTGCTTTGATGTTCCACGACAATAGCATTCTTTGGAACAAATGTTATGCTGATGGCACTAATACTGTGACATACATTAAATAACATTATGTTTCTGTAAAGTACGGTAGGAGTACCAGATCACACTGCGCGTGGCAAAATTCCGCAAACTTTCCCAAATGTCCCAGGATTTCCCAGAAATCCTGATCGGAGGATTCTGAGAATTTCTGGTTTACGATTTCCCTTCTGATTTAATCTTAAAACCGGGATTTCCGGAAAACCTGTGAATTTTGGGGAAAACGACCGTAATTTTGTAACCCTCTTCAGATCACACTCCTGCCCTCCTTTGAGCTCCCTTCTTCCTGGACAAATGAAATTGGCACTGTCAGGTACAACACAGCTACAAAACCACGATGTGAAAACAGACATTTTATTATGGTAACTTACAATAACTTTAACTATCCATATTTTGCACAAAACAAAACTCGGCATCAGACACCCCTTCCACTTGTCTGTAGGAATGACTGGATGAGAAGCGGACCAATAGCAGAGGACTGAAGAAAGACCAACCGGTTAGCGGGGCTTGTCGTAGTTCTGTAGTGCGTTCCACTCATATGAATCTGTAGTTGAAGAGAAAGCTTGTAAATAACACAGCACAGTTTATTTTCAAATTGGCATTTTAAGCACAGATCCAGCAATTATTGTGGATTTGTAACCAGGCCATCTAAGAACAGCTTGGTTTGATCAGTCGTGTAAAAAGCTCATATAAGACCCTTACCTGGTTTCTCTTGGCTCCTCTTACCCATCAGTCCAACAAAGGAGTTAATTTTATGCCCTGAAAGAGAAGATAAGAGAGGAGAAAAAGGTGTGAGTTTCTTCCTGTAACAGTTAAAAACATTGTCACTGCAATTACAGACAGCGAGTGATGCAGTGACTAGCGTGCAGAACAAAAAGGCGTGAGTTCTTCCAAAAACTGCCAATATTATTTACACCCTAAACTAAACCTAGCCCTAACCATAACCCTTACCCTTATTCTAAACCTAACCGTTACCTTAGCAAGCGGTTGCTTATCAACAGATAGTGTGTTGATAGTATGACCATGTGTAGATCATCTATATGGGACTATCCATACAAAGTGTGACCCATCATTTTTTGTTAATGATGCAATGCCTGGTGTATAACCTCGATGGTGACAGAGTGTGACCTCTCCTACTGATCTCTAGTATCGTACAAATTGACTAACGGACTCCATCCCCTTGCCCTAGTGACTGAGGGATAGAGCGGCGCCCACCCACAGGTTTAGGAACAAAGGGTTGTGATTGGAGATTTTTTCCTAAGAGGGCGGGGATAGGATGTACGTATTGAGGGGACATTCGCGTCCCAGACTGACGGTTGTCTCTGTCAGCCTCTGTCAATCCCCCTAATGGAATATAATATAAGGGTGGAGGGAATGGGGATATGGGGGAGTAGTGGGGTTATAAAACTCTGTGTGAGACCCCTGGGATACCCTATCTGTCAACCCACCCATCATACTCATTCAAATTAAGTGGGGTAAACTCAAATGTGATCAATTTACTTAAATGCATCAATATTCCCATCAGAAATATGGGAATCATGACGATCATAAAGGGACGATGGCATCATGTGCATCTTCCATTGGTGGTCTAGTCACAAGTCACTTCTCAATTGTCCCTCCGGACAGCATAAGTGCTTGGCCCCTTGCTGTGTGTAACATACTATATATATCTTAAAAGGTATAGATCATATTATATTTATATATATGCACACTGTACAATGTATATATTATATTATAGGTTTGTGTCAATGGAAGGGTGAGCTGCTCGGAACCATCTTTCCATCATCAGCGTAACCAATATAATTGAACGCCTAAATGTCCTTGGGGCATTGATCGAAGCACTCGCTCTCTTCCTCTCTCTCCCCCCCCATCTCTCTCCTTCACTCTCTCTCCATCACTCTCTCTCTCCTTCACTCTCTCTCTCTATGCCTGTAATGACTGACATAGTCATGCCTGCATCAAGGCTCCGGCAACACGTTGGTCTACACGTATTTATGACGTACTTGCTGCCTCATATCGCTGAGTGGGGGAGTCATTAAGGAAATGCCTCAATGACTGAACAGATGGGAGACATAGCGAGGGGTCTTCATGGCAGAATTAAGACTATGTATCCTAGCGAGGGACTAGAGTTGTCTTCAAGGCAGAACTAAGACTACCACCTACTGCATCTTAAAATCCCATCAAACGACCTGTTAGCTGTGTGGGTTGTGATTTATTTCAAACAGTTGTCAGGTTTATTTTCCGGTCTCTCTCTCTCTCTTTCTCTCTTTCACTCTTTCTCTCTTTCTCTCTTTCACTCTTTCTCTCTCTCTCTATCTACTTTTATTTACCATTATGCAAAAATAAATATAATTATTCAACCCCTGCATTTTGTTATTTTTTTGCTGCTGGGCAACATGTGGTTTGTGTTCTCCCTCCCATGAATGATAATGAGGACCTGTTGGCCTATGGCACTGGATATTTGACACCAGCCTGTCTTCACCCTCACACCCCTCTCACCCCTCTTTTCACCCCACCTCTCACATCATGTCACCCCTCTGGTTAGCACGACTCCTCTCGCCCACATAGGAGTACTTGTGAAATACAGTTGAAGTACAGGTGAAGTACTGGTGAAATACAGGTGAAGTACTGGTGAAATACAGGTGAAGTACAGGTGAAATACAGGTGAAGTACTGGTGAAATACAGGTGAATTACTGGTGAAATAGAGGTTAAATACAGGTGAAATACAGGTGAAGTACAGGTGAAGTACTGGTGAAATACAGGTGAAATACAGGTGAAGTACAGGTGAAGTACTGGTGAAGTACTGGTGAAATACAGGTGAAGTACAGGTGAAGTACTAGTGAAGTACAGGTGAAGTACAGGTGAAGTACTGGTGAAGTACTGGTGAAGTACAGGTGAAGTACTGGTGAAATACAGGTGAAGTACTGGTGAAGTACTGGTGAAATACAGGTGAAGTACAGGTGAAGTACTGGTGAAGTACTGGTGAAGTACTGGTGAAGTACAGGTGAAGTACTGGTGAAATACAGGTGAAGTACTGGTGAAGTAAGTACAGGTGAAGTACAGGTAAAGTACTGGTGAAATACAGGTGAAGTACTGGTGAAGTACAGGTAAAGTACTGGTGAAATACAGGTGAAGTACTGGTGAAGTACAGGTGAAGGACCTGTGTCATCCCTAATCCCCTCTACTCATGGAGTTAACTCATCACATTTCATCACTTGTCACATGGTCTACCTGGCCCATGTGCAAATAAAGCCATCATCACTTGGGTTGATTTGTAAGTCGCTCTGGATAAGAGCGTCTGCTAAATGACTTAATATGTAAATGTAAAATGTCACAATAGATTTTCCCCAACTTTGCCAAATGTTCTGATTGGCTTCCCCTGCCTGCCTTACACACTGCCTGCACAGTCCCTTTCCATTTGTAACATAATGGCAGAAAAAAATCATTATAACTCAATCATGGCTTCATTTGTTGGTATGCATGGACAATTGCAACATTTCCTGGGAAATGTTCTCCAAGATTAATTTAAAAGATGAATTAAGTAATTATTAATACGTTTTTCACTTACTTTTTCGGGTTATCTGTGGATTTGCTGTTGGAATAAAGGGGGGACTTCAGTCAATGTAGGCCTATAATTATCTAATTTAAGAATGTATGAATACGCTTAAAAACGTGCATAAATATATTGATATACAATATGTAATTATTAAAGGCATTAATAATGCATATCAATATTGGCATTTCATTTCAATAAACGGGAAAGTGCCTTCAATAGCGTGAAGGGTGAGGACAGGGCGAGGCGCGAGGAAGCACAGTCTTACCGGAGGAGCGTTTCCCCATTAGGCCAAAGAACTGATGCGGCCTCGGTTTCCGCGTCATTCTCCGCAGTATCTCTCCGAATGGGTCAGATGACAGCCACTCGTCCTGCACGAGGGAGAAAATCTAATTAATGCAACATTAGACACCAGAGAAGGGAATAGGACGAGGGTGGGGAAACTGACTCCCTTATTGCCTTCCAACCTATACCTTCGCGTAAAATATTGTACACTTTATAGCATTAGATCTAATCTCGCAGAGCAATCAATATAAAACAGTAAAGACACCACCGTGTGAACTTTTATATCCGACCTATTTTTATCTGACGGGGTTGCCTACAGGTCAGCATTAGTCTAAGTAGTAGTCCAACCGCTGCTATGGCTAATGGACCATGCACATTAAAGTGCCCATCAATTAACCAATTCCGTTGGTTCCTTCCCTATTGTATAGCCCTCCCGCCTTGTTAAAACGCTTTGCGTAACCTGCTGAATGTTCCCAAACCGACCGCAGATGATGAGAAATAAGAGCCCCGCCCGGATACTTGGCAGGCGCCCAACCCGCAATGTCAGAAGGAGAACGTGCGCTACATGTGAATAGAGCTTCATTCTGGGACTAAGGTAATGGTGGAAGCACACTGAGCTAAGAGCTCATACTTTATCCCCATTGAATCATAATACATCTTTCACGGACATAGAATTTGTGTTGCTGGTAGAATGTTTGATGTTTTGTCTGTATACATGCGTAATTACGCATGACCAAGCTCTCCAAACAGGTGACTTATTTTATAAAAGCATACAAATATTTTACATTTTATTTTATTTTATAGAAATTGGTTGAAATTCCATTCAATAATTTTGATGAAACAAAACACAAGGCTGTGCCATCCAACTAAAAAAGTATTTTCCCCATAGTTAAGCAATCCTACAATTTCCCATGTCAATTTTTTACAATTCGTTTAACAGGCGATTCTAACAAACAATTGTCCTAACATATTTTATTGTCTTACATCAAATCATTAATGCCTACCGTAATTTGATCGTCCATCCAATAATCAAGATCTTCCTTTGGACCAATTTCTTCACTAAAAACTTGGGCGATAGCAAGAAAAGCTATCACAAGCGGTAGCAGTAATTTCATGATGCAGCAATCTGTTGCGTGCAACTCTTCAGCCGTTTAAGTCTTCTTTCTTCGTTTGTTTCGATTTTCAAAAGTAGAAATAGCCTGTTCGGGCACTTGTAAACTGAGTTTAAATGTTTTTTAGCCACTCTCTATGACTTTTGAGAGCTCGATGTTGACACCCGCGGAAATTGGTATCTTCTCTCCATATAAGTGCCTCAAACGTGCACAAAAATGATATGTTCCCTCCTTGGTTGCAACCTCGCCTCAGTTCTATCTCTGCTCCAGTAAGCGAGCTCTGCTGCTCTTTAATGCCTTCACTTTGGTCCTGTTGTGTCTTTGTGACCACACGGTAGTACTGCACTAGGTTATATAGCAAGGGATAGAAGGGTGACAGGTATCTAATTCGCTTTATATCAATTTAGCAAGTACATTTACTTGACAGGTACTTCCTCGGAGCTGTGTGATGACTAATATCCGTTGTGATATTTTGCATATGGTCAATATTACTTTCAAACGTTCCCCTATGACCCTCCTTGGCACTCAGTGTATTGTTCCCGTTGTAATCGGACTGTCCAAGTGAAGCGAAGGAAGTAAGTGAGTCTGATGACGCACTGAAGTTGAAGGTTTCACGTAAGTCTTTAAGACCTGTCCTACGCCAAAGCAAAAAAAGTTGATTTGCATCTTACTCATCAGTGGAACATGTTTTTCTTCACATTGACAATAGTTTGGATTCTGAAAGTCACTTTTCTAAAAATGAATAATTGGAAATTGAATCATTATAATTGAGCATAGCCTTGCTATTTAGAACGGCTGCCGTAGGCAGACCTGGCTCTCAAGAGAAGACAGGTTATATGTACTGCTCACAAAAGGAGCTGGAAACTGAGCGGCACTTCCTAACCTCCGGCCAAATGTACGACTATATTAGAGACACATATTTCCCTGAGATTACACAAACCCACAAAGAATTCAAATACAAACCCAATTTTGATAAACTCCATATCTATTGGGTGAAATAGCACAGTGTGCCATCACAGCAGCAAGATTTGTGACCTGTTGCCACAAAAAAAAGGGTAACCAGTGAAGAACAAGCACCATCGTAAATACAACCCATATTTATGTTTTATTTATTTTCCCTTTTGTACTTTAAATATTTGCACATAATATGACATTTGTAATGTTTTTGGAACTTTTGTGAGTGAAATGTTTACTGTTCATTTTTATTGTTTATTTCACTTTTGTTTATTATCTAGTTCACTTTCTTTGGCAATTCTAACATGTTTCCCATGCCAATAAAGCCCTTAAACTGAAATAGAATAGAATTAAACAGGTGTCTGACCCCACAGAGACAGAGAGGAGCCAGCTGATTTTCATTACAAAGCTTGGCTTGTTTAGCAGAAAGGTGTTGGATGTGAAGAGAGAGATGCACTGACACTGACAACACACAGTTCACAGTGTCCACGCAGCTCACCGAGTGCTTGACAACTCAAGTGCCTTTCTCCCAGCCACAATGGACTCCTTTTATTTAAACATGTTGTTAATGGAAAATTGCTCATTTCAATTTGACCAATAAATAACATGAGGTGTCTTTCAGTCACGATGCATATATATATATATATATATATATATATATATATATATATATATATATATATATATATATATATATATATATATATAATGTCACTGTCATGTACAGTATATATAGTCTACGGATGGTCTAATAGGTCACACTGTCACCATCAATCACATAGTGGGATGTGTACATTTATAACACATACACCACAATACAAATAGCCTTGAAAGAGCATGAGTCTTGAGCATATGTTGAGACAGAGATACAATGATGATGTGCATAATTTACAATGAGTACTTTAGGATTGACCCAGTCAAAATGTGGACATTTTACAGTGATTCAACCCATAGGATGTGTTCTAATGACACCTGAATCTACTCCTCTTTTTGAAATTTGACCTTTTGCCTCGTCACATTGTGCCTGTCATTAGACCACATGCACATATTACTAAAACGTTCAATTTATAAATAACAAATATTACATTTATGGATCATATGATTAGTTCATCAGCAGTGGCGGGTCTGAAGATAAGAGTTATGGTGGATGGATTTACGCTGCTGCTAATATTAATGACATTATCTGTGCTGCCACGGTATCTGTAGTCACCAAGACACTTTAGATGGATTTTAATCATCCTCACAACTAGGACTGCTTATCGAATTAACAGTGGGAAGAGGAGAGGTACTGAGGAGAGAGAGAAGAAGGGAAAAAGAGAGAGGGACGGAGAGGGAAAGAGGGAGAGGGAGGGGGAGGAAGGGGAAAGGGCTCTTAAATCAGAAGAAGCGGGTATTCTGTGGGAGAGACAATGGAAGATGGAGACTGAGCGAAAGAGAATATGAAAGAGAAACGAGGAGAGGGAGCAAGTGAGAGAAGGAGTGAGAGGTGGGCGTGCTGCTGTAGAGGAAGAATGTGAGGAGAGCCCTGGGAGCTATGGGAGTAAAGAAGGAAGATAAAAGGCAGAGGTAGAAGGGGAGAGGTGGGCGGTACATGGCGAGGTGTGAGAGGTAGCTGGAGAGATGTAAGAGGGAGGTAGAGGAGGTAAAAGGAGGTAGAGGGAGTAAAGGTGTAGATAGAGGAGGAGACAGGGTGGACAAGGAAGATAAAGGGGAGGTTAGCAGGGTGGAGAGGCAGAGAGAAACAGACATAGCTATGCTATTTATATAAAAAGCTGTAGAGATATGATGGCATGATATGACACAGCATGGCATGGCAGGTGACCGGGGTGAGGCTCTATGTCACCACCATGTAGATAATAGAATCAAGCTTGATTCCCAGCAGGTATCACTCAACATGTCACTACTATCTCCATCTGATAATGTAACACAGGGCTGTATGGAACTCTGAGATTACAGGATCACAACCAACTGTCATCAAGTCCCGTGTCAGAAAATCTTTTTGAAAAAGCATATGATGTTTCTGTTTGGGCTTTTACTATACAAAATAACGTGTTCTCTCTTTCCCTCTCATTCTCTCTCTTTCTTCCCTTTTCCTCTTGTATCCTCTCCCTTTCTCTCTCCTTTTAGAGACAGAGACTTTCCCACAACAATGAATCCTAAAACATATAAAACAGGATAATGTGTCTCTTGGCCCGGATCATATTGTGGTTTTTGTACCTTACTGAAAGTGTCAGTGGATTTGAATTGCGAGTCATTATGTGGTGCATAACACGTGTAATCAACAAGTCAGCCTGCTGTAGATAGATAAACAGATAGTAAGAGTAAAGGATAGTCTGATTGTGTGTGGCAATTGTACATATCCCACAGTGCTACATGCAATTGTTTGGCAAAGCAGAGTGAATTCTGAATACGTGAGGTTAAAGTGAATCAGCACATAAAATATGAGAGAAACAACATTATTCTGTCCAAAAAGATGTTAATCAGCGTTGGCCGACATCCACATAGCAGATGTTTTGATGGTGTTGGAGGTGTAACTGCGGTATGAGCTGATATCAGTGGAGGCTGGTGGGAGGAGCTGTAGGAGGACAAGCTCATTGAAATGACTAAAATGGAATAAATGGAACGGAGTCAAACATGTGGTTTCCATGTGTTGGATGTGTTTGATAACGTTCCATTTATTCCATTACAGACATTACAATGAGCCTGTCCTCCTACAGCTCCTCCTACCAGCCTCCACTGGTGTGTGCCACAAACCACTCTCTTCCGTATTATCCCTACGGCATTAGAGGTTCAAAACAGCATGAGAAAGTGTAGGCTCTATCAATGGTAGAAATAATGACTCTCAAATGTCAAACCGTTGATGTTAGATTAATGCATGTCTGTGTTTATCCTGGGTTTTTATCACATGACATGTGGAAATTGAAACAGATTCAGATGAATGTATCCATGATAACTAGTGTTGTCTCCAAAAGGGCAACCTATCCACTATATAGTGCACCACTTAGTGCCATTTTGGATGCAGCCTTAGGTCACGGTGAAGGATACTGTTCTCTATTCATGTACATGGTCTCTTCTGTCACTTGGTTAATTGGGATTGTGTAGAATAATGACATTGAGTGAGATTATCAATTTCCCCATTAGTCCAATAGGTTAACATGACTTTCACAAGGTGAAAATAGACTTATTGCAGAGCTTAATAGGCAAGTGCAGGAATATGTAATAGGGGATACAACAGCACAGGTACAAGTCCAACGGACATGGTAACAAAACTGCAAGGCCCCACAGTCAAGCAGTGCATTTCAAACACAGATTCAACCACAAAGACCCTTCCTAGCTCAGTTGCTGGAGAGGAAGGAAACTGCTTAGGTATTTCCCCATTAGGCCAATAGGGACTTTAAAATAGTTACAGAGCTTAATGTCTGTGATAGGAGAAAACTGAGTATAGATCAACAACATTGTAGTTAATCCACAATACTAACCTAATTGAAAGAGTGAAAAGAAGGAAACCTGTACAGAATAAAAAATATTCCAAAACATGCAACAAGGCTCGAAAGCAATATTGCAAAACAATTTGGCAAAGCAATTCACTTTTTGTCCTGAATACAAAGTGTTATGTTAGAGGCAAATCCAATAAAACACATTACTGAGTACCACGCTCCATATTTTCAAGCATAGTAGTTGCTGCATCATGTCATGGGTATGTATGCTGGTAATCGTTAAGGATGGAGAGTTTTTCAGGATAAAAAATATGTGGAATAAACCTAAGCACAAGCTAAATCCTAGACGAAAATCTGGTTCAGTATGCTTTCAGCAAGACAATAACACAACTCCAAATCTACACTGGAGTTGCTTACCAAGAAGACAATGAATGTTCCTGAGTGGTCGAGTCACAGTTTTGACAAAAATCTACTTGGAAAAAAGACCTGAAAATGGTAGTCTAGCAATGATCAACAAACAATTTGACAGAGCTTGAAGAACTTTGAAAAGAGTAATGGGCAAATGTTGCACAATCTAGGTGTGGAAAGCTCTCAGAGACTTACCCAGAAAGACTCACACCTGTAAAATGGGCTTCTACAAAGTATTGAAAAACATCTTTTCATTTTGTCATAATGGGGTATTGTGTGTAGATAGGTGAGAAAGAAAAAGACCATCCAGGTTGTAACTGTGGAACCAGTCATCCTGAAGGGAGGGTATAATCTTCAAGCAATAGTTTTCAGATTTTTTCAGTTTCAGTCTTGAACAATTTCACTTATTTCACCTATTCATTTCACTTTCTGTCCAGGACTGACCATCCTACTGTCATCCACCTTATATGGGCAACAATTTATCTCCAGGACTGACCATCCTACTGTCATCCACCTTATCTGGCAACACTTTCTGTCCAGGACTGACCATCCTACTGTCATCCACCTTATATGGGCAAAAATATCAGTCCAGGACTGACCATCCTACTGTCATCCACCTTATATGTGCAACACTTTCTCTCCAGGACTGACCATCTTACTGTCATCCACCTTATATGGGCAACACCTTCAGTCCAGGACTGACCATCCTACTGCCATCCATCCACCTTATATGGGCAACACTTTCAGTCCAGGACTGACCATCCTACTGTCATCCACCTTATCTGGGCAACACTTTATGTCCAGCACTGACCATCCTACTGTCATCCTCCTTATCTGGGCAACACCTTCAGTCCAGAACTGACAATCCTACTGTCATCCTACTGTCACCTTATTTGGGCTCTGGCCCCCCAATGGTGGAACAAACTCCCTCACGACGCCAGGACAGCGGAGTCAATCACCACCTTCCGGAGACACCTGAAACCCCACCTCTTTAAGGAATCCTTTAAGATTTGGGCAACACCTTCAGTCCAGAACTGACAATCCTACTGCCATCCATCCACCGTATATGGGCAACACTTTCAGTCCAGGACTGACCATCCTACTGTCATCCACCTTATCTGGGCAACACTTTATGTCCAGGACTGACCATCCTTCTGTCATCCACCTTATCTGGGCAACACTTTATGTCCCATACTACTGTCATCCACCTTATCTGGGCAAGACTTTCTGTCCAGGACTGACCATCCTACTGTCATCCATCCACCTTATATGGGCAACACCTTCATTCCAGGACTGACCACCCGACGGCCATCCAACCACCTTATATGGGCAACACTTTCTCTCCAGGACTGACCATCCTACTGTCATCCACCTTATATGGGCAACACCTTCAGTCCAGGACTGACCATCCTACTGTCATCCAGCTTATATGGGCAACACCTTCATTCCAGGACTGACCACCCGACTGCCATCCATCCACCTTATTCTGGCAACACCTTCAGTCCAGGACTTACCATCCCACTGTCATCCATCCACCTTATATGGGCAACACCTTCAGTCCAGGACTGACCGTCCTACTGTCATCCATCCACCTTATATGGGCAACACCTTCAGTCCAGGACTTACCATCCTACTGTCATCCACCTTATCTGGGCAACACTTTCTGTCCACGACTGACCATCCTACTGTCATCCACCTTATCTGGGCAACACCTTCAGTCCAGGACTGACCATCCTCCTCTCATCCTCCTTATCTGGGCAACACCTTCAGTCCAGGACTGACCATCCTACTGTCATCCACCTTATATGGGCAATACTTTCTGTCCAGGACTGACCATCCTACTGCCATCCACCTTATATGGGCAACATCTTCAATCCAGGACTGACCATCCTACTGCCATCCATCCACCTTACATGGGCAACACCTTCAGTTCAGGACTGACCATCCTACTTCCATCCGTCCACCTTATATGGGCAACACCTTCAGTCCAGGACTGACCATCCTACTGTCATCCACCTTATATGGGCAACACTTTCTGTCCAGGACTGACCATCCTACTGCCATCCACCTTATAAGGGCAACACTTTCTGTCCAGGACTGACCATCCTCCTCTCATCCTCCTTATCTGGGCAACACCTTCAGTCCAGGACTGACCATCCTACTGTCATCCACCTTATATGGGCAACACCTTCAGTCCAGGACTGACCATCCAACTGTCATCCATCCACCTTATATGGGCAACACTTTCAGTCCAGGACTGAACATCCTACTGCCATCCACCTTATATGGGCAACACCTTCAGTCGAGGACTGACCATCCTACTGTCCTCCGTCCACCTTATATGGGCAACACCTTCAGTCCAGGACTGACCATCCGACTGTCATCCAACTTGGCAAAAACGTCAGTCCTGGACTGACCATCCTACTGCCATCCACCTAAACGTCAGTCCTGGACTGACCATCCTACTGCCATCCACCTTATATGGGCAACACCTTCAGTCCAGGACTGACCATCTCACTGTCATCCACGTTATATGGGCAACACTTTCAATCCAGGACTGACCATCCTACTGCCATCCATCCACCTTACATGTGCAACACCTTTAGTCCAGGACTGACCATCCTACTGTCATCCATCCACCTTATATGGGCAACACCTCCAGTCCAGGACTGACCATCCTACTGCCATCCATCCACCTTATATGGGCAACACCTTCAGTACAGCACTGACCATCCTACTGCCATCCATCCACCTTATATGGGCAACATCTTCAGTCCAGGACTGACCATCCTACTGCCATCCATCCACCTTATATGGGTAACACCTTCAGTCCAGGGCTGACCATCCTACTGCCATCCATCCACCTTATTTGGGCAAGACAAGAAAACAATCCTATTAATGTAGGTTGTTTCTCAGAGGGAGCCTCATCATCATTCAGACTGTGCTTGGTGAGTCACAGACAATGTCACTTCATTTGCTTCCAGTGTTCAATGGTGTGTCTGTGTGTGTGTCTGTTTGTGTGTCTGTTTGTGTGTGTGTTTTTGCATGTGTGTGTGACAGAGTGTGTGTGACAGAGTGTGTGTGACAGAGTGTGTGTGACGGAGTGTGTGTGACGGAGTGTGTGTGAGAATACGGAGGAATAAAAGGAAGTTTGCTGAATGAGTTAAAGGTTAAGGACAGTCCATACATACATGTACACATACTGTACTGACTATTGAGTTATTTGTATTCATCTATAGATTGTTAAAGCTTAAAGTCTCTTTGAAAGGGAAGTTATGAATATTCAGCTTCAGTGGAGCAGATACTTATTGGTTCTTGTTTGAATTCCAGTAGATATCTGAAGAGTGATCAACAACAGAGACAATCCTCTAAATTGCCAATTAATTAAATCATTCATTAATTACCAAAATATGTACATGAATATTTATAAGTTAGAGCAGTCGATAACACCTTATTTGGAATGTCCCCTACAGGTGGTTTGTAGATGTTCAACTAACTATCTACTAGCCCTTACCCTGACCTTAAGCCTACACCAAAAAACATATTTGTTGTGTTCATACATTTTCACGATATAGACAATTTTGTCTTTGCAGCTTGCCATATGGGACCTCAGTGAGAGGCGGATGAATGGAGGGCTGGCTAGCAGAGGGAGGGGATGAGAGTGACTGAGTACCATGCTATACTTCCATTAGACTTGGCAAGCCCTGCCATCGCCCGCCGGCAACGTTCCACCGCCAGCTTAAGTAGCCCAGCCACCTTAATTAAAAGCACTCTATCAATGATCCTGAATGGAATAGCGCCCCGGGGCGGAGCGCCGTTCAAAAACGACTGGGATGATTCATTCATAGAACCAGAGAACTCAGTTGGCTGTGACGGCAGGCAGACAGGCAGGCAGGCAGACAGGCAGACAGGCAGGCAGGCAGGCAGGCAGGCAGACAGACAGGCAGGCAGACAGGCAGACAGGCAGGCAAGCAGGCACTGAGTCCAAGCGGGTGAAAATGCAATCCCTTCCTAGTGTCTTTTATCAGTATTTCCTCCACAATAGTATATCCTCTAGCTATACACTGTCTCATTCAGATGAGTGTATCTCAGGAGATCATCTGAAGCAGAAGGTCACATCATTGTTCAGGTAGCAGAGCTCTTCTTCTTTCTTTCTGAAGAGAGACACAAAGGAGCAGACAAGAGTAGAGTGGAAATACAGAGCTTGTCTGAAAGGCCATAGTATATCACTAGCCCACCTGGGACCCCCGTCCTACCTATTCGCACAGATCCAGTCAAAGAGAATAACTTGAAGAATATGGAAATTCAGGAGAGATATTGAATATGAATGAAACATGAATGGGCAGGTTATAAAACACTCTGATTATCAGTGCCTTTATCATTGATCTCTGGCTCCACAAACAGACCCAAGCCACGTTCAAGAGCCTGTGGAACAATAAAGAGTTTATGTCTCTCATTGGTTTTACAGTTGGTGTTAAAAGTTAACATGAGGAAGAGAGAATGCTGTGTAAGTGCACATTTGATAAGATTATTGATCAGAAGGGCTTGGATTGATTAGCTATGCCTGAAGCTGTGTGGTATCGTGCCATATTTGATTCTTGATTGTTCGTCTGGTACAGTCTTTTGGTCAACGAGTTCATGATCCACCTGCAGTAATATAGAGACATAAAATGTATCCTCTCTGGTCTACCCAGTCTCCTGAGCTGAGCTGTATGCATTTGTCCAGAATGAATCTAACTGACCATTACATTGTATGTAGCTTATTGAGAGACCAGAGAAGGAACGTTTAGATGTCATGGAATCCAAACGATGGTGGATAAAGGAAGTAGAAAATTGTGAGTGATGTCCTCCTTATGCCAAGCGAGATCGGATACACCTCTGAGTGATGGGAAGGCCTATGTAACTGGCCTCAGACGTCATCATTTACTGCCAGACAGATATGGGCATATGCCGGATCTCCTCTTGGTAGAGGGAGAGAGAGCGAGAGAGATAGGGGGAGGGAGGGGAAAGAGGGAAAGAGGGAGAGAGCGAGAGAGTGAGAGTGAGGGAGAGAGAGTAAAAGAGAAAGAGAAAGAAAGAGGTTTGGGGACTGGGTATAGGGCGGGAGAGATTGAGAGAGAGAGGAAGAGGGAGATAGAGAGAGAGAGAGAGAGAGAGAGTAGGATTAGGAGGAGAGAAATCGTGAGGATGGAAACAGAAAGGACATGGTAGAGAGTGTTGCACTCAGTAGTGTTGCAGTAGGAATCTATAGAATGGATGTATGACATAGTTCACTCAGTAGGGTTGCAGTAGTAGGCTGTATAGAATAGTCGTAGGCTGTATGACATAGTTCACTCAGTATTTATATATATATATTTTTCATTTCAACTTTATTTAACCAGGTAGGCTAGTTGAGAACAAGTTCTCATTTGCAACTGCGACCTGGCCAAGATAAAGCACAGCAGTTCGACACATAAAACAACACAAGAGTTACACATGGAATAAACAAACATACAGTCAATAATACAGTAGAAAAAAAAAATCTTTATATAGTGAGTGCAAATTAGGTAAGATAAGGGCATTAAATAGGCCATGGTGGAGAAGTAATTACAATATAGCAATTAGACACTGGAATGGTAGATGTGCAGAAGATGAATGTGCAAGTAGAGATACTGGGGTGCAAAGGAGCAAGATAAATAAATACAGTATGGGGATGAGGTAGTTGGATGGGCTGTTTACAGATGGTCTATGTACAGGTGCAGTGATCTGTGAGCTGCTCTGACAGCTGGTGCTTAAAGTTAGTGAGGGAGATATGGGTCTCTAGCTTCAGTGATTTTTGCAGTTCGTTCCAGTTATTGGCAGCAGACAACTGTAAGGAAAGGCGGCCAAAGGAGAATTGGCTTTGGGGGTGACCAGTGAGATATACCTGCTGTAGCGAGTGCTACGGGTGGGTACTGCTATGGTGACCAGTGAGCTGAGATAAGGTGGGGCTTTACCTAGCAGAGACTTGTAGATGACCTGGAGCCAGTGGGTTTCGCAACGAGTATGAAGCGATGGCCAGCCAATGAGAGAGTACAGGTCGCAGTGGTGGGTGATATATGGGGCTTTGGTGACAAAACGGATGGCATTGTGATAGACTGCATCCAATTAGTTGAGTAGAGTGTTGGAGGCTATTTTATAGATGACATCGCCGAAGTCGAGGATCGGTAGGATGGTCAGTTTAAAGAAATTTAAAAAATAATTTAATTGTACCCCCTTTTCTCCCCAATTTCGTGGTATCCAATTGTTTTTTAGTAGCTACAATCTTGTCTCATTGCTACAACTCCCGTACGGGCTCGGGAGAGACGAAGGTTGAAAGTCATGCGTCCTCCGATACACAACACAACCCAACCAAGCCGCACTGCTTCTTAATACAGCGTGCATCCAACCCGGAAGCCAGCCGCTCCAATGTGTCGGAGGAAACACTGTGCACCTGGCAACCTTGGTTAGCGCGCACTGCGCCCGGACCGCAACAGGAGTCACTGGTGCGTGATGAGACAAGGATCTACTTCATGTCTCCTTTATGCTTCCTTTGTTGCATGTTTGGTCCTACTCAGAGACAGATCCATGTAGATTTCCTTTATACAGTACCAGTAAAAAGGACACACCTATTCATTCAAGGGTTTTTCTTTATTTTTAAAACTATTTTCTACATTGTAGAATAATGGTGAAGACATCAAAACTATGAAATAACACTTTTTATTTGATTTGATTTGATTTGACATGGAATCATGTAGTAATCAAAAAAGTGTGAAGCAAATCAAAATATATTTTATATTTAAGATTCTTTAAAGCAGCCATGCTTTGCCTTGATGACAGCTTTTCACATTCCAAGATTTCAATCTTGGTTTCATCAGACCAGAGAATCTTGTTTCTCATAGTCTGAAAGTCCTTTAGGTGCCTTTTGGCAAATTCCAAGTGGGTTTTCATTTTACTGAGGAGCGGCTTCCATCTGGCCACTCTATCAGAAAGGCCTGATTGGTGGAGTGCTGCAGAGAAGGTTGTCCTTCTGGTAGGTTATCCTATCTCCACAGAGGAACTCTGAAGCTCTGTCATAGTGACCATCAGATTCTTGGTTACCTCCCTGACCAAGGCCCTTCTCCCCCGATTGATCAGTTTGGCCGGGCGGCCAGCTCTAGTAAGAGTCTTGGTGGTTCCAAACTTCTTCCATTTAAGAATGATGGAGGCCACTGTGTTCTTGGGTACCTTCAATGCTGCAGAAATGTTTCGGTACCCTTCGCCAAATCTCTGCCTCGACACAATCATGTCTCGGAGCTCTACGGACAATAACTTCAACCTCATGGCTTGGTTTTTGCTCTGACATGCACTGTCAACTGTGGGACCTTATATAGACAGTTGTGTTCCTTTCCAAATAATGTCTAATCAATTGAATTTACCACAGGTGGACTCCAATCAAGTTGTAGAAACATCTCAAGGATGATCAAATTAAACAGAATGCACCTGAGCTCAACTTCGAGTCTCATAGCAAAGGGTCTGAATACTTACAGTATATCACAAAAGTGAGTACACCCCTCACATTTTTGTAAATATTTGAGTATATATTTTCATGTGACAACACTGAAGAAATGACACTTTGCTACAATGTAAAGTAGTGTGTGTACAGCTTAACAGTGTACATTTGTACACTTGTGTACAGTATAACAGTGTACATTTGCTGTCGCCGAAAAATAACTCAACACACAGCCATTAATGTCTAAACCGCTGGCAACAAAAGTGAGTACACCCCTAAGTGAAAATGTCCAAATTAGCCATTTTCCATCCCCGGTGTCATGTTACTCGTTAGTGTTACAAGGTCTCAGGTGTGAATGGGGAGCAGGTGTGTTAAATTTGGTGTTATCATTCTCACACTCCCTCATACTGACTGGTCACTGGAAGTTCAACATGGCACCTCGTGGCAAAGAACTCTCTGATGATCTGAAAAAAAGAATTGTTGCTCTACATAAAGATGGCCTGGACTATAAGAAGATTGCCAAGACCCTGAAACGGAGCTGCAGCACGGTGGCCAAGACCATAGAGCGGTTTAACTCGACAGGTTCCACTCAGAACAGGCCTCGCCATGGTCGACCAAAGAACTTGAGTGCACGTGCTCAGCTTCATATCCAGAGGTTGTCTTTGGGAAATAGACGTATGAGTGCTGCCAGCATTGCTGCAGAGGTTGAAGGGGTGGGGGGTCAGCCTGTCAGTGCTCAGACCATACGCCGTACACTGCATCAAATTGGTCTGCATGGCTGTCGTCCCAGAAGGAAGCCTCTTCTAAAGATGATGCACAAGAAAGCCTGCAAACAGTTTGCTGAAGACAAGTAGACTAAGGACATGGATTACTGGAACCATGTCCTGTGGTCTGATGAAACCAAAACGTATTTGGTTCAGATGGTGTCAAGCGTGTGTAGCGGCAATCAGGTGAGGAGTACAAAGACAAGTGTGTCTTGCCTACAGTCCAGCATGGGGGTGGGAGTGTCATGGTCTGGGGCTGCATGAGTGCTGCCGGCACTGGGGAGCTACAGTTAATTGAGGGAATCATGAATGCCAACATGTACTGTGACATACAGAAGCAGAGCATGATCCCCTCCATTCGGAGACTGGGCCGCAGGGCAGTATTCCAACATGATAACGATCCCAAACACACCTCCAAGACGACCACTGCCTTGCTAAAGAAGCTGAGGGTAAAGGTGATGGACTGGCCAAGCATGTCTCCAGACCTAAACCCTATTGAGCATCTGTGGGGCATCCTCAAACGGAAGGTGGAGGAGTGCAAGGTCTCTAACATCCACCAGCTTCTTGATGTCATCATGGAGGAGTGGAAGAGGACTCCAGTGGCAACCTGTGAAGCTCTGGTGAACTCCATGCCCAAGAGGATTAAGGCAGTGCTGGAAAATGATGGTGGCCACACAAAATATTGACACTTGGGGCCCAATTTCGACATTTTCACCTAGGGGTGTACTCACTTTTGTTGCCAGCGGTTTAGTCATTAATGGCTGTGTGTTGAGTTATTTTGAGGGGACAGCAAATTTACACTGTTATACAAGCTGTACACTCACTACTTTACATTGTAGCAAAGTGTCATTTCTTCAGTGTTGTCACATGAAAAGATATACTCAAATATTTACGAAAATGTGAGGGGTGTACTCACTTTTGTGATATACTGTATGTGAATTAGGTATTTCATTTTTTTTAAATTTTCAATACATTTGCAAAAAATTCTAAAAACCTGTGTGTAGATTGATGAGGAAATGTTCTATTTAATCAAGTTTAAGATATAGGCTGTTATGTAACAACATGGGGAAAACGTCAAGGGGTCTGAACACTTTGAGAAGGCACTGTATACACATACACAGTATTCCTGTATAGAGAGGTATCTATTATGGCTCTGGTCCTATTCATATGCTCCTCACGCACGCCAGTCCCAATAGACAGACACGGATGTCCTCTCTTTTCTCTGAAGTTTGACAAAGTAAATCAGATTCACAGATTGTCGGTCAGAGTGAATAAGATGCAGGACTCCTAGATTGCTTTACCAAATATGGAAATTAGACAGAATTTGATTTTCTAGCTAAATCTGACAGCCTGAATGGCTGTGGTCCAATGAGAAGGTTTTTGGTCCATGATTGAGGGATTGTTGAACGAAGTCAAAGTAGCCAGTTGTGCTGTTGCAATTTTTAAAAAGTGATTCTGGACTTTAAATCGTGGTAAGACTGTAAGACTTAAGCAAACAAAAACTCTGTCACTGTACATGACTACAATATACCTACCAGAGTGCATTAATGATTGATAATAGCTACTTATTTCTGCTTGTCTAATTTTTCTATAAACCCCCACCCTAAGCATCCGAACCACAGAATAACCTTTTGGTTTCTCAAAGATGCTTTTTGTTTAAAACAGTTGACAAAGCCCATTAACAGTACATTAAGGTCTATTTAACATGCCACATGTCTCTGTTCCATTGTCATTGCTATAATTACACTGCAATTATGTGTTTCTTGTGGAACTCTGTTGCTCTCTAGTTTAATGTGAACATTTAGTGTTCACAAGGCTGTGGAATCATAGACAAATATACAGTATCATTCACAGTACTTAATAGGCAGTATTATTTTACACATCACCTGCTACATATCACTCTATTGTTATTGGCTGATGTCTATGCTTCTGTATGGCTTATGATTGGTGTTAAGAGGTCATGGCTGGTTAAGCACATACAGTGCTTTCAGAAAGTATTCTACTTAGTATTTTAGTACTTAGTATTTTACTAATGAATGAAAAATGATAATCTGAAATGTCTTAATTAAGTTAATAAGTATTCAACATTTTGTTTTATGTCAAGCATAAATAAGTCCAGGAGTACAAATGTGCTTAACAAGTCACATAATAAGTTGCATGGACTCACTCTGTGTGCAATAATATTGTTTAACATGATTTTTGAATGACTACCTCGTCTCTGTACCCCACACATACAACTATCTGTTAGATCCCTCAATCGAGCGGTGAATTTCAAACACAAATTCAACCACAAAAGACCAGAGAGGTTTTCCAATGCCTTGCAAAGAAGGGCACCTATTGGTAGATGGGTAAAAATAACAAAGCAGACATTGACTATCCTTTTGACCATGGTGAAGTTATTCATTACACTTTGGATGGTGTATCAATACACCCAGTCACTTCAAAGATATAGGCATCCTTCCTAATTTACTTGCCGGAGAGGAAGGAAACCGCTCAGGGATTTCACCATGAGGCCAATGTTGACTTTAAAATAGTTACAGAGTTTAATGGCTGTGATAGGAGAAAACTGAGGATAGATCAACAACATTGTAGTTTCTTCACAATACTAACCTAATTGACAGAGTGAAAAGAAGGAAACCTGTACAGAATAAAAAATCTTCCAAAACATGCATCCTGTTTGCAAGAAGGCACTAAAGCAATATTGCAAAACAATTTGGCAAAGCAATTCACTTTTAGTTCTGAATATAAAGTGTTACATTTGGGGCAAATCCAATACAACACGTTACTGAGTACCACTCTCCATATTTTCAAACATAGGGATGGCTGAATCGTGTAATGGGTATGCTTGTAATCATTAAGGATTGGGGAGTTTTTCAGGATAAAAAATAAACAAAATGGAGCTAAGCACAGGCAAAATCCTAGAGAAAATCCTGGTTCAGTCTGCTTTCCACCAGACATTGGCAGATTAATTCACTTTTCAGAAAGGCCAATAACCTAAACACAAGGTCAAATCTACATTGGAGTTGCTTACCAAGATGAGAGTGAATGTTCCTGAGTGGTTGAGTTTACAGTTTTGACTTAAATCTGCTTGAAAATCTAAGGCAAGACTTGAAAATGGTTGTCTAGCAATGATCAACAACCAATTTGACAGAGTTTAAATAAAGTTGAAAAGAATAATGGGCAAATATTGTACAATCCAGGTGTGCAAAGCACTCACAGACTTACCCAGAAAGACTCACAGCTGTAATCGCTGGGAAAGCTGTATTGACTCCGGATGTGAACACTTTTGTAAATTAGCAAAAATGTCTAAAAATGTGTTTTCATTTTGTCATTATAGGGTACTGTGTTTAGATGGGTGAGAAAAAAATACAAATTAATCCATTTGGAATTCAGGCTGTAACACAACAAAATGTGGATTAAGTCAAGGGGTATGATTACTTTCTGAAGGCACTGTACACTGAGTGTAGAAAACATTAGGAACATCTGCTATTTCCTTGACATAGACTGACCAGGTGAAACCAGGTGCAAGCTATAATCCCTTATTGATGTCACCTGTTAAATCCACTTCAATCAGTGTAGATGAAGGGGAGGAGACACGTTAAAGAAGGATTTTTAAGCCTCGAGACAACAGAGGGTGAATGGGCAAGGCAAAAGATTTAAGTGGCTTTGATCGGGGTATGGTAGTAGATGCCAGTCGCACCGGTTTGAGTCTGTCAAGAACTGCAACATTGCTGGGTTTTTCACACTCAACAGTTTCTCATGTGTATCAAGAATGGTCCAGCACCCAAAGGACATCCAGCCAACTTGACACAACTGTGGGAAGCATTGGAGTCAACGCGAGCCAGTATCGCTTTCAACACAGTCCACAGGAAGGTGTTCTTAATGTTTTGTTCACTCAGTATATATTGTGCTTTAGAATAATGTAAGCACGGCCTCTTGAGTGGCGCAGCGATCTAAGGCACTGCATCGCAGAATTTGAGGCGTCACTACAGACCCGGATGTTAAAAGAAGCGCGATTAGGTGGGTCATGTTTCGGAGGACGCGTGACTCAACCTTTGCCTCTCCTGAGCCCGTTATTGAGTTGCAGCGATGAGACAAGTTCGCAATTGGATGTCACGAAATTGGGGATAAAAAGTGGGTAAAAAAATACAATAAGTAAGAATCATGTAAGCACATAGAATCATGTAAGCACATAGAAAGTACTTTAGAATAATGTAAGCATGTAAAGCATCCTTAGCTTGTTCAATCCTCTTTGTCCCTTTAGAGATGTCATGTCCCTGTAGTGGAGAGGTGCATGGGATAATATAATAATAATATATGCCATTTAGCAGACGCTTTTATCCAAAGCGACTTACAGTCATGTGTGCATACATTCTACGTATGGGTGGTCCCAGGAATCGAACCCACTACCCTGGCGTTACAAGCGCCATGCTCTACCAACTGAGCTACAGAAGGACCACTGAACAGAAGGACCACTGAACAGATACACTGTCAGTTGTGTCAAATTATATGTCTATTGAGATAAGTCTCTTCGACGCTTTTTTACTTCTTTCACTGCTTTCGATTATCTGAACTCTGGTTTCAGTTCATTTGCTGAAATAATATGCATGAGCGAAATCAGAAAGAGACACGGCAAATGGCTCTGTGTAATGCATCCCTCGTAGGCATGTCATTCCATGGAGAGTTAATGCATTAGAGAGCCTCAAGGAGATGGTTTTTCAACCGAAAACAATCTTTGCATGTGTCTGACTCCAATTTATGAGATATTGACAAATCTCTCTTCCAATGTGAATTACTCCACCTTTCCTGAACACTCGTAAAATGAACGGCAAGCTGAAAACATGTCCTTCAGTCCATTCACAGAAAAAGAGGTCAACAAATGTAGTGAACAGATACTTGTACATACTGTATGTGGAGGAACATCCTTGACTCAAGGTTAGGTTGTAATTTGTCATTTCTCTTTAAACTGAATGAGGCTGACTAGAGAAAATAGCTTTTTTATAGGCCTACACTAGACCTAATGCCCATAACTGAATCGATTGAAGAAGGAAACAAAATCATGAGTAAGAGTAAAAGTTATCTTTTGAAAAGGACCTTGAAAACGGTATTCTGTGAACAAATGATTTTCAAGG